>NC_030812.1:93728179-94030574 GCF_001704415.2 Capra hircus | reverse complement strand
TGTTTTATTGACATATTCAGATTTCTCATAGAAACAAAGAACTTGAAGCGTGCTGCTATTCATGGGGTCGCAGAGTCGGACACGACTAAGCGATTGAACTGAACTGAACTGGGCTTATTACCCTTAATTTAATTCTAAAATTCCTTGTGACTCTTTTGAAGCTAAATTGTTTTTGTTTTTCTAAAGATATGATAATAATCATCAAAATGGGAGAGAAATTATGACTTCTTATTTGCTTTACACAAAACTGAGCATCAGTTTTCAGCTTTTTTTCCTTCTACACTCCATTCTAGTAGGAACATTAGAGTCTCATATGTTAACAATTTTAGCTTTTATAATTTTTTTCATAAGCTGGTTTCATGACTATAAGTCCCTGCATTCTAAGCTCTTTGTTATGTATTTTAGGCTTAGTATTTAAAAATGGTATAAACAAGGCTCTGGAAGGACTAGGGAAAAGGAATATTTAAAGTACAGGCATTGGAAACTTCTCACTATATGTATTAGACTAGAGATAGAAATAATGAAAATATGAAGTATTTAATATATTTTTCAAAATGTGTTCATAAATGTTGACAAATCTTTTTTTAAGAGAATAGGAGACGTGGGTGAAATTAATTTTTCAAATTTTACAGATTTAATGGTGAAATTATAAATAACCTAGGCCATGTTCTTCTACTCAAAGTGTAAAAATCCCCATTAGAGAAAGGAACAGAGAGACAGTAAAAAAGTGGCTTTTTTTCTCTCGGATCTTTTTATCATATGGTGATAATAATGCCAGTTTAGTCTTTCTTTTAGAGCTATTAGAAATATGAAGATAGCTATGTGAAAGGATTTTGAAAACATCTGTGTATACTGAGGGTTTACTCCTCTAGGAAAGGGTTACTTGAGTGTGGTCCGTGGATACACAACATGTGTCCTCTCTATGGGTCAATAATGAGATAAATATAAAAACTGTGAGTAAATTTCGTAGTGTAATGAGATTCTTAGTGTCTGCTAAAAATATCATCTATAACAGATTAGAAAATATTAAAATCTGGTCCTTCACCTTGTTTCCTAAATCACAATAGAGGGTATGAGAGGAAAACATTAAAACTTCAATTTCAAATTGTTTTAAAAATTTCACCCTCTGGAAATTTTCTATTTTTAGTACATTTTATTTTGTTATAGTAGATATTATATATAGGCAGAAGTAGAGGATTTCAACAGATATCATTGTGTTATGGATGCCAGTATTTTTTTTAAACAAACTAGCTAATGTATTAGTACTGTCTTATTAGTACTTCAGAATATTTACTGTTTGCTGCTTGCTTGAAATTCCTTTTTTGTAACAAAGAAATATATATTTTTAGGTTGTACAGTGGTTACTGGAAGAAAAATTGTGTGCACTGCAGTGTGCTGTATTTGATAAGACATTGGCAGAATTGAAAACACGAGTGGAAAAGATTGAGTGTAACAAGAGGCATAAAACAGTTCTTGCTGAACTACAGGTTTGTACAGTAAATTGCATATCCACATGTCATCATTTTCATAACTCACTTTCTGGTATATGTTTTCCAAGTTGACAATAAAGTATATTTAACTTCTAAGTATTAGGAATAAAAGGAATCTCTATTAGTTTGCTCAGGCTGCCATTTAAAAAAATACCATCAACTGGGTGACTTCCAAAACAGAAATGTAGTGTGTCATAGTTTTGGAGGCTAAAAGCCCAAGGTCAAGCTGCCACCGGGCTGTAAGAAAGAATTGTTCCATTTGTCTCCTCTAGCTTCCTACAGTTTACTGACAATCTTGGGCATTTGTTGTCTTGTGGAAGTATCATTGTGATTTCTGGCTCCATCTTCACATAGTGCTTGTGTCTGTATGTGTGTCTGCTTCCAAATTCCCCCCTTTTCTAGGGATACTAGTCACTCTGGATGAGGACCCACACTATTCTAGTATGACCTCATCTTAACTATAGTTGACTTTTGAACAGTGTAAGGGTTAGAGGTGCTGTCCCCACTGCCTGCAGTTGAAAATCTATGTACTGGTACCTGCCTCAGAAAATGAAGAAATTCATAAATGACTCACCCACCTCAGTGAACAGTTCAGATAGAATCAGAACTCAAACCCTAGTTCCTTTGATTTCAGTTATGGTGATCTCTAATTGAACACAGACTCTCACTCAATGTAAAGATCTGTAGAATAAAAATATGAATAGTATATTTATTGAAAAAAAATTTCCATGTATAATTGGACCCATGCAGTTCAACTCCATGTTGTTCAAGGGTCAACTGTAATTACCTCTATAGTTACCTATTTCCAGATAAGCTTGTGTTCTGATACTTGGGGTTCAGACTTCAACATACTTTTGAGATGTGTATCAACCCATGCCAAGCCTCAGAAATCATCTTAGTAGTGCATCTTCAGTGTTTCTTCAGTCAGTGAAGAGAGGCTGGCATCATCTAAATGCTGTTAAGTACTAAATAATGTTTGCTGTGATTCTTTTTATATTAATCTATTTCCTCCAATGAATTTTATTTTTAAAGACATTAGTTTGTTGGTCTGTGTTTATGAATGATTGCTACTTTTAATTTTTTATTGAATATATCTATATTCAGCTTCTGGTTAGTTGAAATGGGCACATGGTAGCATGCGTTAGTAATTAATTTCATTCCAAGATTAAGAAACTGGGGAATTTCATCAGTACATTCATTCTATCAGAAGAGAATGTGTGGTTTCTATTTGGTATAGGTTGTCTGAAATACAAGCATTGTCTCAGATGCTGACTTGAAAACCACTTATAGAGCCTTAAATAAGGGAGAAGTGGTTCATGAAAATAAAGTTGCACAGTTGAAAGCAAATTGCAAGCAACTGTGACTAGATTTTAGGAATTATATATCTCAGCCAACAAGTTTATTTTTTTAAATTTCATATTGTAAATTTTATTTAAAGTGAGACTTTGTTAATAATAAGGTAATTGTATAGTTATTTTATAATGCATCATTCAGGACAACACTATTCCTGTTTCTTACCTTTAGCGGGTCCTTGTATAGTTAGTGATAGTGTTGTTTAATCATTACATTTTATTTTACTAGTACTATTTAGAATGTTGAATTAGAACCGAAAATGTTGGAAGATTTAAGAGAATAATTTCATTCATAGTTTGTTATCATTCCCATAGCTGCATCTGTGATTTTGTGCTTTTAGAACCTGAGATTTTAACTCTCATATTTTTAAGCTACAAGTCTGTCTTTAACTTTTAATAAGACTTTGCACTTGAATATTTCTTTGTAGCCTTAGAATCTTAATCTTTCCAACATCAAACCAATCATCTTCTCCACAAATAAGTCATGTTGTGGAGTTTGCACATTGTTCCCCTTACTCAAAATTCTTGAATTCTTAGAAAAATCTTCAAGGAATACCTTCCCATTGTTCCTTTTATTCACAGTTTTTCAGTTCTTGGAAACTGATTCCTCTGTATCACTTCACATATACACAGTGAGTTGCCAAATTAAAACTTTTTAAATTTCTTATAAAAGTCTGTCTTTTACATCTTTTAACTTTCTACAAGGCCATCATTACCCAGTTCCTTGATTATAATAGCAGCCTTTTACATGACCACTTTGGTACTGCTTTTTACGTCTTTACTGGTCCTTCTCAAGCATTGTATTCATCTTTCTAAAATGCTGCTTGTTAATTCTCTTCTGTGTAGTCCAGTTTCCTCAGTTGTGTACCAGTTTTAAACCTGTCTTCGTTTTCTGATTTGTACTTTAGATCTCCTAGTTTTTGATCCACTTTTCCTAATCCCACCAGTTGCTTCACTGTCAAACAGTATTTTTTTGTTGTTGTTGGCTGTGTTGGGTCTTCATTGCTGTGTGGGCTTTTCTTTAGTGGAGGCGAGTGGAGGCTGCTCTCTAGTTGGGGTGGCTTCTCTTGTTACTGAACATAACCTCCAGGGTGTGTAGGCTTTAGTAATTGCAGCACGTGGACTAAGTAGTTGTGGTTCCCAGGCTCTCGAGCACAGGCTCAGTAGTTGTTGTGCACGGGCTTAGCTGTTCCATGATAGGTGGTATCTTCCCAGACCAGGGGTCAAACCTGTGCCCCTTGTATTGGCAGGCAGATTCTTTACCATTGAGCCATCAGGAAAGCCCCCTACAGAGTGTTAATGCTCACAGTATTTTTATTTCAGCCATTTGATTTCATAGTATAGCTTCCATTCATTTATGATCTGTCCTTACCATGCCATTTATTTACATTTTACTTAGCCCAATTTAGTTCCCATCTCTTTCTTTGTTGTTCTGATATTTAGATTTTTATGGAAGTAAAATTTGGATAGCAATTACTTTAAAGTTTACAGTTCAGTATCATTTGGTACCTTCACACTCTTGTATGATCATCATCTTTATCTAGTTCCAGAACATTTTCATCAATCCAGAAGAAAACCTTGTACCCATTAAATAGTCACTTCTCATTTCTTTTTCCCTCTAGCCCTTTGGAACCACTAATCTGCTCTCTGTCTCTACTGAGTTACCTGTACTGTTGTTTAAACATCTGTGTATCTACTTTAGAGAAAATTTAAGTTATTTTTATTCCTGGAGTTTTTGTTTTTGCCTTTTTATTGTTGAGCTGTAAGAGTTCTTTACATATTTTGGATATTGAATACTTTAAAGTACATGATTTATGACTATTTCACCCACTCTGTAAGTTTTCTTTTCACTTTCCTGTCGATAATGTCTTTTAATGCACAGAAATTTTACATTTTGATGAAGTCTTGTAGGCAGCATAGAGTTGGGTCATGATTTATTATCTACTTTACCAATCTCTGCCTTTTAATTGAAGAGTTTTTCATCTCTTTACCTTTAGTTATTGGTAAAGAAAGATTTAGTCCTACCATTTTACTTGTCTTTCACCTTTTTTGTTCCTTAATTCCTACATTATTACCTTCTTTTGTGATTTTTTTCCAGTGAACCATTTTAACTCTCTTCATTTTTCTCTTTCTATAAAGTTTTTACTTTTTCCTTAGTGATCACTCTGGAGGTTAAACTTAACCTCTTGAATTAATACCTATTATACAAAAAAGTATACAAAACTTTTCTTTCACAGTCTTGTCCTCCCACCTCTGTGGTGAATTTCTTAAATTTCAGTTATTTTACTTCCAGCTGCAGAATTTATACTTGTTTAAAAATATATAATATCTGTTTCTTTACTCATATTCTCTCTATTGGACATTTTTTTCCTTTTTTTTTTTCCAAGTTCTTTCTCAATAGTATCCTTTAGTTTTTTGAATAGATTTTAAACCGTTTATTTAAAGTCTTTGTCTAGTAAGTTCTATGCCTGAGCTATATTTCTGTTATTTTTTCTTTCTGTGACTAAACCATACTTTCTTCTTTCTTTGTATATGTCCTAATTTGTTCATTGTTACTGTTTAAATGAATATTTTGAGTATTGCAATGTGACAATTCAGAAAATCAGATTTTCCCCTTCTATCCAGGGTTTGCTATTGCTACCTGTTGTTATTTGCTTGATTAGTGGGTTTTTTAAACAATTTTTGGAGAGTATATATTCATTATTGTGTATGGTCACTGAAGTCTGTGTTTTGTTAACTTAGTGGTCAGCTGATATTTTGACAGTTAACTTAAATGCTCAGACAGTAAGGAATCCACCTGCAATGCAGGAGACCTGAGTTCAATCCCTGGGTTGGGAAGATCCCCTGAAGAAGGGAACAGCTCACTCCAGTATTCTGGCCTGGAGAATTCCATGGACAGAGGAGCCTGGCAGGCTACAGTCCATGGGGTAGCAGAGTCAAACATGACTGAGCAACTTTCACTTAAATGCCTGGAGCCTAAAAAAGTAAAAAGATTACTCTCCCACATCTTCGCAGATTAACATTGGGGGACTCGTTCAACACTTAGGCTAGACCATTTACAACCTGTTTTATCACACTTGCCTTATTCTTCTCTTCCTGCTTGCATAGATTCTGAAGGCTAGTCTGAGGTGACAGCTTAGGGTCTTTTCAGGCCACTTGTGAGCTAGCATTCTGTCCTGAACATTCAGATAGTCTTCTCAATTTCCTGAGATGGGTGAGAGCTTTTAAAGCCCCCTTCTGCCATGTGTCTTCTTTCCCAACCTTTTCCATCTCGGACATTTCTTTTCTTTTTTTTAATACTTTTTATTTTATGTTGGAGTATAACTGATTAATAATGTTGTGCTAGTTTCAGGTGGACAGCAGAAGGACTCAGGTATACATATACATCTATTATTCTCTCCCAAACGCTTCTCCCATCCAGGCTGTCACATAACACTGAGCAGAGTTCCTTGTGCTCTCCAGTAGGACCTTGTTGGTTATCCATTTTAAATAGTAGCAATATGTACATGTCTGTCCCAAACTCCCTAAGCCTTTCCCATATCCCTTCCCACTGGCAATCATAAGTTCTTTCTCTAAGTCTGTAATTCAGTTTCTGTTTTGTAAATGTTGATTTGTATTATTTCTTTTTGGATTCTGCTTGTAAGAGATGTCATACAATATTTCTCCTCCTCCGTCTGACTTTACTCTGTATGAAAATCTCTAGGTCCATCCATGTTGCTTCAATTGGCATTATAACATTCATTTTTATGGCTGAGTAATACTCTGTTGTATACATGTACCAGATCTTCTTTATCCACTTCTCCCTCAGTGGACATTTAGGTTGCTTCCATGTCCTGACTGTTGTAAATAGTGCTGCATTGAACATTGGGGTGACTGTGTCTTTTTGAATTATGGCTTTCTCTGAGTATATGCCCAGTAGTGGGATTGCTGGGTCGTATGGTAGTTCTATTTTTAGGTTTTTTAAGGAATTTCCATGCTGTTCTCCAGGCTTCCCTTGTGGCTCCGCTGGTAAAGAATCTGCCTGCAATTAGGAAGACCTGGGTTCGATCCCTGGGTTAGTTTAGGAAGATCCCCTGGAGAAGGGAAAGGCTACACACTCAAGTATTCTGGTCTGGAGAATTCCATGGACTGTATAGTCCATGTGGTCACAAAGAGTTGGACATGACTGAGCGACTTACACACACATAGATACCATTCTCTGCAGTGGCTGTATCAATTTACATTCACATGAAGAGTGTGAGGGATTTCCTTTTCTCCACACCTTCTCCAGTGTTTGTTGTCTGTAGATTTTTTTTGATGACTGTTCTGAGCAATGTGAGGTAATATCTCATTGTAGTTTTGATTTGTGTTTCTCTAATAATTGGTGATGTTGAACATCTTTTCATGTGTTTTTTGTCCATCTGTATGTCTTTTTTTGAGAAATGTCTATTTAGGTCTTCTGCCCATTTTTTGATTGGTATTTTTTTTGTTTTGATATTGAGCTGGATAAGCTGTTTTTATATTTTAGAGATTAATCCTTCATCAATTGCTTCATTTGAGAATATTTTTTCCCATCCATGTCTTTTCATCTTATTTATGGTTTCCTTTGCTGTGCAAAATCTTTTAAGTTTAATTAGTCCCATTTGTTTATTTATTTATTTTTCATTATTCCAGGAGATGGGTCAAAAAAGATCTTGCTGCTATTTATCTGCCAGTAGGTTAATTTTTGAAAAGAAGCATTTGAGTACTATAGACATAGCTTCCCTTGTGGCTCAGCTGGTCAAGAATCCACCTGCAATGCAGAAGATCTGGATTTGATTTCTGGGTTGGAAAGATCCCCTGGAGAAGGGAAAGTCTACCCACTCCAGTGCTCTGGCCTAGAGAATTCCAGACTCATATGTACTATTGGTTAGGAATCTTCTGTGATTTATAGATATGTTTACTATTAATATATAATTCTCAGTGAGAAAATTAAGTGTGGTCCCAATTATTTTAAATAATAAGAAATGCAAGCACGTATGTTCAGAAATATGCTGGTTTGTGAGCAAGGAGGAAAAAAGCCAATCCTCTAAAACCAAGAGTGTTTACTTTGAGTTTTGAAGTCAAGGATTATACAACAACGTGTCTTATTTTCTTGCTGTTGACTGTCTTCTGAGGATCCTATTACCCATAGATTTCTTATTATGTATGCACAGGTTCCTTTTTGATACTATAATGCCATTTGATTTCTGTCTCGTTTTTGCTTTTTTTAGGCGAAGATAGCC
Organism: Capra hircus; assembly: GCF_001704415.2. Taxonomy (NCBI): domain Eukaryota; kingdom Metazoa; phylum Chordata; class Mammalia; order Artiodactyla; family Bovidae; genus Capra; species Capra hircus. The sequence goes on along the minus strand of NC_030812.1, from coordinate 94,022,489 downwards.
AGGTTAACCAAACGCTTTGGAGCAGCCAAAGAAGATCTTAAGAAAAGACAAGAAGTAAGAATTTCTATTCTTGCATAGTTGATATTTAGCTTTAAGTGGTAATCTTAGGAGGTGCTGACCTAGAAGGAAACAAGTCTGAAATTTTCTTTCATATTACGTACTTCCTGCATGTTGTTTCTGGAACTTCTGCTCTAGAACTAGTCATTAACCTTTTCTAATCCTCACTGTTTTCATATGAACATCAGTACATGTAATATGTATATGTAAGGCATTCTTGAAATTCTTGAAATATCCATCTTTAAAATTAAGCTTTGGGGATTTGCCTTACCATGTTTCTCTCAGGCATACCTTGGAGATACTGTGGGTTCAGTTCCAGACCACTGTAGTAAAGCAATTATTGTGTTAAAGCAAGCCACAAGTTTGTTAAAAAAAAAAAAAAAAAATCATTAAAGAAAAAATACATAAATGTTACGTTAATTCTATAGCCTATTAAGTGAGCAGTGGTATTCTGTCTGAAAAATCATTTAGATACATTTTAATATACATACCTTAATTAAAAAATGCAAAACATAAAATAATTGCAATAACATCAGAGATCATTGGTCACAGATCACTATAGACTATAACAGGGTCTCCCTAGTGGCTACATGGTAAAGAATCTACCTGCCAGTGCAGAAGATGCGGGTTTGATCCCTAGGTCAAGAAGGAAACGGCAATCCACTGCAGTATTCTTGCCCGGGATATCACACAGACAGAGGAGCCTGGTAAGCTACAGACCATGGGATCACAGAGAGTCAGACACAACTTAGTGACTAAAATAACAACAAATAGCAGTATAATAATAATGAAGAAGTTTGAAATATTACCAGAATTACCAAAATGTAACACAGAGACTCGAAGTGAGGAAATGCTATTGGAAAAATAGTACCAAGCTTGACGCATGTTGCTGTAAACCTTCAGTTTTTTAAAAATGCAGTATCTGTGAGGTGCATAAAGCAAGGTATGCCTGTATTTGCCACTGTGGTAGTTTTAGTCTATTATGTCCTACAAAATAGTTCAGTATTACACGGCCTCAAGTAGCCCAGTTCTCCTCTTCCTTTCTTCCTCCATGTAGTTTAGTCCAGGTGTTGTAGCATAGCACAAACTGTGGTCTGTAATTACACTTTGCTTTCTGTTTTTTCCTTAGTTATTCTGTAATATGGATTTTTAGTATAGCATTGTACATTGCAGTATTGTTTTTAGTTGAATTTCTTTTCCTCTTTTTTTCATTTGAGCAAGTTATATTTCTTTGTGTCTTGATAACTTTATTGCCTGATACATAGTAATTTCCAATAGTAGTTTTTTTCAGTAGTAGTCATTATTCCTATAGATATTTCTGTCTTGAATCATTTTCATATCTTCTTGACTTTTTAAAACAACTCATTTTGAAATGATAGATACATAAGAAATTGCAACAATAACACACAGACTCCTATGAACCCTTCACTCAGCCTCTCATTGGTGAAATCTATACCCATAGTACATTATCAAAACCAAGAAATTAGTACAGTTCTATCAGATAGTTTTGTAGACTTTATCAGTTTGCTTGAGTTTTTACATAAATTAATTCTGTATATCTGTGTGTTTCTCTGTAATTTGATCTCATGTATAGATTTATGTAACCTGCCACCACAGTTCAAGATACAGTCCCTTGACACACAGGGACACCCTCCTGCCTCTCTTTTACAGTTTCAACCTTGCCTTTACCCTACCCTTACCTCCTGTATTCTGGCAGCTACACATCTGTTCTGCATCTTTATATTCTTTGAACTTAATTTTTTAAGCTCTGACTTATCTTATCTTGAACAACTGACAGTTGTTTACACAGGCTAATCATCAAATCCTTAATTTGGCCCCAGCCCATGGGGTCGCTAAGAGTCGGACACGACTGAGCAACTTCACTTTCGCTTTTTACTTTCATGCATTGGAGAAAGAAATGGCAACCCACTCCAGTATTCTTGCCTGGAGAATCCCAGGGATGGCAGGGCCTGGTGGGCTGCCTTCTATGGGGTTGCACAGAGTTGGACACGACTGAAGCGACTTAGCAGCAGCAGCAACAAAGATTTTTTTACTATGGTCTTCACTGATGTAATTACTTTTCTGATTTTAAACTCGAGTTTCTTAGCTTTAAAAAAAGGTGGTTTTTTTTTTTTGGTCACACTATAAAAACTATTTTTTCTATTAGAAAATTGGTATAAACCTTTATTTGCTATGCCTGAACTAAACATAGGGGTTTGAAATTTTTCCATTGTTTTTTTTACAATATGATTTTCCACTTTTTTCTTTTCATCCTGTGTCTGAACTAAGTAGTGTTGCCCACCTTGTACTTTTCCAGTGTTTGTGCATATCACATTTATTATCAGAACTGTTTTCCAGGTCTTACTTGTTTAGTTAAAGGAGATAGGCAGAGACCTTAAGATATACAGATGAAAATATTACGATCCCTGAAAAGTTTGTCTTGAAGAGCTACAGTAAGTATGGAAAGAAGGACAAAGACTGTGTAATTCCTAAAGATTGGAATAGATTAATTTGAACAGTTAGTATGTGTGGCACTTAAAGAAAATGTTAAGGTAGTGTTCAGTCTTTTAAATTGTGTTACTTCTTTTAGTTTGTAAGGCCAGTTTTAATTTTCAAAACTTGGATATCTTTCTAACTCATTCTTATTACTGTTTTCTTCTTGTGAGAGATGTTTCTAGAGAAATGTCAAAAGATTTTGTTCTTCCATGTTTTAATTTCCTTTAATTATGGTTTCCACTATAATTTTACATCTGTCTTTCTAGGCTTTAAAAACAAGACACAAAAGAATATTGAGAACTTTATCCCCCTTACCAAAATAACTAAACAAGCAATACCACTTCAGATTCTTTTCTTCTGTTTAGATTTGCCCCTTGGTCCTCTGATATTAATCGGTTAATAGCAAATCCCACTATTCAGATTTATCTTAAAACATTTTCTGTTACTTTCTGAAAGAAAAGAAAATCCTCATAAGCAGTTTGCTATTAAGACCATATTCATGTTTAATCTATTTTAGGGCTTTATGACTGATATCTTTAACTTTCATCCTTTCTATCTTTTTTTTTACTATAAAAGAAATATCAAGATATTTCTCTCCTTTATGGAAATCAGTGACATATAATTGATTCTCAAATTTTAGATTTAATCTAAATCCTCCATTTCAATTTTTTATTAAAAATAATTCTTTTTATTTTAAATGTGATAAAAACTTAACATAAAATTTACCATTTTAAATTCTACAATTCAGTAGTGTTAACTGTATTCACATTGTTGTGTAACATATCTCTAGGAATTTTTCATCTTGTAATACTAAGACCTCCATAGAACAACTATCATTTCGCCTCCCCTTTAGCCCCTGGAAATGATCATTCTACTTTGTTTCCATGGTTTTGACTTCTATAGATATCTCATAAGTGCAGTCACACAGTATTTGCTTTGTTTATCTTATTTCACAAAGCATTATGTTCTCAAGGTTCATCTGGGTTGTTGCATATGACAGGATTTCCTTTTTTAAGGCTAACACTTCATTGTATGTATATACCACATTTTCTTTATCCATTTATTTATTGATGGATATTTGGGCTGGTTTCAACTTCTGGCTCTTACAAATAATGCTGCAATGACATTGGTGTGCAGATACCTCTTTGAGGTCAAAGTTTTGGATATTTCTACCCAGAAGTGAAATTGCTGGGTCATTTGGTTATTCTGTTACTTTTTGAGAAGCCTCCATATAGTTTTCTTTTGCAGTCACATCACTGCTAAAGTCACATTTAGGGCTTCCCAGGTAGCTCAGTCAGTAAAGAGTCTGCCTTCAGTGCTGGAGACCCCAGTTCGATCCCTGGGTCTGAAAGATCCCCTGGAGAAGGAAATAGCAAACCACTCCAGTATTCCTGCCAGAAAATCCCATGGACAGAGGAGCCTGGTGGGCTGCAGTCCATGGCTTGCAAAGAGTTGTGCGCGACTGAACAAGTAACACTGAGGAACTGAGCAATCACATCATTTACATTCCCATCAGCATGGCACAAGGGTTCCAATTTTTGTATATTTTTGGGAACAGTTTTTTTTCCCCTCCTTTTGTGATAGTGTCCACCCTAATGGATGTGAGGCCTTATCTCATTGTGGTTTTGATTTGCATTTCTCTGCTTAGTGATGTTGAGCATCTTTTCACATGCTTATTTGCATGTTTTCTTTGGAGAAATGTTTATTCAGATCCTTTGGCCATTCGTAAATCTGGTTACTTATCTTTTAGTTGTTAAGATGTAGTTTTTTTTATGTTCTGGATATTAACACCTTACCAGTTACATGATTTGTAATTATTCTCTGTCATTACGTAGATGTCCTTTTCACTCTGTTGATTGTTTCCTTTCATGTGTAGAAGATTTTAAGTTTGATGTAATCTTCTTTGTCTTGTTAATGCTTTTGTTACCTTTTCTTTGATCCAAGAAATCATTGCCAAATCCACTATCATGAAGCTTTCCTCTGTGTTTTCTCTTAAGAATTCCATAGTTTTAGGTTTTTTGTTTTAGGTCTTTAATCCATTTGGATTAAATCTTATATATGATTTAATGGTCTGACTTCATTCTTTTGCATTTGGATATCCAATTTTCACACAGATTGTCAAAAGACTGTTCTTTCCCCATTGTGTAGCCTTTACACCCTTGTAGAAGGCAGTGGGAGCCCACTCCAGTACTCTTGCCTGGAAAATCCCATGGGCGGAGGAGCCTGGTGGGCTGCAGTCCATGGGGTTGCTATGAGTTGGACACGACTGAGCAACTTCACTTTCACTTTTCACTTTCATGCATTGGAGAAGTAAATGGCAACCCACTCCAGTGTTCTTGCCTGGAGAATCCCAGGGACGGGGCAGCCTGGTGGGCTGCCGTCTGTGGGGTCACACAGAGTCGGACATGACTAAAGCGACTTAACAACAGCAGAACATCATTTGAGTGTATGCATTAAGAGTCTATTTTTGGGGTCAGTATTCTGTTTCACATTTCTATGTGTCTGTCTGCATTCCAGCAGCATACTGTTTGGATTACTATAGCTTTGTAACATGTTTTAAAATTAGAAGTACAAGCTTTCAACTTCTTTTCTAAGATTGTTTCGGTAATTCAGAGTTTCTTGAGCTTTCATTTGAATTTTAGGATGCTTTTTCCTATTTTTGAAAAAAATGACGAATTTTGATTGAGATTGCATTGAAACTTTTGACTGCTTTGGGTAGGATGGACATTTTAATAATACTATAGATTTTTTAATGATGGCCATTCTGACGGATGTGAGATGATATCTCATTATAGTTTTGATTTGCACGTCTCTAAGTTTACAACTGTTTTAAACTGGAAATAAATTCAGGTCACTTTTCCCTCCCACCACTTCGTTGATATCATACATTATATCTTTTCGTATTGTGTGTATGTTAACATAGATTTACAATTATATTTTATACTTAAATTCTGTATTAGAATTAGATGGGATTTCTGTTCCCACTTTCTAGTAATGCAGTATTCTGTATTTATTTTTGCATTTACCTTTATCACAGAGCTTTATATTTTCCTTTGCTTTTAGGTTGCTGGCTAGTGTCCTTTGATTTCTGCTTGAAGGATTCCATTTAACATTTCTTGTATGGTGGATTTAGTGCTGTGAAATGCACTCAGCTTTGTATATACTGTGAAAATCTTAATTTTGCCTTCATTTTTGCAATGATAGTGTTGCTGGTTATGATATTCTTGCTTGGCAGTATTTTTATTTTAGCACTTGAATATATCATTCCACTCCCTTGTGGCCTGTTAGGTTTCTTCTGAGAAAAAAGCAGATAATCTTAAGGGAGCAGCCTTAAATGTGATGTGTCCCTTTTCTCTTGCTACTTTTACAATCTTTGTGACTTTTCACAGCTTGACTATAATGTTTCTTAGTGTGGGTCTCTTTGAGTTGGAAGTCTTTCACCTTCTTGAATTTGTCAGTTTTCTTTCTTAAGTTTAGGAAGATTTTGGCCTTTACTTAAGTAGGTTTTCTGCCTATTTTCTTTCTTTCTATTCATGTTCTCTCATATTTGTATATTGGCCCACTTGATGGTGTCTAATAAATCTCTTAGTCTGTCTTTACCTTTTTTTCATTCACTTTTTCTGTTTGATTGTCTTAACTCAATAATTTCAAATGATTTATCTTCAGGTTTGCTGATTCTTTCTTCTGCTTGATAGAGTCTGGTTTTTATCCCTTCTAGTAAATGTTTAAATTCAGTTGTTATAGTGTTCAGCTCCAGAATTTCTGTTGGTTCTCTTCTGAAGTTTCATTTTCTTCTTGCTTTGTTTTCTAATTTCATTTAGTTTTCTTTCTGTGTTCTTTTCTGTCTCATTGAGCATCTTAATAATAGTCATTTTGAATTCTTTGTTGGATAGTTCCTAGATCTGTTTCTTTAAGGTTAGTTTCTGGAGATTAATTTCATAGATTGGTCCATATTTCTCTGTTTTTTTGGTTTTTTTTTTTTTTTTGGTATGTTTCCCTTTTGTTGAAATTAGGCATTTGAAAAAGTACACTTCCCATCTTTTTGGAATATCTTTGTACAGATGAAGACCTTTACTAGTTGGTCCAGTTAGATACCTCTGATCTCCTTTCAAACCTTTTTTCAGAGATGGCATTTTCTTGGAGTTTGTGTGTGTATCTCCAATCTGTAGAGTTTTGTCTGGTTCTGTTTGCGAACTTCCCATCCCTGACCTGGTATATGCCTTTCAAATTGCTGCTGCTTTAGCAAACCATTATATTGGAGTTACCCCTGCTGTCTCTGTATATTACTGCCAGTTTCCTGGTTTAGTACCAGGCTGAGAGGTTTGCCTTTCTTCTAATCTACCCCTCAAGACACCCAATGTGTGCTGCTTCCAAGTTGGGTGAGACTGAAGCCAGTACCTTGATCACTGTCCCCCGAAAGTCAGAGTGTTGCATGCAAATTCCAGTGTTTCTTTCCTGAAGAAGAAGAGGACACTTGTTGGGATTTTTTTTCCTTTTTCTTTTCTATTTTACCACACTGTGTAAGGAAGGAGGTGGGATATGGTGGTTAAGTGCAACAGACTTTCCTACCTTCTTCTATTGATCTCTTTGGGGCTTACTCTCAGTTCAGTTCAGTTCAGTTCAGTTGCTCAGTCGTGTCCGACTCTTTGTGACCCCATGAATCGCAGCACGCCAGGCCTCCCTGTCCATCACCAACTCCCGGAGTTCACTCAGACTCACGTCCTTCTAGTCAGTGATGCCCTCCAGCCATCTCATCCTCTGTCGTCCCCTTCTCCTCCTGCCCCCAACTCCTCCCAGCATCAGAGTCTTTTCCAATGAGTCAACTCTTCGCATGAGGTGGCCAAAGTACTAGAGTTTCAGCTTTAGCATCATTCCTTCCAAAGAAATCCCAGGGCTGATCTCCTTCAGAATGGATTGGTTGGATCTTCTTGCAGTCCAAGGGACTTTCAAGAGTCTTCTCCAACACCACAGTTCAAAAGCATCAATTCTTTGGTGCTCAGCCTTCTTCACAGTCCAACTCTTGCATCCATACATGACCACTGGAAAAACCATAGCCTTGAGAGTAAGTGTCTTTTAATTTCATGGCTGCAGTCACCATCTGCATTGATTTTGGAGCCCAAAAAAATAAAGTCTGACACTGTTTCCACTGTTTCCCATCTATTTACCATGAAGTGATGGGACCAGATGCCATGATCTTCATTTTCTGAATGGTGAGCTTTAAGCCAGCTTTCTCATTCTCCACTTTCACTTTCTCATTTAGGGTGCTCTAATCTCTCAGCAGGTTTCTTGACTTCTTACAAGTGAAATTTGATCCTTAAGTTATTAAGTCATTGTTTTCATAAGGGAAGGAATCTATAGGATTTTCAGTTCTGCCATCTTGCTGATATTACCACACTGTAGTGTTTAAGGTCCGCCATCCACTGACACTAAGCCATACTTGACTTATTTATACTTATTTATTATGCTTATACTCCTCCTTTTATATTTTTTCCCTCTGAAATCTTTACCTTCATTTTAAGTGTTTTGAGTGTACTGATTACTCAAAGACTTATTAGAAGATGCAGTTCTTTCCCCTAAAATTTTTTTAAAACTTTTCCCAATGATGCTACAATGTTACTTTCATTTGCTTTTCTAGATATTTCAAAAGTTCTGTGTCAGAGCAGTTTATCTTATCTTTTTTTCCTCCTCTACACAGATAAAATCGTTCTTTTATCCTAAAAATGTAGCAAAATATATTTGTTGTTGAGAAGAGTGATTAGTGGCATCTGCTTGATGTGATTCTGTTTATCACCTTTTGTTTAATATGTATTATTTATTATATTTAATTAAGACTGGAGTGGACTTATTTTTCTCAATTTAAGAAACCGATGATGATAGTGGCGTTATAATGGAGGCCCAAATAATGGTAATTAGTATATAAATGTTACAACTGTATTTTTGTAGTCCCTGTTTTGGAGGATGGAAAAAGGCTTAGTTTGTTCTGAAGTTTAGAATTGGAGCATCTTTTTATGAAATTATAAGTCACATAGTGACAAGTAGTTTTTTTTTTTAACAAAAATTATAAAAAGAATTTTGATGTTTGACCTAGGATACCACTTAATTGGTAATCATTTACTTCTCAGGATAAACAAATATTTTCCTTGTTTCTTGCATTTCTGCTTGTAATCTGGTGCTTCCTCTGCCAGGTATTTAGTAGGCATTCACTAGACGTTTATTGAATGAGTATCTAGTTATTCTGTAGATTCAGATTGTTAATGCTTACTGAACACTTTTAGCATATAAACTATTTTTACATTCTTTATTTACTCATAACTGAGGTCTGGGAATTATCCACTTTTCGTATGATAAGTAGTTGTGACAATAGACTAATTTGTGTAAGCACTTTAATATGTACCAATGCCAAGGTTTAATGTTTTTTTTCTTAGTAAGATTTTCTCCTGTACTATAGAAATAACTTGAAATTCATGTTTCAGTGTCCATACATAAAATTTTATTCAAACACAACCATGCTTATTCACTTACATATCATCTATGGCTAATTTCTGTGCTACAGTGGCAGAGCTGAGTAGCTGCAAAGCCTAAGATATTTACGATCTGGCCCTTTATAAAGTTCACAGACTCCTGATCTAATACCATTAATTCCCTAGTCCTTTTATTTTACACCTACAAAAAGACTTAAATTTTGCAACAGATTTGTAAGCAAGTGGCAAGAAACATAGGTTTCTAAGTCTTCTTTCATAGAATAGTGATTAATTTACACATTTTGGTCATCATATGCCCTATTTCCACAGTAAAGCAGTCAGTTCTGCCATTTCTAAAGGGGTCTTATGAGGTAACAGTATTTGTAACCATTCTTAGATAATAAGCTGAGAGAAGGCACTGGCAGCCCACTCCAATACTCTTGCCTGGAAAATCCCATGGATGGAGGGCCTGGTAGGCTACAGTCCATGGGGTTGCTAAGAGTCAGACACGACTGAGTGACTTCACTTTCACTTTCACTTTTGATGCATTGGAGAAGGAAATGGCAACTCACTCCAGTGTTCTTGCCTGGAGAATCCCAGGGACAGGGGAGCTTGGTGGGCTGCCATCTCTGGGGTCACACAGAGTCGGACATGACTTAAGCGACTTAGCAGCAGCATAGAAATAACAGATAACATATTAACAAAGCACTTAGAGGACTGAAAGATTCCTTGTGAATTGGGCTTTATTTTACCTTGGTTATTTTTCTCCTCAGAACCCACCAAACCCACCTGTATCACCAGGAAAGTCTGTAGTTGATGTCATCAGCAATAACAGTGTGCCCTACAGGTGAGAATTGTAAACAGGCTGTTTATCAAGTTTTTCATTAAGAGAACAAGGTTCTGATTTTCTTTATTATGCAGAAAGATCTTAGAATGTGATACTACATATTTTTGTAGAGAAAAAGTGTTTGGTATACTATATTAAGTATATTTGCTTCTTTTTGCTTTGCTCTAATTGTTCTCCTATGGATATTGATTTTGCTCGTTTTTTTTATAAGGCTTTCTTTTGTCATTGCAGATTTCTTTAACCACTTGTGCTAAATAGTATTACCTTAAGTATTTGAGAAATTCTTTGGTCAGAGTTGACAAAAGCTAATGTGTGCAGATATTCGGATCCATATTTGGTTTTCAGGTTAAAGTATTGAGGACATAGAATATAAAAGGAAGACTCTTCCCTAATGCCCTACACCCCAGCATTCCAGTGTTTTCGTACCAGCTTTGCTTCACTGCATTCGCTCCCAGTTTAGTGCTTTAAATTAATATCCAAGTCTAGCTACCCTTTCTCCCTATGCGCCACTGCTTTCTGTATGCATAAGTAGATATCCCCTAGAATGGCATGTCCAGTGACTATTTGTGTGCGTATCTATTTCATAGAAATACAAACACAGTGAGACAGATGTTGGAGTCCAAAAGAAATATAAGTGAGAGTACACCGCCATCTTTTCAAACCCCTGTGAATACAGGTAATATTCTTAACACCGAAATACATTTTGTTAGGAATTGAAGGCTTTTGTTCTCTTTTCTTACACACTTTTGAGCTTGAAATGGACTAAGAAACTGAATACAGTTATGTAAAATTGAGTGCTAAGAGCAAAATTTTGTTTAAAAAGTAGGATCACAGATGTGCATAAAAATACAGAAATTCAGATTTCTGCTGTAGTGATTGAGTGTTGACAACTTTTGAGTGTTGACATCCCTGTATAATCTTAAAAATTATTAAGAATCTACAGAGTTTGCTGATGTGGGTATATTAATTGATATTTACTATGGTAGAAATTAAAACATATAATTTTTAAATGTTTATTAATTCAATTAAAAATAATTGCAAACCTATATTTTGTACCATTATATACAGTCCAGTATTCTTGCCTGGGAAATCTCATGGACAGAGGAGCCTGGTGGGCTATAGTCCATTTGGTCACAGAAGAGTTGGGCATGATTTAGCAATTAAACAACAGAATTACACATCATAAGTAGCAAGTCTTGGTGAAAAGTAACTCTTTTCCAAAATTAAAAATATTAGCAAAAAGAGTATTATTATATTAAATTTTTATGTCTCTTTTATACTTCACTTAAAACATTAAGATGGCCAAACACACCTGGATTCTCATATCTGTGTCTGCGTTCAGTCTGTTGCAGTTTGTTGTTTTAGTTGAAATATGGAAGAAAATTCAGCCTCATACAAATGTGTAGTTGGAAAAAGCCTAGAGAGAATGTGGGTATTATTCTTTGACATAGCAAGTAGTGGTTTCTTAAAGGTTAGTTGCAAAGTGAAATCAGAAATCACACCAAGAAGTGTTTGTAAATTTTTCACTAAATTCTTTTAGCTGTCTTGTACTTAGATGGGTCTTTTACTAATATCATTCATTGATCACTTGGAAAATATTCACCGAGTTTTCTAAGTCTTCCAAACACGGGTACATTTCATTAATAAATTTTTTTTGATTGTATTTATTTACTTTGTTATCAGTTATTCTCAGAAGAGCCTTTAAAGATTTGGGAAGCTAACCATGCTCTCAGGGTGGCAGGTAGATTTATTTTCCCAAGTTCTAAGTTGTTTTTTTTTTTTAACTCAGATTTTACTGTTGCCAATCTATACTGTTCATTGTTTTCTTTGAAGTCTCTGCCTTATTTGGTTTATTTTCAAGAAAAAATTTGCCAGATACCCAAGTGAATAACCATAGTATGTTTATAACTCAGTCTTTCAAGTAAAAGTGGTATTCCATCAAACAGGCTGTGAGCTCAGCTTACAGCTCAGCCAGTTGTCTGAGCACTTTTCCTTGAGCCAGTCAGCCTTATTTGGTATGCAGCAGTAATGCTTTATGTGTGCCTGTGATTTTGGAAAGACTTTACAAATCAGTGAGAAGGAGACTTGGTCATTGATTTTTATTAAACCTGCTCAAATGAGAAGACACACAAATGGCTGAACTAAAAAAACTGTAAAACTCCAGTGACCAACATTTTTATTTACTCTGCTCTTTGTTGTCAGCTCCTTAATTCTTCTCCTATCTTCCCTGTGTTATTTTCCATATCACATAATGTCAATAGAACGTTAATAGAGGTAGTAGCCTCTCCTCACTAGTTCCTCCCAGGGAATTCAGTAAAATTGGATCCGCAGGTACAGGCTTCACTTTATCCATATTGTAAAATATCATCATTAAGTCTACCTATTATGAATTTATGATAATCTTTCTAGATATTCTATTTGAGTTTATATATTGCCAGTGTTCTAAGGCATTTTTAATGTACTTTCAAAATTGTCTTTACAATTTTGCCTAGTTTTCACTGTTTTTCAGTTGTATTTCCCGCTAGTTACTCTGAAGTAAGTTGCTCATTTTCAGAGACTCTTCATACAGAGATAGCAGTCCTCCATCTTAATGATAAAATGTGCTGTTTTCATAATGTACCAAATGTAGATGCAGAAATGATTCTGCAAATAATCTAAGAATTCAAGGATTTAAATCAAAAGATATGAGAGACTACTGTGTATATTGCAGTACATCAAATTTGTATTATATTATTTTAGCTGATAAAGATGGCTATTTAAACCGAAACTTCTCTTTTTTTTTATAGTATCTTCAACCAATCTTGTCACTCCTCCAACGGTTGTCAGTAGTCAACCTAAATTGCAGCCTCCAGTGACTTCAGGTTCTCTGACAGCCACATCAGTTCTTCCTGCACCCAACACAGCTACAGTAGTTGCTTCAACTCAGGTGCCTAGTGGAAATCCCCAGCCTACAATCTCTTTACAGTCTTTACCAGTGATTTTACATGTACCTGTTGCTGTATCCTCCCAGCCTCAGCTCCTCCAGAGCCATCCAGGGACTTTAGTGACCAATCAACCATCAGGCAACGTTGAATTCATTTCTGTACAAAGCCCACCTACAGTGAGTGGTCTTACCAAAAATCCAGTGTCTTTGCCATCTTTGCCAAACCCGAAACCAAACAACGTTCCTTCTGTGCCCAGTCCTAGTATTCAAAGGAATTCTCCTGCCAGTGCTGCACCATTAGGGACAACACTTGCTGTACAGGCTGTTCCAACAGCACACTCTATTGTACAAGCCACCAGGACTTCCTTACCTACAGTAGGCCCATCAGGACTCTATAGTCCATCAAGTAATCGAGGTCCTATACAGATGAAAATTCCAATTTCTGCTTTTAGTACTTCATCTCCTGCAGAACAGAGCAGCACTACCACCACAAGAATTGGTAAGTCAACATGTGGATTTAATAATAGAAATGCTAACTTGTTAATAGTCTGTAGATAATTGAATTTGTGTGTGTATGTAGTTGACTAACATTATTAGAAGACAGAGTGAATAGAATTTCACAGATACTATTTTAGTTACCCAAGAGGAATGATGTTGTTAAGGTGGGATCTGAGAGTTTGAGTGAGAAGTTACCATTTGTAATTCATCTTTTACTAGTTTTCCTAACCTGGGCAAATTTTTAATTTTGGCTTTGTAGCAAGCATTGTGAATTACTTTTATAATACATTTTTCAGATATCCTGAATATACAGAAAACAGTATGTTGTAAAGTATCTAAGTGACATAATATATGCTAATAAAAGGAAAATAACAACCACACATCTCTAGTGAAAGTGTTAGTCGTTCAGTCATGTCCAACTCTGTGTGACCCCATGGACTGTAGCCTGTTAGGTTCTTCTGTCCATGGAATTCTCCAGGTAAGAATACTGGAGTGGTACTCACTTGGGCAGCAGATATACTAAAATTACAATGATACAGAGAAGATTAATATGACCCTGCACAAGGATGACACGCAAATTCGTGAAGTGTTCCATATTTTTTGTTCATGTTTGGCAGAAACCAACAAAATTCTGTAAAGCAGTTATCCTTCAATTTAAAAATAAATGAATTAAAAAAAAAAGAATAGTGGAGTGGGTTGCCATTCCCTTCTCCAGGGGATCTTCCCAACCCAGGGATCAAACTTCAGTCTCCTGCATTGAAGGCAGATTCTTTACCATCTGAGACACTAGGGAAGCCCCTGCCCATTACCCCATTTGGGAAAATCCTTTGTGCGTTCTTCACGCCTATCTTCCAAATTTGGATGGTTTTATACTAGGTCTTTCCCTCTTTAATTTACTGCAGAACATTTCCTTGCTTCTTGTTTTCCCTTATATATTTTCCCATATGGCATATTTTACATGATTATGTTTCTATATTTATATATACTTTGAAGTATTGCAAAAAGGAGGACTTGATTGTTCCTGATTTAAAATCTGTAGATCTCTGTCTTCCTTGTTCTTAGAAAGCATAGATTATATATACATTCTTGAACTTGCTTATTCTTCATTTCTGATTTTATATTTATCCCCACTACTTTTGGAAAGACAGGATAGAGTACCTGGGCATCATGTATATAGTGAAATTGTTGTAGTAGCTGTCCTGTTGATATAGTTGATCTTGAAATATAAAAAAAAATTATAAAGTACAAAATTACTTTTTATAGGTGAGATATACAGGGCTTGATTTTTTAATTTCTTACGTGGTCTTCAGTAGAGTACACTTGTCTTCTGAGTATATATTCTCATAAAATAGAGTTTCATAGAGTTACTGAGAATAAATGAATGGTAGATAAAAATTCATGCTGGAATGAAGCTGAATATCACCCTCATACAATTAACATCTGGGATATAAGATTAAATCTGAAATTTCAAATACAGTTATTATTAGTATTTAAAATTAAATATTTGCATGGTACAGTAATGATATTTATTAGCATTATCTGCTGTCACAACATTCCTTAGATGCTTACTTTAAATTGAGTTCAGTGAATGAGCAAGATTTTGGAGGGGCATTACATTTCTTCTAATCATTACTATTTTTTACCATGTTAGGTGGAAGATGATTATCATAGACATTGTTTTCTGTGATTTTGGAGTTTTTCTTTTTTATGAAATTTTGAGCTTAGTTGACATTGTTTTTAAATCATGGTTACAAGATAAGGTAAATTCTTAAATATACAACTTTCCCTGAAAGACCATAGCCTGAAAAGAAGTAAATAACTTGAGAGATTACTCTGTCTAATGTTATGATTGCAAGTTCCCTAAATACTTGTACAATATCAGAATTATGAGCTCATTGGTAAAGTATCCACCTGTCAATGCAGGTAACACAGGAGATGGAGGTTTGATCCCAGGGTCAGAAAAATCCCCTAGAGGAGGAAATGGCAACCCATTCCAGTATTCTTCCTAGGAGAATCACACGGACAGAGAAGCCTGGTGGCTGCAGTCCATAGGGTTGCAAATAATTGGACCTGACTAAGCATACACACACACATCAGAATTATAATTCAATTTCATTATCCTGTTAACATTGTATGAACATTTGTTGACCCAAAGGGTGTGTTTTTCCCAAAATTATCTAGCTTAATGTGCTTTATTAGTTGTAATGTCAGTCTGTTTCTGTTTAATTTCTTGGCTGTCATTAATTATTTTTATATATAAAATTAATAATTTTAGTAATTATTGCTAGTTTTGTGATATTGCATTTATATGTAAAACTTTATATTTTAACATATATTTAACACATATACTTTAATACATAAATTATATTATGGAGATCTTCATTTTGAGTTCTATTTGGAATGCTTACATATATTTGAAATTATTAGATATAAACCAAAAATATTAATTATAAGCTTGGCTTTGTTTACCATGTTAGTTAGAAGGAGGTCCTATGAGATGATATATTCTCTGATTATGTATAATTTTAAGGATTCCATAAATGGTATAAAAGTAGGCATTTAGCTATTGAGACTTGCAAAAACCTAAGCTGAGGTCAAATAGCAAAATTCGGCTGAATATGAAGGTTGAAACTAAACTTTAATAAATCCATAAAGTGTTAAATTAATTAGCTATTTAATTAAAACTTTTTGAAAACTACGCTTATGTAAGTTCTATTTCAGTTCGGTTCAGTTCAGTCACTCAGTTGTGTCCGACTCTTTGCGACTCCATGAAGTGCAGCACGCCAGGCCTCCCTGTCCATCACCAACTCCCGGAGTCCACCCAAATCCATGTCCATTGAGTTGATGATGCCATCCAACCATCTCATCCTCTGTTGTCCCCTTCTCCTCCTGCCCTCAATCTTTCCCAGCATCAGGGTCTTTTCAAATGAGTCAGCTCTTCGCATCAGTTGGCCAAAGTATTGGAGTTTCAGCTTCAACATCAGTCCTTCCAGTGGACACCCAGGACTGATCTCCCTTAGCATGGACTGATTGGATCTCCTTGCAGTCCAAGGGACTCTCAAGAGTCTTTTCCACACCACAGTTCAAAAGCATCAATTCTTTGGCGCTCAGCTTTCTTTGTAGTCTAACTCTTACATCCATACATGACCACTGGAAAAACCATAGCCTTGACTAGACAGACCTTTGTTGGCAGAGTAATGTCTCTGCTTTTTAATATGCTGTCTACATAATGTATAACTAGACAGTATGCATTTGTACATATTTATATACCTATATCTCCATAGAGTAAGTCAATATTTTTAATAAAGTATAAAATAAAAGTTCTAAGGATTACTTGGAAATTTAGAGACCAAATTATAGCTTATCTCATTCATTCATTGGAGAAGGAAATGGCTACCCACTCCAGTATTCTTGCCTGGAGAGTCCTGTGGACAGAGGAGCCTGGTGGGCTGCTGTCCATAGAGTCATACAGAGTTGGACACAACTGAAGTGACTTAGCATGCATGCATTCATTCATAAAACATTGAACGCCTGTTTTGTTCCCAAATCATGCAGACACACAGATATGCACAAAATAGTCCCTATTCTAACTAAACTCATAGTCAAATAGGGAACTTAATGTTAAATAATTATAAATGTGATGAATGTAAATTATGCAGGTTTCTGTGAGAGGATATGGGCGTTCTGGGAAGGTACGAGAATGGAGTGAATGGCAAGATGGTGGGAAGTAGAGTTTTAAAGGATTTTTACAGAAAGGAAGGAGTGTGACATCCACGAACACTGGCTACAGGAGGGGTGAAAATGGAGTTAGAGGCACTTGGGAATGCTCTAGATGAAAGATAGGGTTGTAAAAATGACCTAAAATTTTTGTTTTTACATTCCACTTATTTTCATTCAGTTATCCAGCACCTACCAACGTACACTACTAATGCACTCCTGTAAAATGCACGTGCAAATAATGCATGTCTGCTTTATGATGCTCATAATGTCCTGTGCACATATGCACATCTGTTTTTCGATGCTGGTGAAAATTCAGTGTTGGTTAAAAGTGACAGTGTCTTTTAAGAATAAAGAGACAGAGATGTTTCTTATATGATAGAAAGAGTTTGGTGTACAATTTTTGACTTTATGTCCTGCCAATTTTATTGCCTGATAGATTGATTTGTAACTTTTTACTTTCAAAATTCATCTGAAGTAGTAAAAGAAAACAAAAGATACAGTGAAACTATAAAATGTTACATTGAGAATCAAGACAACAATCTAATAAAAGGGTAGGAGAAGTTAATGAAAAATCTAGGATAAAGAATATTATTACAGCTTTATGAATAATTAACTTTGTGTCCTGAGACAGTTAAGTCAAAGAGAGAATCATGCTGGATAAGAAAACTCTCATATTTATTAGTATTTGTGTGTGTGTGTGTGTTTAGAAATAAAACACTTCATTAATCAGTTTAAATCTTTCCTGAATCTTGAGAATAATTGTATGAGGATAAGTCCACAGAAAATTCCATGTACAGAGGAGTCTGGTGGGCTACAGCCCATGGGTTGCAAGAGTCAGACATGACTTTGAAACTCCCTCACCTGCTTTGGTTCTTGACTTACCTTTTATTTTCACTTGAGAATGTATTTTAGATCCAAATGAATGACACTGTATACATATTTTTAAAAATTGATAGTAAACTGCTCATGTTTTGCTAATGTCTGGAGTGTGTGTTAATACTCACATGTCAGTAACCTGGAATTAATTTTTTTTTTACTAAGTAGTATTTTTAAGAAGTACTATTTTTAAAAAATTTGTTTTATTAAGTAGTATTTAAAAAACTTTGCAGTCCAGAAATGAAGCTGATTCATTGTAAATGAAGTAATTTTAAGATATTAAAGATATGTATATGTATTTTTAAGTTACATCAGTTCAGTGCAGTGCAGTTGCTCAGTTGTGTCCGACTCTTTGCAACCTCATGAATTGCAGCACGCCAGGCCTCCCTGTCCATCACCAACTCCCGGAGTTCACTCAGACTCACGTCCATCGAGTCCGTGATGCCATCCAGCCATCTCATCCTCTGTCGTCCCCTTCTCCTCCTGCCCCCAATCCCTCCCAGCATCAGAGTCTTTTCCATTGAGTCAGCTCTTCACATGAGGTGGCCAAAGTACTAGAGTTTCAGCTTTAGCATCATTCCTTCCAAAGAACACCCAGGACTGATCTCCTTTAGAATGGACTGGTTGGATCTCCTTGCAGTCCAAGGGACTCTCAAGAGTCTTCTCCAACACCACAGTTCAAAAGCATCAATTCTTCGGCGCTCAGCCTTCTTCACAGTCCAACTCTCACATCCATACATGACCACTGGAAAAACCACAGCCTTAAAGTTGCATACATCTTAAATATACCTGGGAGATTCCTTAGGTTATATATACACACACATGAATATGTGTATGTGTATATATGTATATTTTCTTGCTATGCAAAGAACTAAGATAATTCAGATAGGGTAGGCAGAAATTGGAAGGGCCCTTTTTACTTACCTAGCCTGTAAAACCCTCTTGTTAACAGGTAGATATTTATCCTCATTTTTTTAATGTATAGATAGAAATAATTGTATCTACCATTTCTGGTTTTGTCTTTTTAAATATATTGTTAAATGATTTACTTTGTATGTATGTTATGAAGATTTACAAATGAAAGGAGTGTCATATTTTGACTAGAGTTTTTTTGACAGAAAGTGTGGATAGGATGTTTCAGCATTAGAAAACTCCTATTAATGTAATTGACCACATTACCAAAGAGAAAAAACTGATTAATCACCTCAGTAGATGCTCAAGACATTTGACAAAACTTAATACCTTTTCTTTAGAAACTGAGGCAGAAAAACATATTTTGTTTCTTTTCTGTGCTGTTTTTTCATTCAGCTATCTTTTATATAGCTATATAGTTGTAGTTCTATACGTGCGAAATTCATATGTATGTTTGTGTGTGTGTACAAACTCAATACAAGTTTATTGAAAAATGAATAAAGAAAAATCATCTGTGATTGAGCTATTGAGATTATTCATGTATGTTTCATCAGGATCCCTTTATTTTTCTAGTGAATTTATTACATTTTTGCCATGTTACTAAGTTTTTTCTCCAGAGGTATGTAGTATGGAAGGATTATATTTTATTTAACTTTTTGTATTCTAGCATTTAGGTTATACACATCTTAAATTGCTTCCCTGCAATATTCCTTTGGTTAGAGTTTTAATTTCTGTTTAATGGATATATGAAGTGTTTGGATTTCTAGTATCAATTTGTCCTTCTGAAAGATTTGTAGCAATGGTCTCTGAGAGAGTAATTTACGTATGTAACATGTTAACAGACAAAAAACTATTGGAGAAAATTAACGTGAATTGTTGTATATAAAGAAACCTATCCTTTCACATTTTGTAGGTTCCTTTAAAAATAGCTCTGAGTTTTGGTTTTTTTTTTGACTCCTTAGAAAACCAGACAAACAAAACAGTAGATGCTTCTGTTAATAAGAAAGCAGCCGATAGCACATCACAGGTAAGATGCTTGCTACTGTTTCAAAATGACAGAATGGATTTCTTTTGATATTCTTTGATAAAATGAAAATTATTCCACGTTTGTTTTTTACAACTGTCCAAAATTTTTCAAATAGCTTCTCTGTGTTGTTTGACAAGAATTGAATTTTTTTGATTAGTAATTCTTTTAGTGATATTGGATTATATATAACTGACAGTCTAGTTATTTTCTTTCATACAGTGTGAAGTTTTAGTCTCCACATGTAATTTCTTCCTGGCCCATCTTTTTAAGAAGGTCTCACTGGTTTATCCCTCTCCCCACACCTCCCCATCCTCTGTCCTGCCATTGGCAGCACACACAAAGACACCATTTTAGTTTGTTCAGAGCTGATCAGAAATAAGTTTTATGGAAAGAAAATTTTGGTTTTTCTGGTTTATTAGCATTTTGCCAGTCTTGGTACTTTTTCATGTTAAATTTAAGTCACTCAGGAGTGGAGTGACTCCATTTTTCCTGTATTAATAAAGTTCATCATGATTATTCTTCTACATTGCTTTAGGTATAATAGATTCATAGGGAAGTTGTTGCATGTTTGATGGTCTAATTTCTTCCCTTCCTCTTAATCATATCTAGAAACTCATATATTAACCTAGTGAGAGAAAAAATCGAATAAGTCAGGCATGAATAAATGATGTGAATTTTAAAACAAGGGCATAGTGAGCTTTAATTTTGACTATTCATCTTTATTAAAATGATGGATTTTTGACTAAAGATAGATACATACCATGCTGTATAGCTCAAACTAAAGCTATTAGAAATATTTTATTTCTTACAGATTTTAGCAGGCTTTTTATATGATATTAAATGTCAAAGTTTTGATTGTTTCTGAGGATGTCTTATAGCTATGTTTTTAATTAAAAGTATATGGAGTAATTTTTTGGGAGGCATGTAGTATAGCAAACATCGATATATTCAGTGACTTTTATGTAATATAGGAAGTCTAGCTTTACTTTATAAAGTAAAACCAAAGCTAAACAAAGAAATTACAAACATCCTCATTTCTCTCAGTAATTTTTTTCTTGTTTGTTTGGACATACTAGGTCATGTTTTAGGAGAGGAAGATGTACACTATTAATGGCTGTGTTTTCATCTTGTTATAAATGGTGATTCTTCTAGAATTGTGCTGTCTGATGTGGTAACCACTAATCACATGTAGGCTATTTAAATGAAAATGGATTTAATTTAGCCTTAAATAAAAAATTCACTTCGTCTATCACGTAGGCCCACTTCAAGGCTCAAAAGACATATATAGATAGTAACTACCATATTGGAAAACAAAGATATGGAATATTTTCATCATTGTAAAAAGTTACACTTCAATGTTATATGACAGCCTGGATGGGAGAGGAATTGGGGGAGAATGGTACATGTATATGTATAGCTAAATCCCTTTGCTGTCCACCTGAAACTGGCATAACATTGTTAGTTGGCTATACCACAGTACAAAATAAAAAAATTTTTAAGTTATATTAGATTGCTAAAATAAAGTATATGTAATATTGTAAACATTTCAGTGAAATTAAAATTGATATAAAAGTTTACCATACTTTTAAAATTCTTTAAAATATTCTTTTTAATTAAAAAAATAACAAAATAATATAAAATTTAGTCACACTCAGCTACTTATTATGTTCTAGATATTCTAAAACATGTATTACCACTTCACAAGTTTTAGAATCCTAACTATTTTAGTTTACATTGTATTATATAACTTTTATTTTGATGAAGCAACTTGTTCCAGTAGATCCAAAAGACACCTGAAGTGTCTGCATCAGATTAGCAAAGAGACTGTACAACGAAATTCTAAGTTCTCAAAGAATATTTTTTAAAAAATTCTTGTTTATTTAATGAATTTATTTGGCTGTACCAGGTCTTAGTTGTGGCATGTGGGATCTTAACTTCCCTGACCAGGCATTGAACCTAGGCCCCCTGCATTGGGAGCATGGAGTCTTAGCCACTGGACCACCAGGAAAGTCTCTCAATGAACATTTTATTTGGCTTAACAGGAACAGTAATTCACTACCATTGTATGAAAAACACAAGTAGCGTTGACTAGGCAGGTAATCTGTTAAAGTCATGTCTGATCAAAGGTTTGAATGAGTTCCAGTTATGGATTTAAATAGTAACTATAATATGCAAGTTTTATTATATAATAAATTATTATGGAAATATATATGGGCTGCTAGTTATAAATCGATGCTTTATTGGCTTTTTGGGTTATAGATAAAAGTTTTGTTGTGCAAAAATACTTTGATAATGTAACAATACAGTTTTTTTAAAACATATGTTAAGAAATTGCTGTTAGCTTTTTACCCTGTATGTTACTTGGTAGCAAATAGAATCTGGTGTGAAATAGGTAGCCTATGATTCTTTACACTCTTAGCTTTCTAACCACTCAGATAACTTCTTTTTTCTATGCCAAGTCTTACTTAGTTGTACTTCTGAGCACTTCTAAGACTATCATAAGTTAGAAGGAATCTAGATGGCATGTATGGAAATGATTGTTGTTCAGACATAGCTAATGAGAAAATAATTAAAGATATATAAAATATTCTTTTTGTAGTCCTTGAATGAAGATTTCTCTAATGTCTTCCAAATAAGTATTTATTAGCATATTCCATATAATTGTTATTATATATTTTATTTATAGATCTCATTTCATGTAGTACATTACTAATATATTTTATGTGGTAAAACATTATTTATTGAAACTACCATCATATGTTGTAAAACAGTGTAGAAATCATTTTCTGCTGTATCTGTAGTTTTATATTACTGTTTGGAGGGACCTAAGATCTGCTTCAATTTTGCTGATTTGCTAGAAGGACTCATAAAACCTGTGACAGGTTATATTCATGGTTATGGTTTATCACAGCAAAAAATAGAGAACCAAACCAGCAGGGAAAAAAATAAGCATCAAGTGGGATCAAGTGCAGTCAGGCTGAGGCTTCCATGTTCTTCCCTAACCAGCACTGTACAGGAGGGGCTTTCTTTCTGGTTTTTACCTTAAGTAACAAGTGACAGAAGTCTTTGCCAGGTAAGCCTGACTGAGTATCACAGCCTGAGCTGATTGGACAGCTGCTGCTTTCTGTGTAACCAGCTATGGCAGTCAAAATGCAGGACTCCCAACAGTGCAGCCAGGTGTGCACCATCAGTCTTGGTGTTTGTGCAGATCAACCTTGATAAGCCAATATGACATAGTTCATTGTTTAAGGTGTTTAAGGTATATAAGAAAATTAACAGTAATTTATGTAAACTCTCTAAGGGCCACATTTTTGGTAGCCAACCAAACCTTAAGGTAGTTCCCAAATTCCTTTGGAGAGATGTGTGTGGAGTGAACAGCCAGGTCTTCTGTACTGGCATTCTCTGCAGTTGTCCAAGTGCCCTATTCTAGCCTTTCAAATATATTCTTATTGCCTTTTAAATATGATCTTATTATTTGTCTTAGTATAAAAAAAATACCCTACAAAGCCAATATCTTTGCCTTCTTGAAATTTTCTTAGTGTTCATATGATGGGAGTGGTCATTTGGGGGAAGGACACATGATTAAATTAACTTTTAAATAAAATAGATTCTTAGTATTAAAACCTATTTGACACAAGATGTTTTTTAGCAGTTTCAGAACTTCGGTAATATGTATAAATGCAGGTATAGGCATGTAATGTCTCTTGATTACATAAGTTTTCTCAGAATTGATGGCAGAAAAGCATGAACCTAGTGACATAGAAATAATAAGATCTAGAGTCAGTCAGTCTGGCAGCTGTAACTTACCTAATATGTAAGGCTTGAGTAAGTTATCTAAACCTTGGATTTGATTTATTACCCATAAAATATGGCTAATGCTGATCTCAGCCACAAATTATTGTAGATGAAATTTGTTAATGAATATAGAACACTGAAGAGCCTGATGGAAACCGTTCCAGCTATCATGACTATCTTTTATTTGCTGTTAATAATTATTGAAATAATTAGATTTTATTTCTTAAGAAAATTGAAACAGGAGACTACTGTAGTATGTGATAATAGATGAATTTTATCAGTCAAGTTATGATAAATAAAAATACAATTCAGTAGATTAGCTCATTGATTATAGACCTTCTCTTCCTATTATAGATTATAAACTATAGAAAAATATGCACCTTATAATAGAACATTAAAACAATAAAAAGAAATAGACAAATTGTCCCTTTTATCTTTATAAGACTTACTCTTTGTATCTTCTCTAACATTAATGTAATTACAGCAGTTTTTTTTCAGTATGCTTGTGTATTTGTGATTAAATTGAGTATCTAGGAGGAAAAAACTACTTATTTCTTGATTTTTTGATGTGTTATTTTATCTGACAGTCCCTAATATTGATAGGAAATTTCACTCCATTTAGTTGGTTTAGTCATTGATATGGTTGAATTTAGGTCTGTTTTATAATTTTAAAAATATATCATCTATTTTTTGTTTTGAGGTACTTTTCTCCCTACTTTAATTTTGTGTTGATTTTTAATACTCTTAATTTTTCTGTTGTCTGTTGTCTATTCTTAAAAAATTGAAGTATAATTGATTTACAATGTTGTGTTAGATTGTGGTGTACAGCAAAGTGATTCAGTTACACATATGTATATATTCTTTTTCATTACAGGTTATTAGAAGATATTGAATATAGGTCCCTTAGATATATAATAGAATCTTACTGTTTTCTATTTTATATATAGTAGTTTGTATCTGCTAATCCCAGACTCTTAATTTATCCCTCCCTGCCTTTGGCCTTTTGGTAACCATTAGTTTGTTTTCTATGTCTATGAGTCTGTTTCTGTTTTATAAGTGAATCCATTTGTATATTTTAGATTCCATGTGTAAGTGTTATCATATATCTTTCTGACTTCACTTAGTATGATAATCCTTAGGTCCATTCTTTTTTATGGCTAATTAATATTTCGTGTGTGTGTGTGTGTGTGTAAGAGAGACATCTTTATCTGTTTATCTGTCAATAGACATTTAGGTTGCTTTCGTATCTTGGCTGTTGTGAATAGTGCTGCTGTGAACATTGAAGTTCGTGTATCTTTTTGAATTAAGAGTTTTCTCTGGATGTGTGCCCAGCAATAAGATGTTTGGATCAAGTGGTAACTCTAGTTTAAGTTTTTTAAGGAACCTCTATATTTTCCTCCATAGTGGTTGCATCGGTAATTTACATTTTCACCAATAGTGTACAAGGGTACCCTTTTGTCCACACGCTCGCAAGCACTTATTGTTGGTAGACTTTTCAATGATGATCCTTCTGACCAGTTTGAGATGATACTTCCTTGTAGTTTTGATTTGCATTTCTCTGGTAATTTGTTGTATTAGCATCATTTCATGTGCTTGTTGCCCATCTTCTTTGGAGAAATGTCTGTTTAAGTCTTCTGCGCATTTTTTGATTGGGCTGTTTGTTTTTTAGTTATTGATTTGTATACTCTGTTTATATATTTTGGAAATTAAGCCCTTGTCAGTTGTGTTGTTTGCAAGTATTTCCTCCCAGTCTGTAGGTTGTCTTTTTGTTTATGGTTTCCTTTGCTGTGCAAAAGCTTGTGAGTTTTTTTAGGTTTCGTTTGTTTATTTTTGCTTTTATTTCTATTGCCTCAGAAGACTGACCTAAGAAAACATTGGTGTGATTTATGTCAGAGAAAGTTTTGCCCACGTTCTCATTTGGGAGCTTTATGGTGTCATGTCTTACATATTTAAGTCTTTAGCCATTTTTCAGTTTACTTTTGTGTATAGTGAGAGAATGTTCCAGCATCATTGATAGACATGTGGCTGTCCAGCTTTCCCAACACCACTTGCTGAAGAGACTGTCTTTTGTCCATTGTTATCATCTTTGCCTCCTTTGTCAAAGATTAGTTGCCCATCGGTGTATGGGTTTATTTCTGGGTGCTCTGTTCTGATCCATTGATCCATGTCTGTTTTTATGCCAACACCACATGTTGTTTTGATTGCGATAACTTTGTTTTATTGTTGATGTTGGGAGTGTTAGGCCTCCAGTTTTGTTCTATTCTCCCAGGACTGCTTTGGCAATTCTGGGTCTTTTATGATCCCACGTAAGTTTTGGGATTATTTGTTCTAGTAATTCTTGGAATATATTTTTAACAACTGCTTTGAAGTCTGTTAAATTCAACATCTGGCTCCACTTGGAGTTATTTCTATTGACTATCTTTTATTTCTAGTTGGTTTCTACTTTACTAGTCTTTGCCTGTTGTTCTAGTAATTTTTGATGAATTTAAAATTTAATTTTAAAAGTGGACCTTAGTTGGATAAGTGGATCTTATAGATCTGTTGTAGCAAGTGGATTCAGTTATGTTCTTCAAGGGTTTGTTAAGAACTTTTCAGTTTGGGTTTTACAGGTTTGTGATGCTTATTAACAAGTCATTTTCTGTGAAGTCATTATCGTAGAAAAGGTTTATAATTGTAAGATTTAAAGTTACATCATGGTCTTTGAATTTGGCCTATATATCTAACATCAAGATAACATTTTCTTTAATTTTGTAAAACTTTAGTATTGTAGATGAAAACCTTAATCATTTGGAGTTGACATGACTGTAAATATATCATAAAGTAATTATGATTAGCATTTATTGAGCGGTTACTGTGTGTCATGCCTGGTGTTAAGCTTTTTGAATGCATATTTGTATTAATCCTTATAATAGACTTCATATCCAATTTTTTGAAATTAAAAAAAATGACATTTTAGCATAAGTTCACGTAACTTGTAAGTGTCGGAACTAAAAGATTCAGTCATTCTTTTTGATTTGAAGATCTTGGCTCTTTATGTCTATGTTGTACTGCTTTCCTTTTTTTTATTGCCATTATATAGTTTAAAAAAAATTTTAACTACATTTCTAATAATTTTGGACAATGAGTCGATTTTGGTCAAATTGGATGTCATCTGATTATAGCACATTACATCTTATGATACCGTACCATTCGTTAGGGAGAAAAATAGATTATTGTATGTAACCTAATTCTGGCTTTAAAGTTGCCTTTGGTCTTTTTGTGGATTAATGTTGATAATTTAGTGTAGGTTTGGTCAACATTTAAATATTAGAAATGAATTATGTTTACATTTAATCACTTAAAGCACCTGATAGTCACTCTAATAGCTCTGTGTAATTGACAATATAATTAAAAAAGAAAATAATTTATTGTGGAAGATTTTTTTTTTTTTTGGTGGCAGATATTTGACTCATGAGTATCCTTGGGTCATTATTCTGACAAACACTCTTTAGGTAAAGTCATTTAGGGGTCTGGATTGAACCAGGCTGTGCATTATCATTGCTTCCCCTCAGTATCGTTTTATTTTCCTTATGCCTACCAGAGTTCCCATAGCAAAATGCAAATATTTTGTTTTTTAGAGTGGAAAAGCCACAAGCAGCGATTCAGGTGGTGTCATTGATCTCACAATGGATGATGAAGAGAGTGGAGCTTTACAAGGTACTTCAATATAAATAATCGTACTAAGGAATGCTTTGGTACCATTTTTCTCTCTTAACTCATTATACTTAGTACAAATCTTGACAGCATTGTTTGTATCCTTTTTAGAAAGAGTGTTTAAGATTAGAATTAAAAAATAGAAATCAAATCTTGGGAGAATATTAACAAAGCATAAAGGAAAACAGAGCAACTAGGAGAATATTTAACCTATGGGATACTTCTCTTTTTATATCTGTTATTTCACTTGATCCTTATAATAACCCTGTAATGCCTGTTTTAGAATTGAGGATAGATTCAAAGTACGAATTAAATCTAGGTCTTTAGACTTTAAACATTTTTTTCATACGTGTGTATGTATATTTTAACGTAGGTGTTAAATCAAGATATTGTTAAAAAGCATGTATACCCAGAATTCTCAGTATTATTCTGAGTTATGATATTTAGAAATTATATTGGTTAGCTGTTGAACAATATTCCAAGTTATTCTTCCACAGTGTTAATAGGTGTTTTGTAAATAAAAACTTTCATGGTTAAATATGCTTGGGAAATGCTGAGTTAAAATTATATGGGTGTTTTTCCTTAATACAGATATCTCTGAACCTTTAATGTGCTGATTTACAATGTAAATCTCCAAGAATGATTCATAGAGTATTTCTCAAACTTATTTGACTGCACAAAATAACTTTGAAAGTGAAAGTGAAGTCGCTCAGTTGTGTCCGACTCTTTGCGACGCCATGGGCAGTAGCCTGCCCCAGGCTCCTCCATCCAT
Source organism: Capra hircus (assembly GCF_001704415.2). Lineage (NCBI taxonomy): Eukaryota > Metazoa > Chordata > Mammalia > Artiodactyla > Bovidae > Capra > Capra hircus. The sequence continues at coordinate 93,994,412 of NC_030812.1, read as the reverse complement.
GGGATTTTCTAGGCAAGAGTACTGAAGTGGGTTGCCATTTCCTTCTCCAGGGAATCTTCCCTACCCAGGGATCAAACCCAGGTCTCCCACATTGTAGACAAACGCTTTACCATCTGAGCCACCAGGGATGTTTATTCATAGACGTATCTGTAAAACTTTATGGTGGTAATTATATAATGTGTGTGAAAAATCTAGTAGAATCAGATGTTATTATACCTTTAAGACATTAATTAAAAAAAAATACTAGCGATTTTAAGAAATTATATTTTAGGAAATAAGATAGTTCAGTTGGTTTTAGAAAAATAGAATTAAGTAGCTATACAATTCATTATGTGACAGAAAGGTCAGGTTTTTTGTATAAAACTGATATAAACTTGGAAGATTTATGTCATCATTTGTTGGGGTTGAATTCATGCCTGTCTGATTACTGTTTAAACCTTTCAAATTTTCTGTATTGCTTTTACTATTTTTTTAATACACAAATCTTAATGAAAGAAATTTCCTAGAGCACAAAAGTAAATACTGATTATTTGTAAGAGGACACAGATAGGGCTGGTTTTTGATAAAAAAAGTAAAATATAAGTTTGTCATCTGTACTCTTGCCATTTCCCTTTGTAGCACCCCTGCCTCTTAGAATCTCTCTCCATTGCCCCACCATTGAGTGTTACTTAACTTCTCCCATCTAATGTGCATTTTCTTCATCAACACTCAAATATTAAAGTAGCTGCTGCTAAAGCCGTAAGCTTGTTTTATTAAAAGTAGGATTCTTTTCATTTTTTTTTAAAAATTACAACTATATTTTCTTTAAATATGATTTAAAATCTATGATAGAACCAACAGTGAAATATTTAAGGTTCTGACTTGGTTTTCATATTGGCAGAAGTACACTTAATTAAAATACAATGAAATTGTTCTCTTAGTGGTAAAATGCAACTGAATGGCAAAGATAAACTTGTATATCTAATATTTTTCTATCAGTAATCATATTGCCTCACTTTTAATTAACAGACCCTAAAAAGGTAAATCATACCCCTGTGTCAACCATGAGTTCTTCTCAGCCTTTATCTCGACCGTTGCAACCCATCCAGCCGGCACCACCTCTTCAACCATCTGGAGTGCCAACAAGTGGACCATCTCAGACAACCATACACTTACTACCTACAGGTAAACTTGCTGAATCACTGAGCTGAAACTTTAGTTTTGCCTGTTGAGAAATATGACTGTGAAACTGAGTGGAAAGGTTAGACAGAAAATTAGCTCATTTAGGTAAGTACCAATGTATGTGATTACTGGATCATACAGGAAGAATGTGGTTTTGCAGAAACTGCCAGAGTAGAGTGGCTGTACCAGTTTGCATTTTCACCAGCAGTGAGTGCGAGGAAGGAACTGTTGCTCCACATCCTCACCAGCATTTGGTATTGTTAGTGTTTTAGACTTTCACCATTCTAATAGGGATAGTAGAATCTCACTGTTATTTGATTGCATCTCCCTGAGATATATTATGCTGAGCAGCTTTTCCTGTGCTTGTTTGCCATCTGTTCATCTCCTTTGGTGAGGTGTCTGTTCAGATCCTTTGTCCACTTTTTAATTGGGTTGTACATTTTCTTACTGTTGAGTTCTAGGAGTTCTTTGTATGTTTTGGATGAGTCCTTTATCAAATAATGTCTTTTGCAGCTATTTTGTCCTTTTCTTCACATTGCCTTGAGATGAACTTGATTTTAACCCTAATTGTGTTAGTAATAAGTTATAAAGGCTATACTTTTTTTTAAAAGATAGTATTAAGAATAACCTTCATTATTATTTTTTATTTTTAAAAGAATTGTATTGGCATATTCCTCATTTTCATTTTGAAGACAAAGTGTGTTTTTGAATGCAGTGTGACTTAATTTTGCAGACAGTCTTTAAACTAGCAGCACTGATACAGAATGGTTATAAAGAAGAGTTAAACTATATATGTCTTTGTCATCTGACAGTGTAAACAGCAGAAATGAATACAGTTTCTCTGAAAGGGATGAATATAATGATTCATTCTAATTATAACCAAGATGTTATAATTGATCAAACAAGAGTTTTTCAGTGATTCTTAACTAGAAATTGTTTTAACTGGCCTAACACTACTGTCAGAAGATAACCATTAATATTTTCCCTGCTGCCTCTCAAGAAGCTATTAATTAGACATTTTCAAGGTGTAGTTTGTATCTCCTAATCTGTTTGGAAGCCAATTAAGACAGGTCGTCTTCTTCATAAAATAGCCCATTGCTTAAGAAATTTATCTGTGAAATGCTTTTCTCATTAAGGAAAGCATTGCTTACATGGAATTTTATCCAGTGAAATAAAATGACAGTCAATTTAGATGATTTAGAAAGAAGTGTTAATAATAAAGATAATAAAATGGGAAATAAAGAGATGAAGAGCTAAGTATTCCTCCTTATATACTTCTTCTTTGTAAAGACTCACATTGAAAGTTAAGGCTAAGGAGTCTCTTTATCTTTATTGTATACAGTTTTTACCTCCAAATTTGTTTTATTGTAGAACATATTTTTCCATAGGAAAGTATATTGATTATTGATTTGTATTATATAGCTAACACGTCATTTGTAAAATGTAGTTCTAATTCAGAAAGTTATAACAAAAAATTGTTAACTCCTTAAAATCATTGTTTGTACTCCATGCTGTCGGTGAACATTTTAGAACTCATTATTGATAAATATATGTTAATATCACTCAAGGCATTAATGTTCTCTGGAACATAAATTAGGGGGAATGCAATGATAGAGAACGAAGAAGCCTGTATTTTAATAGGTATTTCATTGTTTGGAATAGGAGGTGATTTGACTCATCTGAAGAACCCGTCAGTTATAGTAGCCAGTCAGTTTTTTGAACTATGGGACCACAAGTTACTCTTTAGAATTTATACCCATCAGCAGAAGGCCTGGAGGGCCTAAAATTCCACTCTGCTAAGAATAATTTAACATTGAGGAAGGGAAAATTCACCCTTCTTAAGTCACTCCTATAAGATCATACTCCCCAAAGTCTAAACCCTTTCTTCATCTTCACTTGTTTATTTATCTAGACAGACTAGAGTGGGAAGGGCCTTGGACATGGTTGAGGTGTTCTTTTCTTCTGAAACTTGGATTGTACTAATATTAACCTTGGTTGACCCTGTCATTCTTAACTTTTTCACAATTATAAAAGGAGACTCTTGTCTATTATAGTAAGTTAGATTTTGTATAAAGTGAATTGTCATTTAATATTGCTTACTTAACGTAGAATTTACTGCATCTTAAATCTATTTTTCTGCTTTTCATTAGCTCCAACCACCGTGAATGTAACACATCGTCCAGTGACTCAGGTGACCACGAGACTCCCTGTACCGAGAGCTCCTGCAAACCACCAGGTGGTTTATACAACCCTGCCCGCACCACCAGCTCAGGCTCCCCTGCGAGGGACTGTTATGCAGGCTCCTGCTGTTCGGCAGGTCAATCCCCAAAACAGTAAGAGACCTTTTTCCTGTTTATGTTGTTCTTTTGCATGTAGTTGGAGTGGCTTATATTGATGTTAGATGCAGCAAAAAGTGTTCAATATCATACTAAAACTATTATTCATTCATTTTCTTTTCTTAGGAGAGTTAACCAGAAAAAAATGGACTGGTATCTAATTTGTGTTCTGTGTGTTGTCTTCAGTTTAATTATTTATGGCCTACTTGATTTGATGTTGGTCTGTACCATGCTTTAGAGACAACTTGCCTAATTAAAGTGGGAATGATCAATTGTGACTTAGCCCATATGGAGATAATGGTAAAGGATAGCCTCCAATGAGAGTCTTAAAGGTATGGAAAGTGGCTGAGAAATAAAAGATGGGAAAATGTTTAAGGTAACTTGTAATTTCCGTTTGTGTATGTATGTGCGTGTGTATGTATATACATACACACACATATATATGAAACATATATGTTTTCAGCTGCAAAATATACAAACAAGTTTATATAAAGGATATATTTAAAGCGTAAAGAAAAATAGCAAAATGAACCACGTATGAACTCTCCACTAGGCTAAGAAATAGAACTTTATCAAAATCTAAAAATCTATGTATGCCTGCTCTTAATTGCATCCTATTCCCTTTCCATCAGAGGTAACCATCACCCTTACTTTCTGTTTTTCTGTATGGTTTTGCAATCTCTATAGGTATCACTAAAAATATTCAGTTTTGCAAAACTTAACAAGCAGGGACAAATCCAGCTGTTTATTGAAACTTCAGTCATGCCATTATTAGGTGATGGCTATAGGAGAAAATAAACTAAACAGAGTCTCTAGTTCACATTCTGGCTTTAGCTTTCTCAAGTTTACAAGAGCTTTCTCTGGGGAAATCTGTCAGCAGTGTCTTAAATGAATTCTGGGAAACAGGGCTCACCCCAGGCAAGGTACCCACAGTAATGGATATATGGCAGAAATATGGCTGAGCTATGAGTGGCTTCTAAATTTTCTCCATTTTTTAATTTAAAAAAATTTTATCTTTGGTCACACTGGGTCTTCATTGCTGCACATGAGCTTTCTGTAGTTGCGGGGAGCAGGGGCTACTCTCTAGTTGTGGTGTTCAGCTTTCGCATTGCGGTGACTTGTGCAGTGCAGGCTCTAGGGGCTCGGGTTTCAGTAGTTGCAGCTGTAGAGTAGACTGGGCTCCAGAGCACAGTCTCAGTAGTTGCCCCGTGGCATGTAGGATCTTCCCAGACCAGGGATCAAAGCTGTGTCCTCTGCATTGGCAGGCAAATTCTTACACACTGTACCACCGAGGAAGTCTGCTTCTAAATTTTCTGCTTTTGTTGCCCTGATGTCTGTATAAAGTTTTCTGTTGGATGAAATGAGTATCCGCAGCTGAACAGCAGAGCATGGAAAGGAAGAGAGGAACCTTGTTAAAATGAGGCAAGATTAACTTGCCTGTTCTGGAGGCAGCAGAGATCTTTGTGAAGAAAGCTTCATGTTTTCTATCTTTAGAGTCACAGTGCTCCGTTCTGGCCCATCTGCCTTCTATGTTATGTGTACCTCCAGTGTTTCAGTGTGCTAGGATTTTAGGTATGGATTGCATTTCTTTCTTTCCTATGCTGGATCTCCTGTTCCCTTTGTCTCCTGTTGTCCTTTGTTAATCTTGTCTCTCGTGTGGCTACTTGAAGAAAAGTTCATGGAGGTAGACTATTTATTTTGGTAGCTTGCATATATGAGAATTTCTTTATCTTCATGCCTGAATGATACTTTAGATGAGTATAGACTTCTAGGTTAGATATATTTTTCCTTTTGAATTTTAAAAACATCACTTTACTGATTTTTAAATGTTTAATTCAGTGTTCTACCAAATTTAGAATAGAATTCGAATTCTATCACTTCATTTTCTTTTATAGGTGTTACAGTCCGAGTGCCTCAAGCAACTACATATGTTGTAAACAATGGATTAACCCTGGGATCAACAGGACCTCAGCTCACAGTGCATCACCGACCACCACAAGTGCATACTGTAAGTGAGGACCCTTGGCTTCACAAAATTCCTACCTATAATACTGTCAGATACCACTATAGTTAGTACTTTTTCTTTAAACTAGTTATAGCAAAAGAAAATAACAGGTCTTCTGTTTTTCCAGCAGATGTTTATTGAAGAAAGTAGATCTTACCATTAGATCTATCAACATTACTCAGAAACACTTCTGGGTAATGATGGTTGGGGAGTATAGAGTTTGCTTGTGGTGGTGTGCAGCATATAAAAGAGTCCACGTCTGGGGCGTGAGAAGTGGAATAGACCATGTTAAACTTACGGTTAGGTTAAAGAGCGCATTCTTGAGTAGTGAATATTTTTTTAAAGTATTGAATATTTTACGAAATATTGTTGCAGGTTTAATTTTATTCTCAGAATTTTATACTAGTTCTATTACACTGCTATCGTTTTATTGGTTTTATTTTAAACTTTTAATTCAAAAAAATTTTCTAATTTAACTGTAGTTGATTTACAGTGTTGTGGTAGTTTCAGGTGTACAGCCTCAGATTCTTTTCCATTATAGTTTATTATAAGATATTGAATGGAGTTGCCTGTGCTATAGAGTAAATCCTTGTTTACCTATTTTATACATAGTGATGTATATCTGGTAATCCCATACTTCTAATTTATCCCTTCCCCTCTCCTTTGGTAACCATAACTATTTTCTGTGTCTGTGAGCCTGTTTCTGTTCTGTAAAGAAGTCCATTTGTGTTATTTTTTGGATTCCACATATAAGTGATATCATATAATATTTGTCTTTCTCTGACCTATCACCTACTACTTTTAATCATCCAGTGGTATTGGGAATTCATTGGTTATGAGATAATAGAGAAAACCAAAGATTTCTCCTTAGTTTTAATCTCCAAATCAATGTCACATTATCCTGTGACCTGACTGTAATAGTATTTGGTATGATAGAGTGTGTGAATGGAAATGCTGGCTCTAATAGTGGTAGGAGATTGAGGCTGATACCACTTTTTACCAAGCAAAGCATCCTTTTTAAAATATACATAGTAATGGCTAAGTTTGTGAAGTGCTTTCTATGCACCAGGCACTGTTAATTTATGTGGTCCTTACACAGAAATTCTTTAGAACTCTAGCTTTCTTTTTTTATCCTTTATTATTGGTATGGCAGCTAATGTACAGAGTGGTTGAATAACCAGCCCCAGGTCATACCTCATAAAACCCAACACATTCCAGTTCCAGAGCCTGTGCTCTTAGCAGCTGTTATTTTACCGTCCCACTGCAGTTAAAAAAGTCATGTTAATGGAGCACTTCACATATACGAGGCACTCTACTATTGTGCTTGTATTATTTTATTTACTCCTCCCAACCCTGCTGTGTGCTTAGTCGCTCAGTTATGACTGATTCTTTGTGACCCCATAGACTAGCCCACCAGGTTTCTTTGTCCATGGGGGTTCTCCAGGCAAGAATACTGGAGTGGGTTGCCATGCCCTCTTCCAGGGGATCTTCCCAACCCCGGGATCCAACCCAGGTCTCCTGCATTGCAGATGGAGTCTTTACCATCTAAGCCACCAGGGAAGCCCTTGAGAATCAATATTCTCTGTTTGATAGAAGAGGCTACTGTGTCTTAGCGATATTAGGTGATTACTCAGTGTCACTGCCAAACTAGTGTCAGAGGCAGAGCCATTTTAAAACTCAGATTTTTCTGGTCCCAGCACCTCCAGCATGTTGGCACAGTGCTTCAGATCTAGCCTTGTAGGATCTATGGCAAATATCTCATTACTGTTGTTTGCAACTACAAACAACCTACTTCATCCCATATTCCTTCGAGAAATATATAGTAAAAATGTCTTATTTATGCCACAGTTTTGCAAATGTGATGATCCATCAGAGCTTTTTTTAAAACAGGATTCCATATGAATTGTCTTATAATAAATACACTATATCTCATCAGAGAAGGCAATGGCACCCCACTCCAGTACTCTTGCCTAGAAAATCCCATGGATGGAGGAGCCTGGTTGGCTGCAGTCCATGGGGTCGCAAAGAGTCGGACACGACTGAGCGACTTCACTTTCACTTTTCACTTTCATGCATTGGAGAAGGAAATGGCAACCCACTCCAGTGTTCTTGCCTGGAGAATCCCAGGGATGGTGGAGCCTGGTGGGCTGCCATCTATGGGATCGCAAAGAGTCGGACACGACTGAAGCAACTTAGCAGCAGCAGCAGCAGTATCTCATAGGAGAAACATTCTTTTAATTTAATTTTAATAATATTTTTAACTGGGAATTTTCAAATATATATAAAAGTAGAAAGACTAGTGTAGCAATCCCCACCTACCCATTACCTGTCTTCAATAGTCATCAGTCTTCAGCAGTCATAGCCAATCTTCTTTCTTCTGTATTGCCACCCACAAACTCCTACAACCTGTGTATGCACTGGAATATTTTGAAGCAAATCCCTGATATATTATCTCTAAAACTTCAGTAGAAATCTCCATTGCAGTGGCAGAAACAAAACAGTAGCTCAGTTGACTTAACTGTTTTGAAATATGAGAGGATTTGGTAGCCTCGAATTTTAAGAATTAGAAAGGGCTGTTATAGGCTGTAAGCTATTATCATACTCCTTAAATTCCTACTCTTTCCAGTCAAGTTCATGACTGCAGCCTTCTTCTCATAGATCTTACTAGTTGTATGTTTATTTAATGTTATTTACTTAATTTGAGAGAAGTAATACAGTAAGATGGCCAGTATTCAAATCTGTTTTTCTTCAGCTTTCAATGTTTCATGTATTTGCATTTGCTTTTTTCCCTCCCTCTAACTTTATATTTATTTTAGCTTTTAAACTGTGTTTCTCCAGATGTGTATATGATTTTTTTTCGCTTCACATATGAATTTTGGCATATTTTCATTTCTTGAGATTATTTGGCAGATCCTTTTTTGAGTTGTTACTACGTGCACACTACTAGCACTGAACTTTGAAAAGGCATAGAGATTTAGAAGATATCAGATCTTCACAGAATTCACTATTTAGTATATGCAAATTATCCATTTAATGAAATGCATATTAAAACATAATTTTGATAAATGAATTTCAGTTAAGGAGATCTTATTTTTTTCATGACTTCCAAACTAAAGTCATTGAGCAATAATGTTTCACTTGGGGGGAAAAAAAGACTACTTATATCTCTGTTTCCTGGCTCTTAAATCTTTTTGAAAAACTGGTATCATTGTAATCTTAAAACCCAGATGATAATAATGTCCAGCATCAGGTCAGTTTGTAAGCTTAGTATTCATGCTTTTTCATTATCTGGCCTTAACTTACCTTTCCAAATTTGTGTATTCTTCTTCACATTCTCTGTGTTTTTGCCCATAAATCCCCTCGCTTGCCTATCCCCATGCCTTGTTCATGCTTTTACCTGTTAGCAGAAAGATTCACAACTGTTTCTACATTTCTAAATTCTCTCTCTCACAGTCCAGTATAAATGTAACCTTTTTCATGCAGACTGACCAAGAACATAATATACAGTCAGTGTTATATGTACTGTACTTATAAGAATATGCTACTATCTTTTTATGGAGAAACAGTCTGAAAATGAAAGTAGAGTTGATACTCAAATTTTAGATGATTGATAGACTGCCAACATATGTTATTAAAAAATATGTTATATTAAAACAAGAGTCTGTGGTATAGATCATTAAATCATTAATTATTTTATCAGAAGTAGATGATTATTTCAGTTTCTGTCAAGATGATGTTCCATCAGCCAGGGCTTTTGTTTCCCAAGGAAAACTCAGTATCTCAGACCCAAAAAGCACAGAGGGAATAATCTCAACACTCATCTTCTGGGTCATGAACTGGTTTCAAATCATCAGGGAGAACTTGCCAGATGTGTGATATTTGCTATTTCCCAGTATTCTTGATGTAAAATGAAGACTCTCTAAAAGTAAGTGATTTCTAGGATGTTATAGTTCTCGCATTAAGAAACAGTCCTTTCTCCAATCATTATCCATCAACATGACTCTTTTTTTGTTAGGAGCCCCCACGCCCTGTGCACCCAGCACCCTTACCAGAAGCCCCACAACCACAGCGTCTGCCCCCTGAAGCTGCCAGCACATCTCTGCCTCAGAAGCCTCACTTGAAGTTAGCACGAGTTCAGAGTCAAAATGGCATTGTACTGTCCTGGAGTGTTCTGGAGGTGGACAGAAGCTGCGCCACTGTTGACAGCTACCACCTGTACGCTTACCACGAGGAACCCAGTGCCACTGTACCCTCACAGTGGAAGAAGATTGGCGAAGTCAAGGCACTTCCCTTGCCTATGGCATGCACTCTCACCCAGTTCGTGTCTGGCAGCAAATACTACTTTGCAGTACGAGCCAAGGATATTTACGGGCGTTTTGGACCTTTCTGTGATCCTCAGTCAACAGATGTGATCTCTTCTTCGCAGAGCAGTTAAACCTTGGAGCCTTTCTGTCTTCCTCTTTCAGAAGTTCTACTTTTTGGTCTTGTTTTAATCTTGTGCATGATACCCATTGTAAAATGCACATTGTGCAAGATTTCTTGGACCGATGTATATATACACTACATTTGTTTATAATCAGAATAAACTCAGCCCATAAAGCAGGATCTTTTCCTGAACAATTCAGGCTTCAAGGTTTTGAAATGTAAATGTGCACCTTGCTTTAGTTTTGAGGCTGGGGTATATGTGTGGTGTGTGCTTTTCTGTATTTATATGTTTATTACAGTGGAATCTCCCATTTTCATTCTCAAATTTACCTCTCTTCCAGTGTGAAGTAAGTAGATCAAAGGATTTGAGGTATGTATCTGGCATGATTCTGCTTCTACGTGATCTGTAGGTTTATAGATAGATGATTTAAACTGACTCCAAATGGAACCCAAAGAAAAAATAAAAAGCAAAATGGTCAAATAGTTTAAAATAGGTTAATTTGAACACAGGAAAAGATCTTTTCATGTTTTCTTTTGTCTTTTCTGGGTTGTCAATCGATGAAAAAGAATTGCAGTGGGCCCTCCCTTTTCTAATCAGAGATTTTTTTCCATTTATTTTTGTGCCTTAAGGATTAACTGCAGAAGTAAACAGGGCCATTTTTCCATTGTGGTTTACTCTTCTCTGTCAACCTTTCATCCTCATTTCTCCTTTCTCTCCACCAAATGTAGCACATTTCCCTCAAGTAAATTTTAGACCAAGGCTTTTATATGTAGTCTCATCAGTGACATCATTATATTTAACTTGCTCTTTTCTCCCAAGAAAATTAATGCTTTTTATTTCTGGTCACTATTTAACTCTGTGTAAAGTGAACCAAAAGAAGACCACATTGTATAAGCCAATTTCCCTTCAAATATATCTTAATATCTATGTTGCACACTGTCTTAGAGATTATGAAAGCAATTCTGGTTTACCTTATCACCCAAAGCATACCTTATCACCCATAGTATTCTTTCAAAGAAAGTAAATAGTAAAATTCACAAAATACAGTAAGCTAAACTATCAAGGGAAAGCTCCATTTCTTCTTTATCCTCATATCATTCTTCCTGTATTAATCTTTTCTTTTGATGGTGCTAAGTTTTGTCTGATTCTGATTTAAAGTATATCCTTTGGGGTCATTTATATAAGAATGACTTTACAACTTCTGTGCATCTCTGTTCCTCTTCAAAGTTTTAATCAAACTTTGGTCATGGATTTTCTATTTGAGTGCCAGTTATACTGGTATCAGGTACGTGTTGGAGTGTAGGTAGCTTAAGACAGGAGAGATGGCGTAATTTGGGGGATGAGAGTGGGGTTGGCGATGCTTGGAAAGGAATTTATGGAGTTTGTGGAATACATTTTCAAGCCATCTTCCATATCATATTGGAAATCATATTCCTGCCTTCTTAAATGAGTTAGTCATTAATGTATGACTTATAAGAGGGAACTGTCATTTCCATATTAATGCTTCTTTGTTTGCAACTTCAATGGCTTGTAATAGGAAACATTCTACTTGTAAAGAAACTCTCTTTAGAGACTTTTACTGGTCACTGTACTGTCAGGTTGGATGTGAAGTTTGATTGATGTGGAAGAAGGCCTACAGATTGCCAAAAGTAAATGCTCCAAAATCTTCCTTTTGCTTTCAGAAAATATACCACAATGAGAATTAAAATTTCCATGAGTCATATTTGCCAACCAGCTATGTAGGCGTTACTCATTGTGGGTCTAATGATGATGGTAAAGAAATTGCCAATGTCATGCCAATGAAAAATTTTAAAGGGAGAAATTGATGATCTTCTAGATGTATGTGAGCATCTGTCTTATATCTGCATGTACATACGTTTTTACCTGCAATGGTTGCAGTGTTGATTATGTGTTGAAGATCATTTCAGTTGACAGAATAGAAAGCCCATGTTCAAAATTGTCCTTTATTGACCGGTTTTATGGTCATGTGATAATTTGCTTAGCTAGCCTAGAAAGCTTCCCTTGGTGAGTACTTTATGTTTACTAATCCTTTTTTTTTTAATTATGCTTTAAAAAAAAAATTATGCTTTCATAGCATTATATAATCAGGTGAAGAAAGCCCAGTAGAATGAAAATATTATTTTGACCTATACTGTGTGATTTCTGTCAGAGAAAAAAGAAATAACTTAAATAGTAACCCTAAAAAATAGATTTACTACAGTAAAATAAAACTTTTTATTCCAAGTGGTGGAGGGAAGGTACAAAGAAAGATTGTAATTATTTGAGGGAAAAGATATTATAAGATGGTTTCTTTCAATTAGCCTGCCACAGAATTTATAGGCAACAATTATGTTGGAGTTACCAGTGGGTGCTACTTGAATTCTAGGTTTTTATTTCAGGCAGGTTTTTTAATGTTGAAGAGAGCTTTCTGTTTGGTTTGTTTCTTTAGAGACAGAGAATGGAGGGCTCAACTAGAAATAGCTACTGGGCACATATTTTTTAATAGCAATCACACTTCATGGTACCTTTTTTAATTTCACAGTATCTTTTCTCAGAGTATTACAAATAAGCTTAATAATCCCATTTTGGGAATGCAAGTTTGCTACTTTTTTAGTCTGACAATACTTGTGTAAGTATTGCCTTATTGGAAATCCTGGAAACTTCTGATACTTCAACCTGAAATAGAGGATGTTTATATGACGTTTAAAGGTAATGGTGATGTTTGTTACTGTCTACTTTGTACTTCGTCAGAGTAATTTTCACCCAATTTTAAGTGTGACTAAGCCTCACATTTTAAAATTATATTCTTGCCAGTACATTTATAAAGTATATACAAAGACATCTGTTGGTAACAGGTAACTTTATGAGGTAACTATATCCCTCTATTTCTCTGGACTCACTTTTTAAAACATGCAGAATACTGTGTGCTATTTAACAAAGTCGAAGTTCATGAGAGAAATGAAGAGCAGAGCTTGCTTCCTTGAAAAGTGAATGTTTGTTGGGTTGCCATTTGCCTCACAGACATGTGTTCCCCACTGTCCCAACCCCCATTGCCAGATAGGAAATGAAAAGTTTGATTGAATAAAATGACCTCAAACAAGGAGCTTAGGACCACCTGTCAGCAGAACTCCTTAGGCAGGCTGCACCATACAGTTATCTTCCTGTGGCCGATAAGTGTTAACGTGGGTTTTTTTGTTTGTTTGCTCTTTTGCTTGTATTTTCCAAATTATTGTTTATGCAGCAAGGTGTTAATATTGCATGATATGCATTTATCTTGTTCCACAAATTTTCCAGTACTGTAAAAGATTAACAGAATAATGCCTGCATTATCCTCTTCTCTCATTTGTATACACTGTGATGTTGGCACAGTACATTATCGCAAAGACTTCCAAGTGTTCTCCCAGACTTTCCTTGTGGGGCTATTTCAATATCCTGTGATTTATTCATTATTTTAACTTAATCATTGACCAGTCATTGGCCTGTTTTATTCTGATTTCCAGAAAGACCATGTCCCAGTATTAGATTATTGCAAATAACTCTATTTAAAACCAGTGTATAATTCTGCCTGCCTTACTCTCTACTGGGTAAATGATGGCCCCTCCCCTTTCTGAAAATTTTGGGACAAACAAAAAAAGTTAGAACAATTCCTGTAAAGTGTTTCATTAGTGTGGCAGGTTTATCCAATTCCAAAAACTTATTTTCCTTGAGCCAGCCAATGGGGAGGAATAGAATGATACAAACACGTGTTTTGTCTTCTCATCTTCAGTTTTATCATGCTAAGTTTGTCATTCTTTATTTTTCACTTGTAGAGTCAAATACCCACCCTTTATATTTAATTGCTATCTTAAAAAAAATTATTTTTTTGTAAATAAGATAACTGGGCAATCAGACATCATTTGGGGAATCCTGGCTTTAGAATTTTATCAGCCATTTTCAAAATTAAATATAAAAATAATTCCTTTGTAGGAAACTTGCATCCTAATATTTCTTTATTACAGTTGAAAGTGTAAATAATGACAATGTAAGACCTTCTGATGTCTAATAGAGACTGGGCTGTAGCAAGTTGCCCTATTTTTATTAGGTTTTGAAGGTTTTTGTGGGTTTTTTTTTTTCTTTTTTAAATGTACAGTAGAGTGGTGTCTGTATAAGTGTTAACTGTAGTGGGATTTTGTCCAGCAAGCCTGAAATTTATACTTTGAAATAAACTACTGGGTTTTTAACATTCTGAGTACTCTGATTCATTCTGTTATTCTCAGACCTTATGAGTATTCTTTTCTTCTGCGAGTCTCTCACCTTGTTAAGAGTCACTATTAACACTGTTCAGTATGGTTTACTTAATTTGACAGCACCATGACACTCAAACAACATATAACCCTCCAGCTTTGAAAGAAACGTTGTTAGGCAGAGCTGCTGCTAGGTTAGATAAGCTGTTTTTAACTAACAGGTGACAACATTAAAGTCTGCTGTGTTATGTTTGTGCACCACAGAAAGACTTCGACTGTTGCTTGTTAATAACCAGAAAAAAACAAAAACATACTAACTGCATTTCTGTTGGAGGTTCCACCATCCCCTAGGGCTTTGTCATGAAGTCCATCCAGCGAGGAGAAGGGGAAAGAGCATGAGGCAGTCAGGGTCTAAGGAACGGGGCCTGGGAGTAGCACTCAACTCAGAGTCCACCCCAAGGACTCTGTCACATGGCATAGCTGCCCAAGGGAAGCTGGGAGGTGCGGCCTGTGCAGCCAGGCATACATGGAGACAGTGAATCTCGGGGTGAGGGAGCAGTTTCTACCGTACTTTCTGGTGTATAAGCTTGTGTGCTGAAATGGTATTGTTTATTTACCATATGTTTCTTATATGGTGCCCCACCCAATTGTAGGCGCTTGTTTTAAAAATGACAAAATCAGCAGCAGAAAATGAAAGTGATAGACTGAATTGAATATATTTCATTAAAACTAATTCTGAATGAAAAAACAGCTAAAATACTGCCTTTGGTATCTTACTTGCAGCCTTCTATTCCCTTATCTCCCTCCATTTTATGTCAAGTTACAAAATAGGTTTCATGGTAATAAAATCAAAGTTGTAGGCCTCTGGCAGGCCCTCATGGAGAGTTTTGTTAAAACGGCTCCAGTGAAAAACAGGGAGGCCACCTTGTACAGTGGGCCCACTGATGGCATAGGCTTTGTACTTGGATGCCAGGTAGATGTCTGCCACCTGCAGAGAGAGAGGAGGGGGATGTTTTAGAAAACCATTGGGAAAAAAACACGACTAAGCCCCTTTAGGTGTGGTCCCTGCTCTTTGTCCAAAGTCACAATATTAGCACCCCTTAAAATAAAATCCTGCAAGCTTCCACAATATGCTCTTCTGTATCCATTTGGCATCCAAATGTGAATTGACTAGTTGTTCAGTCACTAAGTCATCTGCCAGGCTCCTCTGTCCATAGGATTTCCCAGGGAAGAATACTGGAGTGGGTTGCCATTTCCTTGTTCAGGGGCGGGGTCTTCCCAACCCAAGGATTGAACCCATGTCTCCTGCTTGGCAGGTGGATTCTTTACCACCGTGCCACCTTGGAAGCCCTGCACTGACTTGTAGAAGAGTATTAAACTAACAGCCCAAAGTGTGAGATCTGGAGTCAGGTTACTCATATTTAGAATTCAACCTCCAAAATTTATTTTGACTCAGTTTTCTTATTTGTAAAATTATACTAATAACCATACTTCATAGAAGAGTTGTCATGAGGATTAATGAGAGCAGTACCTAGAATGTATTAATTCCTCAGTAAAAGTTGTTATTAATCAGGGCAGTAACAAGAGTATTAAAGTAGATGGAACTTGATATAAAAAAATAAGGTCCATGGTTCTTAAAAACACTTGAACATTGGATCACAGCAGAACTTAAGGTTAGACAGGAAAGCAGAAAATGTCTCATAACTTCAGATTTTCCTCATTCAAAATGGCTCTAGAGAAGTGATATTTTTTAAATATGTGCTTCAACAGAACCTTTTTTGATAAAAAATTGGCAGGCTCTTGTCTCCTGAAAAAGGTAAAATTTGGCAGATGAAAGCTTGGCTTGGTTTCTCCCCAGTTCAAGTAATTATCTTTGTGTACTCTGGAATGGACATAACACTTTTTACACACTTTACTGAATGTTTGCAAATACCATTAAAAAGAAATAAATACAAAAGCATTCACTGGGGCTTCCTGTGTGCCAGGCTCACTACATCCACTGTTTTTTGTACATTACACAAAATCTTAGTCATTAAAGACTACAGCTTGGCTCAAACCATTCTAAACCATCTTCTGTTTAGCCATTAGGCTGATAGAAAAAATAATGTGTTAGGAGGTTGGCATTTTTAATAGTTTTCAGAGCTTCAGATAAAACAGTTAACTCTTAAATCTAACAAATTTCTTCAGAATTTAGGACCATAGATGGAAATGAAAAGACACATGCCCAAGCCCAAAAGTACAAAAAGATATGGTAGAATGATTCTTTTCCACCCACTAGATAGTTAACGCATAATCTTGGACACTCCAGGTGCAGTCCTGTGCCAATAAGTTGTTAACAATTAGCTCTCTTAGGGAAAAAAGACCCCAAGTTGTAGTGTTTGCTGATTTCCATGATGTAAATATTCTACCATTTCAGGCTATCAAACTGGTGTTGACATTTTAAACAACTGGTTCTTACAAGCCTATATGAGTGGGCTTCAACCCCACTGTAAACTTACTTATTACCTATATTGTGAGACACATTAGAGCACTTAACAATTGTAGTGAAAACCCTTTAGTGCTTGAGCATCTGGCCCAATACTTATTCCTTCAGCTCAATTCAATTTCTGTTTAAAGTGACATCACTGTGCTCTCAATATGTTCTTTGGACTTTGGGCCAGTCTGGTAAAACTTAAGACAGCAACACTATCACCATCATCATCATCATTATGGTTATGCACATTCACAAATAATATGCTAAGTACTGTTGTAAACATTTTATAGATATTAAATATTCATTCTTCACAACCACCCTAGGAAGCAAGTACTCTTCTTTCCATTTTTCAGATGAGGAAACAGAAGCACTGTGAGATGATGTGATGAAGTGACAGAGCAGGGACTGGAAGTTAGTCCAAGGGACCTACCACTATAACCTCTGAAAAAGCTGATTCCGTAATTGAGTTCATGTTTAAGAGGCATTGGGCTTCCCAGGTGGCTCAGCAGTAAGGAAGCCTCCTGCCAATGCAGGAGACACTGGTCAGTCCCGGAGTCAGGAAGATCCCCTTGAGAAGGAAATGTCAACGCATTCCGGTATTGTCTGGGAAATTCCGTGGACAGAGGAGCGTGGCAGGCTACAGTCCATGGGGTTGCAGAGTCAGACACAACTTAGCAACAGAGCACAGGCACAATAAGTTAAGAGACATTAGTGTGATTTATGCCACAAAAATTTCTGCAGCTCTGCCTTTGAATAGGCCTAGGCACTGGAAAACCAATAGGGTGGGGCTTCCCTGGTGGCCCAGTGGGAAGGAGTCCACCTACCAATGTGGGAGAACGGGTTCAATCCCTGGTTCGGGAAGATCCCACTTGCCGTCAAGCACCTAAGCACATGGGCCACAACAGAGCCTGTGCTCTAGAGCCTGGGAACTGCAACTATTGAAGCCCGTGAAGCCACTGCAGTGAGAAGCCCAGGCACTGCAACTAGAGAGTAGCCTCTGCTTACCATAAGTAGAAAAAACACCAAACAACAAAGACCCAGCACAGCCAAAATAAAGCAAACAGAACCCAACAGCACATTACCTTGGTGTCATAGCAACCTCCAGGACTCGGACTGTGTGAGTTTAGGTCCTCACGGCAACAGATGGTGTTGCAGGGATCACCCTTGCTATAAGGGTCCTCCTTGTAATCTAGGGAACAGTGATGGGACAGAGTGAGCACTGGCCATTCCGAGATGCATTCTTTCACAGTAAGCTGTGTGGCCCTATTCAAGCCTAGGTGTCCAGATCTGCTCAGCCTGCTCCCACATACGGAAGGCCCCTGTGGCTTGTACAGGGAGGAGGCAACCTCAAGCCCCCACTCCAGGCTCAACCTGCACTCACAAACCGCAGTGATGACTGGACAGAAGAGAAATAACAGAGCACAAGTGTGTGTCCAGCCAGTTTTTTTTAACAAAACAAATACGAATCTTTGATATTGTTCATCAAAAACAAAGTGTTTATGGGTAATTTTTGTTTTAGTAGCTGCTTTTGTCCTTGGAAGGAAATCTGTGTTTGGGATGGTAGGGTAAAAAAGAAAAAGAAAAAAAAAGTTACCCTGTATGGGTTATTTCTTTTGTGTTTTACATAAGACTTTTTTCAATTAAATCCATAGAATCTTCTTCCCTATCATTTTTATAAAGAAGGACAAAATTCTATTTGTTGAATATATATTATGCATAGTATCAACTGAATACTAAATAATTCAATAACTTCTTAGACTGCTTTCTAGTACAGAGGTGATAAATGGATTCTTTATCCCTGGGGAAGAAAAAGAGTTTGGAAGAATGACTCTTGACAAATGTGCTACGTACTGTTGTATCGCATGATATATTTCATGGATTCCATATCCGTCACTTTTCCTTGGTCACGCCGGAAGATTTTAGCTCGGGGAGCCAGATCATAAGAGTAGTCCAAACCCAGCTTCTTGACCAGTATTGGATAGCCACTCCAGTTGTAAACTTTTTCATGGAAAGGAATGTTGTAGGAGGGCCAATATCCTGATTTGGAATGGAAGGGAGAGAAGGGTGGGATTGACAGGGAGGAAGACAGAAGAGAGAGGAAACAAAAGAAGTGTCATGAATGGTACTTTCTTTTGAACATCGGCACAGCTGTGTAATTACAAAGTAACATTACACAGAAAATAATGGCTGTGAACCCTGGTAACCACACAGATCCTTAGAAATTTACAAAACCAGTATAGCCTAGATTATTCCACTAGGGGGAGAAGAGCATCAGAATTCTTTGGGTTTTCACCCCAGATTCTTTTTTTTTTTTTTTTTTTTTTTTTATTTTTACTTTATTTTACTTTACAATACTGTATTGGTTTTGCCATGCATTGACATGAATCCACCAGGGGTGTACATGAGTTCCCAAACATGAACCCCCCCTCCCACCTCCCTCGCCATAACATCTCTCTGGGTCATCCCCGTGTACCAGCCCCAAGCATCCTGTATCCTGCATCAAACATAGACTGGCAATTTGTTTCTTACATAATAGTATACATGTTTCAATGCCATTCTCCCAAATCATCCCACCCTCTCCCTCTCCCTCAGAGTCCAAAAGTCCACTCTACACATCTGTGTCTCTTTTGCTGTCTCACATACAGGGTCATCATTACCATCTTTCTAAATTCCATATATATGTGTTAGTATACTGTATTGGTGTTTTTCTTTCTGGCTTACTTCACTCTGTATAATCGGCTCCAGTTTCATCCATCTCATTAGAACTGATTCAAATGTATTCTTTTTAATGGCTGAGTAATACTCCATTGTGTATATGTACCACAGCTTTCTTATCCATTCATCTGCTGATGGACATCTAGGTTGTTTCCATGTCCTGGCTATTATAAACAGTGCTGCGATGAACACTGGGGTACATGTGTCTCTTTCAATTCTGGTTTCCTTGGTGTGTATGCCCAGCAGTGGGATTGCTGGGTCATAAGGCAGTTCTATTTGCAATTTTTTAAGGAATCTCCACACTGTTCTCCATAGTGGCTCTACTAGTTTGCATTCCCACCAACAGTGCAAGAGGGTTCCCTTTTCTCCACACCCTCTCCAGCATTTATTGCTTGCAGACTTTTGGATCGCAGCCATTCTGACTGGCATGAAGTGGTACCTCATTGTGGTCTTGATTTGCATTTCTCTAATAGTGTTGAGCATCTTTTCATGTGTTTGTTAGCCATCCGTATGTCTTCTTTGGAGATATGTCTATTTAGTTCTTTGGCCCATTTTTCGATTGGGTCATTTATTTTTCTGGAATTGAGCTGCATAAGTTGCTTGTATATTTTTGAGATTAGTTGTCAGTTGATTCATTTGCAATTATTTTCTCCCATTCAGAAGGCTGTCTTTTCACCTTGGTTATATTTTCCTTTTTTTGTGCAGAAGCTTTTAATTTTAATTAGATCCCATTTGTTTATTTTTGCTTTTATTTCTGGGAGGTGGATCATAGAGGATCCTGCTGTGTTTATGTCGGAGAGTGTTTTGCCTATGTTTTCCTCTAGGAGTTGTATAGTTTCTGGTCTTACGTTTAGATCTTTAATCCATTTGGAGTTTATTTTTGTGTGTGGTGTTAGAATGTGATCTAGTTTCATTCTTTTACAAGTGGTTGACCAGTTTTCCCAGCACCACTTGTTAAAGAGATTGTCTTTACTCCATTGTATATTCTTGCCTCCTTTGTCAAAGATAAGTTGTCCATATATGTGTGGATTTATCTCTGGGCTTTCTATTTTGTTCCATTGATCTATATTTCTGTCTTTGTGCCAGTACCATACTGTCTTGATGACTGTGGCTTTGTAGTAGAGCCTGAAGTCAGGCAAGTTGATTCCTCCAGTTCCATTCTTCTTTCTCAAGATTGCTTTAGCTATTCGAGGTTTTTTGTATTTCCATACAAATCTTGAAATTATTTGTTCTAGTTCTGTGAAAAATACCGCTGGTAGCTTGATAAGGATTGTATTGAATCTGTAGATTGCTTTGGGTAGTATACTCATTTTCACTATATTGATTCTTCCAATCCATTCTTAAGGCAATCTATTAAGCAGAAGAAAACCTGACTTCTAGGCTCAGAGTTGAATAATTAGGCCTTTATCAGTTAACCTCATTTCTGCCCCTCTTTTTTTTTTTTTTTTTTAGTAGGAAGAGGGAAAGGAAAAGTTATACTGTGAAGGGATTGGAGATGATCTTAAGATTCCAGTAGACTTTTAACTCCTCTGACCCTAAACATTCATAAGGCTCAGCTTCACTTGAAGCTTCACAGTGTGCCAGCCCTTCATCACTAGGCATCAAACGTGACACAACTTTAATAAAATCGCCATTTCAGGAACATCTCAGATTATGGTAGCCTGGGGTATTGTGGCAGGACTGTCAGCCAATGTAGGACCACCTTCACCATTTAGGGTTTAGCTTCCACTCACATCTTCTCTTGGCCCTTGTCTGTCTTCCTTTCTCCTTACTATTTTATAGGATCCACTGCTCGGGGTGAAGTTATTAGGACAAAACAAATGATAAAACATTCAACCTCACTGATTCTGGGGCATGGAGCCAGCATCAAGGTGAAGGCAGACAAAGACAACATTGAAAGTACAGGCTAAAAATCACGTTTATTATTGCAGTATATCTAGGTAATTGAGACTTGGAGGTTAGACTGCCTGGTATGTGACCTTACAGAAGTTACTTAACCTCTCTGTGGCTCACGTCTTCATCTGTAAAATGTGAACAATGATGTCTTACCTCACAAGGATCGCTGCTGTGAGCATTAAGTGAGTTCAAATGGATGGCAGCGCTTACAACAGGGTCTGGTACTTTGTAAGCACTAGATGAACATTAACTATTACAGTTCTCTACGTGAATAGCTCAAATGAATAGTAAAAATCGTTGCTCTTTAAATTTTCATAAAGCTTTATGATTAAAAAAGCATTTAAAAGAGTATCTTGTATTGGGTTGGCAAAAAAGTTTCTTCAGGTTTTTCCATCACAGTGTATAGAAAAACCTGAACGAACTTTTTTGGCCAACCCAATATAGTATCAAAACCACCTACTGATGTATAAATATTACCATTCTTCCTTCTAAAGGAAGAAACAGAGGTTCAGAGAGGTTGAGTGCCTGCCTTCTGACTAAAAGCACCCAGGACTTCTATTGATATATCATTGCGGCTTCTAAATACTAGGTTTGTGGGGCTTTTTAAAAAATGGCTGTACGACATCACTTATTTGGGAAAATCATATGTTTCTTCCTCAGCTTTTCTTCCCTTTCAGTAAGATGGTAACAATACTGCTGCTGCTGCTGCTAAGTCGCTTCAGTCGTGTCCGACTCTGTGCTACCCCATAGACGGCAGCCCACCAGGCTCCCCCGTCCCTGGGATTCTCCAGGCAAGAATACCGGAATGGGTGGCCATTTCCTTCTCCAATGCATGAAAGTGAAAAGTCAAAGTGAAGTTTCTCAGTCGTGTCTGACTCTTAGCGACCCCATGGACTGCAGCCTACCAGGCTCCTCCGTCCATGGGATTTTCCAGGCAAGAGTACTGGAGTGGGTTGTCATTGCCTTCTCTGGTAACAATACTATTTATCTGGAAATATGTTGTGTGTGTGCTCAGTTGCACAGTCATGTCCAACTCTTTGTGACCTCATGGGCTGAAGCCTGCCAGGCTCCTCTCTCCGTGGGATCTCCAGGCAAGGATACTGGAATGGGTTGCCATTCCCTTCTCCAGGGGATCTTCCTGACCCAGGGATTGAACCCAACTCTCCTGTGCTCCAGCATTGGCAGGCAGATCCTTTACCACTGTGCCACCTGGGAAGCCCTTGGAAATACATTATGAAGGTCAAACAGAAGAAAATAAATAAAAGATACATCAAGTATATGGTAGACACTCTGAATTTAACTCTGTATTTTCTGCCTCTGGTGGAAAAATAAAACATAAACCCCCCCCCCCCCCCCCCCCGCAAACTACAGACAGGTCATCATCAATTTATTTAATACCAGGGTAGATTTCTTCATGGGATCTAAAAATGGGATTGCAAAGAACCCAAATCCCAGCATATCATCAGCAGCAGTCCAAAGAAGAAAAGGTCTGGGGTAACTGGTCCCCTTTAACAAGCATCTCCCTCTTGAGGTTGGCTATTACTATCAGGCTCTTTGGAGCTGGATGGACCAGTCTTCAGAGTCAGATAGCTGCGTCCTCAGTTTTGAATTGTCGTGCTAACCAAGTAACCACCTAATGATCTGACTTCTCAGGTGGATTTCCCAAGAAGTGGAGGTAGGTCCACTGCTTGGTAGCACCTGATCTTCTTGGCAACTGAAGTTTCCACCTTAGTCAATTCTGTTTTATGCACGTGGTGGGCATTTCACTGGTGGGAGCCACTGTGGAGTGAGGCATCTCCCCCTGGGTGTCATTACAAGATGAATGTGAGGACCTGGGAAATGAAGGACCAGCCCTGATCCCCAGGATCCACACGTTATCTTGGTTCTGTATCTACTCATCTCTCAGTGGACCTATTTCAACAGTTTCCTAATTCACCTCCTGTCTTCTATCTGTCCTTCAGTGTGTTCTCCCTTTTCAAAGACTCCAGTTTTCTGAAGCAAGGTCCCCAACCTCCGGAATCTAATCCCTGATGATCTGAGGTGCAGCTGATGTAATAATAACAGAAATAAAATGCACAATGAATATAATGCATTTGAATCATCCCCAAACCCAAATCATCCCCACCCCCCACCCCAGGCTGTAGAAGAAATCATCTATGAAACCCTGGTGCCAAAAAGGCTGGGGACTGATGCTCTAAAGGATAAAGACTAAACTGCTCAGCAGGATCCAAGGGCTGTAGTTTTCCCATCACAACCTTATCTTCCACATCACAGCCTCCTCTCCAGCCATCCTGGGCTAATACATTCTCCTTCATGCCATAGTCTTGTGTCTCTATCTGTTTGATTTGTCCCCTTGTCAAACTGCTGAGCTTTCTTGCATGTCTCTTCATTGTTTCTGGAGTTGTTTGTCCACTGATCTCCAGTAGCATATTGGGCAGCTACTGACCTGGGATGTTCAACTTTCAGTGTCCTATCTTTTTGCCTTTTCATACTGTTCATGGGGTTCTCAAAGCAAGAATGGTGAAGTGCTTTGCCATTCCCTTTCCCTTCTCCAGTGGACCACATTTTGTCAGAACTCTCCACCATGACCCATCTGACTTGGGTGGCCCTACACAGCATGGCTCATAGTTTCATTGAGTTAGACAAGACTAACTTGTGGTCCGTGTGATCAGTTTGATTAGTTTTCTGTGATTTCTGTGGTTTTCATTCTCTCTGCCCTCTAATAAGGATAAGGATAAGAGGCTTATGGAAGCTTCCTGATGGGAGAGACTGACTGAGGGGGAAACTGTCTTCTTCTGATGAGTGGGGCCATGCTCAGTAAATCTTTAATCCAAT
Organism: Capra hircus; assembly: GCF_001704415.2. NCBI lineage: Eukaryota > Metazoa > Chordata > Mammalia > Artiodactyla > Bovidae > Capra > Capra hircus. Next base: position 93,970,342 of record NC_030812.1, on the reverse strand, counting down.
TTTCTGTTGATGGGCAGGGCTGTGTTCCCTCCCTGTTGTTTGACCTGAGGCCAAACTATGGTGGAGGTAATGAAGATAATGGCAGCCTCCTTCAAAAGGTCCCAGGCATACACTGCCACACTCAGTGCTCCCAACCATGCAGCAGGCCACCACCAACCCACGCTTCTCCTGGAGACTCCTGGACACTCACGGGCAAGTCTGGGTCAGTCTCCTATGGGGTCACTGCTCCTTTCTCCTGGGTCCTGATGTGTACAAGGTTTTGTTTGTGCCCTACAAGAGTCTGTTTCCCCAGTCCTGTGGAAGTTCTGGTGGCTCTATGGTGAGTTTAATGGCAACCTCCTCCAAGAGGGCTTATGCCATACCCTGGTCTGCAGCACCCAGAGCCCCTGCCCCTGCTGCCCTTGGTCAGCAGGCCACTGCTGACCCATGCCTCCAGAGGAGACAAACACTCAAAGGCAGGTCTAGTTCAGTCTCTGTGGGGTCTCTGATGTGCACAATGTTTTGTTTGAACCCTCCAATCAGTGGAGAAGTAACTCCAGAAAGAGTGAAGAGACAGACCAAAGCAAAAACAACGCCCAGTTGTGGATGTGACTGGTGATGGTAGTAGAGTCTGATGCTGTAAAGAACAATATTGCATAGGAACCTGGAATGTTAGGTCCGTGAATCAAGGTAAATTGGAAGTGGTCAAACAGAAGATGGAAAGAGTGAACATTGACATACTAGGAATCAGTGAACTAAAATGGATTGGAATGGGTGAATTTAATCAGATGACCATTGTATCTACTACTGTGGGCAAGAATCCCTTAGAAGAAACTGAGTGGCCCTCATAGTCAACAAAAGAGTCCAAAATGCAGTACTTGAATGCAGTCTCAAAAATGACAGAATGGTCTCTGTTCGTTTCCAAGGAAAACCATTCAAAATCATAGTAATCCAAATCTATGCCTCAACCAGTAATGCTGAAGAAGCTGAAGCTGAATGGTTCTATGGAGAGCTACAAGACCTTCTAGAACTAACACACAAAAAAAGATGTCCTTTTCATCATAGGGGACTGGAATGCAAAAGTAGGAAGTCAAGAGATACCTGGAGTAACAGGCAAACTTGGCCTTGAAGTAAAAATGAAGCAGCACAAAGGCTAACTGAGTTTTGCCAAGAGAACGCACTGTTCATAGCAAACACCTTCTTCCAACAACACAAGAGAAGACTTCATCTTCTTTGTAGCCAAAGATGGAAAAGCTCTATACAGTCAGCAAAAACAAGACTGAGAGCTGAGTGTAGCTCAGATCATGAACTCCTTATTGCAGATTCAGACTGAAATAGAAGAAAGTGGGGAATACCACTAGACCATTTGGGTATGACCTAAATCAAATCCCTTATGATTATACAGTGGAAGTGATAAACAGATTCAAGGGATTAGATCTGATAGACAGAGTGCCTGAAGAACTATGGTCAGAGGTTTGTGACATTGTAGAGGAGGCAGTGATCAAGACCATACCCAAGAAAAAGAAATGGAAAAAAGCAAAATAGTTGTCTAAGGAGGCCTTACAAATAGCTGAGAAAAGAGAAGCCAAAGACAAGAGAGAAAAGGAAAGATATACCTATTTGAATGCAGAGTTCCAGAGAATAGCAAGGAGAGATTAGAAACCCTTCCTCAGTGATCAGTGCAAAGAAATAGAGGAAAATGACAGAATGGGAAAGACTAGAGATCTCTTCAAGAAAATTAGAGACATCAAGGTAACATTTCATGCAAAGATGGGCTCAATAAAGGACAGAAATGGTAGGGACCTAACAGAAGCAGAAGACATTAAGAAGAAGTGGCAAGAATACACAGAAGAACTATACAAAAAAGATCTTCATGACCCAGATCACACTTACCTAGAGCCAGACATCCTGGAATGTGAAGTCAAGTAAGCCTTAGGAAGCATCACTAAGAACAAAGCTAGTGGAGGTGATGGAATTCCAGTTGAGCTATTTCAAATCTTGAAAGATGATGCTGTGAAAGTGCTGCCCTCAATATGCCAGCAAATTTGGAAAACTCAGCAGTGGCCACAGGACTGGAAAAGGTCAGTTTTCATTCCAATCCCAAAGAAAGGCAATGCCAAAGAATGTTCAAACTACTGCATAATTGCACTCATCTCACACACTAGCAAGTAATACTCAAAATTCTCCAACCAGGCTTCAACAGTATGTGAACCCAGAACTTCCAGATGTTCAAGCTGGTTTTAGAAAAGGCAAAGGAACCAGAGATCAAATTGCCAACATCTGCTGGATCATCGAAAAAGCAAGAGAATTCCAGAAAAACATCTACTTCAGCTTTATTGACTACAAAGCATTTGACTATGTGGATCACAACAAACTGTGGAAAATTCTGAAAGAGATGGGAATACCAGACTTCCTTACCTGCCTCCTGAGAAATCTGTATGCAGGTCAAGAAGCAACAGTTAGAACTGGACATGGAACAACAGACTGGTTCTAAATCAGGAAAGGAGTACGTCAAGGCTGTATATTGTCACCCTGCTTATTTAAATTATGTGCATCATGTGAAATGTCAGGCTGGATGAAGCACAAACTGGAATCAGGATTTCAGAGGGAAATATCAGTGACCTCAGATATGCAGATGACACCACCCTTATGGCAGAAAGTGAAGAACTAAAGATCCTCTTGATGTAAGTAAGAGGAGGGTGAAAAAGTTGGCTTAGAACTCAACATTCAGAAAACTAAGATCATGGCATCTGGTCCCATCACTTCAATGGCAAACAGATGGTGAAACAATGGAAACAGTGAGAGACTATTTTGGGGCTCCAAAATCACTGCAGATAGTGACTGCAGCTTTGAAATTAAAAGATGCTTGCTGCTTGGAAGAAATGCTATGACCAACCTAGACAGCATATTAAAAAGCAGAGACATTACTTTGCAACAAAAGTCCATCTAGTCAAAGCTATGGTTTTTCCAGTAGTCATGTATGAATGTGAGAGTTGGACCATAAGAAAGCTAAGTGCTGAAGAATTAATGCTTTTGAACTGTGGTGTTGGAGAAGACTCTTGAGAGTCCCCTGGACTGCAAGGAAATCAAATCAGTCAATCCTAAAGGAAATCAGTCCTAAATATTCATTGGAAGGACTAATGCTGAAGCTCCAATACTTTGGTCACCTGATGCAAAGAACTGACTCACTGGAAAAGACCCTGATGCTGGGAAAGATTGAAAGCTAGAGGAGAAGGGGATGACAGAGGATGAGATGGTTGGATGGCATCACCAACTCGATGGACATGAGTTTGCGTAAGCTCCGAGAGTTGATGACAGACAGAGAAGCCTGGTGTGCTGCAGTCCATGGGGTTACAAAAAGTTGGACACGACTGAGTGACTGAACTGAACTTTCTAGCCTGTAAACTTCCACCCAGACATCATCTTCTCTTTCATTTATTCAACAAATATCCAGTGAGGACTTCCTGTGTGTGCTGAGTGGTATGTTCAATGCAAGATGCTAGGACTTGCTGTGGACCAGTAATATGCTTAAGAATCAATAGAAATTATCTCAATTCATTTTCATAAAACCCAGTAAAATCACAAAGGTGGGCTTCCCAGGTGGCACTAGTGGTAAAGAACCCACCCACCTGCCAATGCAGGAGACCTAAGAGTCTCTGGTTCAATCCCTGGGTCAGGAAGATCCCCTGGAAGAGGGCATGACAACACTCTCCAGTATACTTAGTTGGAGAATCCTATGGACAGAGGAGCCTAGCAGGCTACAGCCCCTAGGGTCACAAAGAACTGGACATGACTGAAGTGAAGTGGCTTTGCACACATGCACACACATGTAAGAGTACCCTGTCAGGGGACTTCCCTGGTGGTTCAGACTCCATGCACCAAGGGGTGCAGTTTCGATTCACCCCTGGTCAGGGAACTGAGATCCCTTATGCCGCATGGTGCGGCCAAAAGAAGTATTAATTGAGCTGCTACTCTGTACCAGGAAAAATCATCACTGTGACTTAACCCGTGCATGCAACAGAGGTCATAAATAAATAGTACAAAACACTTTTTAAAAAAATAAATAGTACAAAAAAAGAGTACATTGTCATGTAAGAGTTTGAGGTGTAGGTTTTACATGTGATGAAACTTGTCATTCTTTCCCTGCGTGACAAGCAACAGCATTCCCACCCCTGCATCCCCACCATACACACCCCCCCCATCATACGTTCACACACCACACATTATCCATCATATATGTGTGCGCGCACACACACACACACACACACACACACACACACACTCATCAGACTTCTAGCATGAAGAAAGTACCTCTCCGAAGAATAGCAGTTTGTTCGGAATATTCTACATATGTAGGAATTTGCTCCACAATGTACAGAGTGCCTTCGTCAAGGCTGTGGTTCAGATTTACCTTCTTCAGGTCCAGGACCATGTACTGATTGTTATATGTGCCTGAAGCAGAGAAGACATGAAGACAGGGCATGGGTATTGCTGGCTGGTTAACTCAAAATCTAAAAAAAACGTACATGCCTAAATGTTATTCTAAAGGGCCACTTACCAGAGTTGTATTTTGAAAAGACCTCTGCCCACTGCTTGCCATTATTAGCCATCATATTGGCCACCCGGACTCTTTGCCAGGCCAGGAGAGACTGGGGTACCACGTGCTGCAGTAGGGTTTTGTTATACACGCTGTTTGTGGTCTGCAGCAATACCAAACCACTGCTAAGAAGGTAAAAGTCATCCAGAGACTCCAAAAACCCTACAGGAAACATGAATATATGAATCAGCATACATATATGCAAAATATCAAACCATCATTGTTGATGTAGGGCATTGTATATACGATGCATTTTGCAGAGTATTAGTTATTATTTCTTTTGGGGGTTTTTAAAAATTTATAAGTGGAGGATAATTCCTTTACAGTGTTGTTGGTTTCTGCTGTACATCAGCATGAATAAGCCACTGGTATACACACAATGCAGAGTTCCAAAGAATAGCAAGGAGAGATAAGAAAGCCTTCCTCGGTGATCAATGCAAAGAAATAGAGGAAAACAACAGAATGGGAAAGACGAGAGATCTCTTCAAGAAAATTAGAGATACCAAGGGAATATTTCATGCAAAGATGGGCTCAATAAAGGACAGAAATGGTATGGACCTAACAGAAGCAGAAGATATTAAGAAGAGGTGGCAAGAATACACAGAAGAACTGTACAAAACAGATCTTCACGACCCAGATAATCACGATGGTGTGATCACTAATCTAGAGCCAGACATCCTGGAATGTGAAGTCAAGTGGGCCTTAGAAAGCATCGCTAAGAACAAAGCTAGTGGAGGTGATGGAATTCCAGTTGAGCTATTTCAAATCCTGAAAGATGATGCTGTGAAAGTGCTGCACTCAATATGTCAGCAAATTTGGAAAACTCAGCAGTTGTCACAGGACTGAAAAAGATCAGTTTTCATTCCAATCCCAAAGAAAGGCAATGCAAAAGAATGCTCAAACTATAGCACAATTGCACTCATCTCACATGCTAGTAAAGTAATGCTCAAAATTCTTCAAGTCAGGCTTCAGCAATATGTGAACTGTGAATTTCCAGATGTTCAAGCTGGTTTTAGAAAAGGCAGAGGAACCAGAGATCAAATTGCCAACATCTGCTGGATCATGGAAGAAGCAAAGAGAGTTCCAGAAAAACATCTATTTCTGCTTTATTGACTATGCCAAAGCCTTTGACTGTGTGGATCACAATAAACTGTGGAAAATTCTGAAAGAGATGAGAATTCCAGACCACCTGACCTTCCTCTTGAGAAACCTATATGCAGGTCAGGAAGCAACAGTTAGAACTGGACATGGAGCAACAGCCTGGTTCCAAATAGGAAAAGGAGTACGTCAAGGCTGCATATTATCACCCTACTTATTTAACTTATATGTAGAGTATATCATGAGAAATGCTGGGCTGGAAGAAGCACAAGCTGGAATCAAGATTGCCAGGAGAAATATCAATAACCTCAGATATACAGATAACACCACCCTTATGGCAGAAAGTGAAGAGGAGCTAAAAAGCCTCTTGATGAAAGTGAAAGAGGAGAGTGAAAATGTTGGCTTAAAGCTCCACATTCAGAAAACAAAGATCATGGCATCCAGTCCCATTACTTCATGGGAAATAGATGGGGAAACAGTGGAAACAGTGTCAGACTTTATTTTGGGGGGCTCCAAAATCACTGCAGATGGTGATTGCAGCCATGAAATTAAAAGACGCTTACTCCTTGGAAGGAAAGTTATGGCCAACCTAGATAGTATATTCAAAAGCAGAGACATTACTTTGCCAACAAAGGTCTGTCTAGTCAAGGCTATGGTTTTTCCAGTAGTCAGGTATGGATGTGAGAGTTGGACTGTGAAGAAAGCTGAGCGCCAAAGAATTGATGCTTTTGAGCTGTGGTGTTGGAGAAGACTCTTGAGAGTCCCTTGGACTGCAAGGAGATCCAACCAATCTATTCTGGAGATTAGTCCTGGGTGTTCTTTGGAAGGAATGATGCTAAAACTGAAACTCCAGTACTTTGGCCACTTCATGCGAAGAGTGGACTCATTGGAAAAGACCCTGATGCTGGGAGGGATTGGGGCCAGGAGGAGAAGGGGACGACAGAGGATGAGATGGCTGGGTGGCATCACCACCTCTATGGACATGAGTTTGAGTGATCTCCGGGAGTTGGTGATGGACAGGGAGGCCTGGCGTGCTGCGATTCATGGGGTCCCAAAAAGTCGGACACGAATGAGCGACTGAACTGAACTGATACACACATCCCCTCCTTACTGAACTTCCCTCCCACCTTCCACATCCCACCCCTCTAGGTTGTTACAAAGCACCAGGTTGAGCTCCCTGCTTCACATTGCAAATTCCCACCGGCTATCTATTTTACATATAATATGTATAGATTTCAGTGCTACTCTCTCAGTTCGTCTCACTGTCTCCTTCCCTCGCTGGGTCCACAAGTCTGTTCTCTGTCTGCGACTCTATTCCTGCCCTGCAAATAGGCTCATCCCTACCGTATTTCTTGATTCCATATGTGTGTGTTAATATGCAATATTTGTGTTTCTCTGGCTTGCTTCACTGTTTATAACAGAACTCTAGGGTGCCAGTTGCCATTGCCCTCCCCCAGCTTTTGTTCACCTCGGCAGCAGATCCCGGTGAACCTCCATCCCTGGGCTCTCCATTGAAAAATTTTGATTTTATGATTTGATGAAAATACATTAAATCAGGAACCAGACCTAAGGATGCATGATATTAATGACTATATATAAGCAAATTTTAATGACTATTCATTTACCACTTGGGCTGGAGTCATTTTGCAGTGTTTTATCTGAACAACCATACTGGCAGTCTTGAGCAAGCTTTCTGATAGGAAATCTCCACAGGATGGAAAGCTGTATTTCTGTCCTGATACTCTTGCTAATTCACTCCTTATTGTAGCAGCCTCGATGGACACAAGAGGGCAGGCGTTCTTTAATATGTATAAGTAAGTGACTAATACTAACATGAAAGGAATAGTATTTCATTCAAGAGCAAGACTGTTTGAAGAAGACCAACAACAACAACAACAAAAGTAGGCCATCCAGAGTTCTGGAACAAAGAAGAGAAACTGTCTTACAAAAAAGACTTTAGTCAAGGAGTCTAATTTTATAATTTGGAGTTTAAAGTTAAAGAAAGGAAAAGGCCCAAGGAAGGGACAAAGTCCTGAAATATAGCATTATAAGAGAAACAAGTGTTCTTTGAATATGTAAAATTGTATTCTTGCTCTAATCTGTCACTAGGAACTTTGGAAGGCACACTATGTTAGATAAGGATAGAGTGAAACACTCCGGGATGAAAGCCAGCTGGCAAATTACATTTCATAGTAAGCATCTTACTAAATTTAATTAAGAGACAAAAGAGAACCCTTACAGTTAATAAAGCATCTTCAAAGACTTAGAAAATAGCCACCTGAGGTCTTCCCTGGTGGCACAGTGAATAAGAATCCGCCTGCCAATGCAGGGAACTCAGATCAGATCCAGCAAGATTCCACATGCCGTGGGGCAGCTAAGCCTGTGCACCCTAAAGCCCGTACTCTGCAACAAGAGCAGCCATTGCAATGAGAAGCCCTCGCACCACAACGAAGAGTAAGTAATCCCAGCTCTCTGCAGCTAGAGAAAGCCTGCACAAAGCAACAAAGATCCAGTGCAGACAAAAATAAATAAAATCTTTTAAAACATGAACTTTCAGAAGGTTTTTTAAAAATAGCCATTTGAATGATAAACAATGACCACTCTCCTCTAATTCTATTTAGATCTCTTGCTTAGTACAACCCAGAAGAGTTTATCCTTATTATCCTACCAAGTGTATTTAAAATGTGCCCCGTTTGGAAGAGTGACGTCAGCATCACAGGGGTGTGAGACACTCCCTTTATCTCTCCCCCTCAATCTACAACCAGTAAAACCAGTAAAGCATCCATAACTCAACAAAGGTGACTCTGCCCCACACAGCAGGATGCTGGAAAATTCCACACATCTTTGTCTAAAGGTGGGCGGACTGGACCACACGGAGGAGGAAGAACCAGAGGAACGATGAAGGCAGTACCTGTAGTCCTGAACGCCTGGCCACAACAGCTGGGCCCAGAGCCCGGGAGAAGCCCGTAACAGCTGCGGAGGTGGCACACAGGAGTCTGATGGCCTGGTCACAGCACCCCCAGCCAACAAGGAGCTGGAAGGCAGCGGCAGCAAGCCCTGCAACCCTGTTCCTCAAGCTACAGGGGCACCACGACTCAGCCTCCCCTCCCCCACTGCCTCCAGCAGCAGCACCACAACCCCAGTCAAGGCAGAGACACCTGCGACCCCGGTTCCGTTTCACCCTCTCCCTCCCCATACCCAGGGAACTGCACACAGCCGAGGAACCTGCTATCTCAGAGGTGCCCCACCAACAACACCGGTGACAATGAGGATCCAGGGCAACATCCTTGACAGAGACAATAGAGGGTGGGAAGTGACAGCTCTCAAAAATAACCAGAGGCAGCTCTGGGAAAAGAACCACCACCACTCCCCGTCGCAAAAAAGAAAAAAGAAAAGGAAAACCACAACAAAACCAACTTGCGCTATATCGCCACCTACTGGAAAGCAACAGAAAGGCATCTAATTACTAAACACTGCAGGCGGATTCTTGACCAACCGAGCTATGAGGGAAGCCCCAATTACTAAACTACTGAACAGTTACTCAAGTGGGGAAAAAAAGTTTTACCTAAAGAAGAAATATTTGACACTTCAAATTCACTGGATGAAGCACAAGCTGGAATCAAGATTGGCAACAGAAATATCAACAACCTCAGATATGCAGATGACACACCCTTATGGCAGAAAGCGAAGAGGAACTCAAGAGCCTCTTGATCAAAGTGAAAGAGGAGAGTGAAAAAGTTGGCTTAAAGCTCAACATTCAGAAAACGAAGATCATGGCATCCGGTCTCATCACTTCATGGGAAATAGATGGGGAAACAGTGGAAACAATGAGAGATTTTATTTTCTTGGCCTCCAAAATCACTGCAGATGGTGACTATAGCTTTGAAATTAAAAGACACTTGCTTTTTGGAAGAAATGCTGTGACCAACCTAGACAGCATATTAAAAAGCAGAGACATTACTTTGCCAGCAAAGGTCCGTCTGGTCAAAGCTATGGTTTTTCCAGTAGTCATGTATGGATGTGATAGCTGGATTATAAAGAAAGCTGCATGCCGAAGAATTGATGCTTTTGAACTGTGGTGTTGGAGAAGACTCTTGAGAGTCCCCTGGACTGCAAGGAAATCCAACCAGTCAATCCTAAAGGAAATCAGTCCTGAATATTCATTGGAAGATGATGCTGAAGCTGAAACTCGAATACTTAGGCCACCTGATGCGAAGAACTGACTCACTGGAAAACACCCTGATGCTGGGGAAGATTGAAGGGGGGAGGAGAAGGGGACGACAGAGGATGAGATGGTTGGATGGCATCACCGACTCGATGGACATGGTTTTGGGTGGACTCTGGGAGTTGGTGATGGACAGGGAGGCCTGGCATGCTGCAGTCCATGGGATCTCAAAGAGTTGGACATGACTGAGCAGCTGAACTGAACATTATATAAATTTTTGTATATATAAATATTATATTTCTCCTGTATACACTCCAGTGTGCTCATTTCCAAAATGCCCTCCCCCTGCCACCCTTCCTCTCTGTTCACTGTATCTATGTGTTTGTGTTTGTTTGGTTTGGTTTGTTCATTTATTTTTAACTTATTTCTGTATTCCACATATGAATGAAATCATATGATATGTGTCTTTTTCCATCTGACTTACTTCATTTAGCATAATACTTGCAAGGTTCCCAAATAGCCAAAACAACCTTGAGAAAGAGGAACAGAGCTAGAAGAATCATGCTCCCTGACTTCAGACTATACTACAAAGCTACAGTCATAAAACAGTATGGAACTGGCACAAAAAAGACACATCAGTTGCTTCACTTAATAAACTTGTATGTCCAGTTTTTTCCCCAGGTTTGGGTAGTCCTCAACTGTTATTTCTCTTCATTCTCCCTTCTCCTTGCTGGGATAACCATTACCCTAATGATGCATTTCCTAATGGAGTCAGATAGTTCTATAGGATTTTCTTTTTTGTAGACCTTAATCTCCTCTCTTCTATCTACATCATTTCTAGATTTGTCTTTGAGCTCACTAATTCTCTCTTCCATGTGGTCTCCAGTATTGCCAGTGCTTTCTAATTCAGTCTTCATTTCACTTATTAAGTTCTTCAGCTCCCGAGTTTCTATTTGGTTCTATTTTTGAATTTCAGTTGGTATTCAGAAAATACCAATTTCTCTTTGTTATTCTTTCTGTTCATTAATTTTATTTCTGAGCTCACTGAATTGCCTTTCAAAGTTTTCTTGTAGCTCATTGGGTATCTTCACAGGTATCTGCATTCTCTATCACTTAGATAATGTTATAAACCATTAAAAATTTAAAATGTGTTCATTTGCACATCACATGCATTAACTGCTCCAAAGCTTTTGAAACCATAAGCCCCCATGTCCTTGTCTTCTGAAGTAAAATATTGACTCAAGAGTTAATCGCTGGAAAATGTGAAGATGTAGAAAGAAAGAATAGCTGTTGGGCTGGGGAACTGGTAGCAATTTAGGCTATAATTCTGCCACACAGAAGAGTCACTGAACTCTCAGTTCTCTGAAAGACATAGATAAAGGCCTGACACACATTCCTAAGTTTTTTTTTACAAGAAGCAGACCCCCTCTCCCTTTCATCTGGAGAGATGGAAACTCCTGGCCGCAAGGACAAAGACCCTAAACTGGTTGAAATCAGAAGACTGATGGTGCTTGAAGCTTCACCTTGATGCCAGCCAATCCAAGAACTGTCAATTAGCTGATCATGCCCTGCTCCTCACACTATGAAACTCCTCATTACCCTCTTCAGGGTGGGTCAAATAGTTTTGAGGGCATTAGCCCGTTATGGCCTTCTTTTCCTGGCAAAGCAACAAAAGCTACTGTTTTCTACTTCACCCCAAACTCTGTCTCTGCATTTCTATTCAGCACCAGTGAACAGAGGATGAATTTCAGCAGTACTCTGAAGACCAAAAACCTTCCTTCCTTCCAAAAGAGTAGACTCATTGTTGATCAAGGACATGAGGACCAAGGCATGAGGATCATGATTGTAAAAATATTTGTGCTGCATGTCTTCACCCCTCGCTTTATCCATACTTAGCAATGGGACGTTGCAGCATCTCCCAGCAAGAGGCATTGTCTGTTTCCCCAAACCCTAACATCTGGACTGTTTTGGCTTACCAAAGGTGCCAGTTCTAGCCTAGGCCTCAACAGACCTTGCACACTTCTTCTCACTCTCTTATAATCCTGTTACAGCTGAGAAAACTGGTGCAGCCTAGCCTAGTGTCTGGGATGGGAGGCAAAGTGCAGGAGGGCCAGCCTCTAGCTGGGCAGCTCCCAAAGTGCGACAGAGTTCATCCAAGATCAACAGAGCTGCCCACCCAACCCCAGCCAACCATGGATGCATGGATGTGCCCAGCTGAGACACTGTCCTGTACACTCAAAAGCAATACTAATCACGTATGTGTTTACAGAGCAAACTTTTGGAGGTTCAGCCAGTATAATAATAGTAATCCAGTTACACAACATATTTTGTTTTCAAATGTCTTACCACCATTTGATTTTTACCATAGATGGATGTGACACTTCAGGAATAGTTTTCTTTTTTAAAAGGAAAAAACACAGTAATATCTTGGCACCATACTCACCTTTCTGCTCAGGTTTTTCCCACAGCTAAAGAAGAACAATATCACTTCTCAGACCTTGGGGAAGGCAATCACCTATGGTGGGCTGTCTGATGTCTCAAAGCCTATCTGATACTCATTAAAACTTTACTTAACACCTAGACTCTGATGCTGGGAGGGATTGGGGGCAGGAGGAGAAGGGGATGACAGAAGATGAGATGGCTGGATGGCATCACTGACTCGATGGACGTGAGTCTGAGTGAACTCCGGGAGTTGGTGATGGACAGGGAGGCCTGGCGTGCTGCGATTCATGGGGTCGCAAAGAGTCGGACATGACTGAGCGGCTGAACTGAACTGAACTGAGATTCCAAGCACTGTGCAATGACCCCAGCCTGGAGACTGTAGTAGAATTCCTTCAGCTTCAAAAATCACATGCCCGACTGCTCTCCCTGCCCACCTCTGCTCCACTCCGAGTCTCCACTGGGAGCCCTGCACTAAGGTGACTGCAGCGGGAAAAACCTCTGCTTCCTCCCTAAGAAAAGGTGCTCTCCATGTCATCCCTCAACATGAAATCTTCCAGTCATTTGTTCTGTCTGCTCTACAATGGACTCAGTCTTCCTACCCTACAGAATGGCATTCATTTACTTCTCTTTCTGCTAAGAACCTAACTGGTACCAACCAGTTTCCCCCTTCACTTTTCAGTAATTATTCTTCAGTCAAGTATGGCTGGGTTTTTGTTTTTGTTTTTCAGCACATTTCTGCTTTTCCCTGCAATAGGCATGTGATCAATCAAAGATTCATACTATTAGATATTCAGGCACATGAAAACCATACTCTGGAGTCTGAAGTAGCTCAAATAAAACAATAAATATAATTCTTATTCTAAGGTAATAATAATCTCTTGGGCCATAAAATGGCTGAGCACTGAAGAAATGATGCTTTTGAACTGTGGTGTTGGAGAAGACTCTTGATAGTCCCTTGGACTACAAGGAGATCAAACCAGTCAATCTTAAAGGAAATCAACCCTAAATATTCATTGGAAGGATGAGGCTGAAGCTGAAGCTCCAAAACTTTGGCCACCTGATGTGAAGAGCCACCTCATTGTAAAAGACCCTGATGCTGGGAAAGACTGAAGGCAGGAGGTGAAGGGGATGACAGAGGATGAGATGGTTAGATAGCATGTTGCTGACTTAGGGACATGAGTTTGAGCAAACTTGGGGAGATAGTGAGCAACAAGGAAGCCTGGCATGCTTCAGTCCATGGTATCGCAGGGTTGGACCCGACTTAGTGACTGAACAACAGCAAAGATTATACAGAGTAAATATGAAGAGATAGGTGTACATTTAATCAATGTTCAATCAAACAATCAAAATTGTCTGCTTTTCTTCAATAAGAAGTTATTTACTTTAGGCTATATTGTTCCTTTCCCATCTGTCCCATAGCATCTAAGTTCCACCAGGGCAGGAACTTTTCCTGTCTTGTTCACTCCAGTGGCAAGAAAAAGGATTTGACATGTAGTGTGTTTGTGCTCAGTCACTCAGTCGTGTCCAATTCTTTGTGACCCCATGGATTGTCAATGGAATTCTCCCAGGCAAGAACACTGGAGTGGGTTGCCCATTTCCTTCTCTAAAGGATCTTCCAGACTCAGGGTTCGATCCTGTTTCTTGGGTCTCCCGCTTGGCAAGCTGATTCTTTACCACTGTGCCACTTGGGAAGCCCCTTGACACATAGTAGGTGCTCAGTAAATAACTGTTACGTACAAGAGAGAAGGAGAAGATGGTGGTGACTAACATTTATAGTGTACCTACTATACATCAGACACTTTGCTTTAGAAGGATGGATACTTTCATTTGATCTTCACAAAAAGAGTGCTTAGATGAGGGTTTTTTTTTTTTTAAGTATTTAGCTTTTTAAAGCTTATAAACAGCATTGTCAGGGATAAATCTAGAACTGAAACTCAACACATGCCTTTTCCACCCTAACATACATCTGACAAAATTGAGGGGAATAGTCATGCAAATGGCAACCACACGTATGCACAATGGAGCAAATACATTAGAAGCAGTTAAGGAGAGGGTGAATCATGGGGAGCTGCATGTTTGATCAGGGTGGAGGTGGGGAAAATCACCTTATGACCAGTCAATCAAGAAAAGTGCGGAGAATAAGGTGGAATTTCTGGAAAGATAGAAGGGAAGAAGCTTTCTTTGGCTAGGTGGGGAAAGATTCAAGGCAGGGGTGGCCTGGCAGAAGTTATCAGCATCCTGGTGCTAAGTTGTCTCAGCTTGTCTGACTCTTTGCAACTCTTTGGACTGTAGCCCTCCAGGCTCCTCTGTCTATGGGATTTCCCAGGCAAGAATACCAGAGTGGGTTGCCATTTCTTCCTCCAGGGGATCTTCCCGACCCAGGGATTGAACCCACATCTCTTACATCTCCTGCATTGGCAGGTGGGTTCTTTACCACTAGCGCCACCTGGGTGGCGACTCAGTATCCTGGGATGGTACCCAAGAGGAACATGAAGGAAAGGTACATAGGAAAGCAGGAATGAAGTGCCAGAAAATCTATCTACAGTCTTTGGAATAGGTGACCGAGTTCTACTTTTATTTAATTCTACTTTTATTTCTTCTCCTCCTTTGGTTCTTCTGCTTTTTAAAGGCGGAAGATCTAGATCTTGGCATGTGTTAAATCATAGTTTGTATATATTTCAGCCTTATGATCAAAGTATCTAAGATAAAAGAGGCAGCATGAAATTAATAAAAGTAATTGTACTTCATTAAAAATGTTTACAACTATCAAGGCAACTTAATAATGAATGAAAGTAGTAATATTATGGATTATGAAGGAGACTTGGCTACATTTTCCCCAGGCATTGAGAGTATTCTTTTATCTTCCTACTTTCAAGTATTGGAATGTCAAACAGGAGAAGGCTGAGCAAAATCATGTCTACCCAGACCCGAAGGGCTGCCAGAGTCTAAAAGGATAGACTTGGAAACCCAATAAGTTAGAAACGCCTGGGGTGCTTGTTCAAATGCACCAACCCAGATCAACTGGTTAAGAATTCCTATGGATAGCACTTTAGAATCTGCATTTTTAACAAGCTCCTGAGGAAGCTGTAAGGGGTATGTAGCATGTGTGTGGGAGGCGATGGAACGCCCAGATGGAATGCAAAGTAGGAACACGTGCATGCTTGGTGAAACATACTGAGTGCGCTCTGGAGCGCTCCACTTACAGATAATTAAGCGGGAAGCCTCGGCCTCATAGGCATCAGCATTATTTACTGTACCCCTCAATTAGAACACTTTGAATAGGTTCCAGCTTTGGTTCCCACGCAAAAGTTCCACCCACCCACATCCCAGGAGGCCCTTTGAGTCCATGGTCTCTTTTAGTTTTAACCATTTAACTTAGATACAAATGGAACCATTTCTGAAAACAAACAAACAAACAAAAAAATGGGTATTTTGTAGTCAGATATCTTTTACTTGAACCGCACTGCCCAACCTCTGAGCAGTATGGTTCTGAAAAGGCTATTTAACTTCTCTGAGCCGGTTTATTTGAAAAATACCGACCCAATACCCTCCTTGTTAGGTCTTTATGAAAATTAAGTGACATAAAACACACCAAATGTGAATTATGCATACACTGATTGTCAGTTATAATGCCGGACACATAAGTAGGAATTAAACAAACATTAGTTTGGGGGCCTTTTTTTTTTTTTCTTTTTATTTCAAAGACAGGTTAAACACAAATGAGTTTAAAGTAACTCACTTAAAATTTGGGTGCTGCCTAATTCCCATACAACTAGTTGGGTCCTATTCATGTCATTCCTATTAAGGTCCTAACTTGCTTCAGTCGTGTCTGACCCTTTGAGACCCTATGGACTGTAGCCTGCCAGGCTCCTCTGTCCATGGGATTTTCCAGGCAAGAATACTGGAGTGGGTTCCATTTCTTCCCAACCCAGGGATGGAGCCCACATCTCTTCTGTCTCCTGCACTGGCAGGCGGGTTCTTCACTAGCACCACGTGGCTGGCTACAAAGGACCAACTTACAGGTCCAGTCCCCACGCTGTCCAGGTGTGCATCTGAGATGCCTGGGTAACAACTCCTGAACATCTTAGACTCTTGTTTTCAGATCAACCGTATAAAGGGAGGGTGCTAAATAAATTAGTTTTAAAATCATGCAGTTTATTAAAAAAAATAAAAGGGAGGGCAGGAGGAAGAGAAGTCAATGAGATTGTGATAGAGATGATGATCTCTGCAGCAGGCCCTTCTCCACCTCTCACTGAATTTCCCATCTTTCTCTCTCCAGTTTCCACGTGTCCACATCAGGATGGGTTGTCTGTAATCTGTCTGCTGTCTCCTTTCCTTTTTCTTTCCATTATCTTTTTTCTCCTTCCTTGCCTCCATAAATATTTATTCAGTGATTACCATGTGCAAGCCTCTGTACCGGCCCTGGGGATGCAGACATGAATACGGAACATGGGCTCTGAAGAAGTTACCCACAGGCATCAGGGAAGCTGAAACGAGGGGTAGCTGGCTCTGCCTGAAAGTTAGGGAAGGCTTTGAAGAGGAGCTCTTGTGAGACTTTTGTTAATATGGAAAACATTTGGGTAAGATGCATTAAAAGGCAATAAAAATGCTCATAGGTTGAACATTCCAATAGCAATACAAAGAAATTGGGTGATTCCTCCCACAGGTAAAAATGATAAACTGTACGACAGTGGTGGCTTAATCACTCAGTCGCATCTGACTCTTGTGACCCTGCCAGGCTCCTCTCTCCATGGGATTTCTCAGGCAAGAATATTGCAGTGGGTTGCCATTTCCTTCTCCAGGGTACATTATGATTAATTGGGGCTTACCCAAGGAATGCCAAGTTGATTTAACATCTGAAAATTAATCAGTGGAACTCACTATATTAATACAAGATGAAAATCAGATGATCATTTTAATAGAAAATGAGAATTGCAGGAAGTGCAGCACTTATTCATGATAAGAACATAAAGAAAAGTAGTGAGAGACGGAATCCTCTTTAACCTTATAGAGGGTATCTACAAAAAGCCTACAATTAACATCATTCTTAACGGTGAATGACTGCATACTTTTTCACTTAAAATCAGGAACTAGGCAAGGATTTCCATGCCACTTCTAGTCTATCGTCTACAGTCCTGGAGGTCTTATCCAGTGCACTCATGGAAGAAAACAAAGACAGACAAGGTAAGGGGGAAGTAAAACTGTCTTCCTGCAGAGATGGGCTGATGATGCATCTAGAAAAATCCCAAGAAATCTACCAGAAAAAAAAAAAGCTATTAGAATGATAAATGAACTTAGAAAGTTCTCAAGATAAAGAGTAAATATACAAAAAATAGTATTTCGATATTGTGATGGTTTTTAAATTTCCACAAATTCCTTGGCAATTTTCCCTTGAAAGGATAGATTCTAACGTCCTCTTCTTGAGTGTGGACTAATCATAACAACCTCCTTCTAATAAATAGAATGTGGTGGAAGTGACAGCAAGTGACTTCTGAGACTAGGTCATAATAGTCACTGCTGTTTCTGCCTTGTTCTTTTGGATCACTTGGTTTGGGAACCAGGAGCCCTGTTTCAAGGATACTTGAACAGTTCTACAGAGAAGCCCATGGAGGGGAACTGATTTGTCAGCAGCATCTTATTGACCATGGAAGTGAGTCACCTTGGAAGTACCTCCTTTCGCTTCAGTTAAGTTATCAGAGATTTCAGCCCCTCAGTCCCTGAGTCTTCGTAGACACCAACCATCCTAACTGGGCCCTATCTAAATCCCTTATTCATAGAAACTATGAGGTGCTAAACAATTACTGTCATTCCTTCAAGTCACGAATTTGGGGCATGACTTGGTACATGGTGATAGATAACTAATGCGTGTACACATACAAGCAATGAACAATTGGAAAAGGGAATAAAAAACTGATTCTGATTACAGTAGCATCAAAATTCACTTAGGATTCATATTAGTTTAAGGTATGTAAGACCGATATACTAAAAACTACAAAAAAATTGCTCAAATTGAAGAAGACCTAAATAAATAGAGAAACAATATTTTTGGATGGCAAGACTCAGGTTTACTGACATGTTGATTCTCTCTGATTGATTTAAAGCTCCGATGCAATAGAAATCAATAGATCTTTTTTTTTGACATGAACAAGTTTTATTTTAATATAATTTCTAAAGGTTACCCTTATTACAAAATATTTGCTTTATTCCCTGAGTTATAAAACGCACCCTGTAACCTATCTTATACCCTATAGTTTGTACCTCTCAGTCCCCCTACCCTCTGTAAGCCCTCTCTCCTCCCCACTAGTAACAACTAGTTGGTTCTCTATATCTGTGAGTCTTCTTTTCTTGTTATATTCACTAATTTGTTATATTTTTTTAGATTCTACATATAAATGATTTCATATAGTATTTGTCTTTCTCTGTCTGACATAAGTGAAATAATTCACTTAGCATAATGGAAAAATTTCATTCTTTTTATGGCTGAGGAGTATTCCATTGTGTGTGTGTGTGTGTGTGTATATATATATATATAAATAATATATATATACCACATCTTCTTTATTAGTCATTTGCTGATGAACACTTAGGTTGCTTCCATGTCTTAGCAATTGTAAATAATTTTGTAAATTGTAAATAATTGTAAATTGTACAATTTGTAAATTGTAAATAATTGTAAATAATTCATCTGCTATGAACACTTGGGGGCACATATCTTTTCAAGGTAGTGTTTTTGGCTTTTATTTTTGGATATGCATCCAGGAGTGGAATTGCTGGGTCCTATGATAGTTGTAGTTTTAGAGGAACTTCCATACTGTTTTCCATGGTGGCTGCACCAATACAGATTTCCACCAACCAGTGTACAAGGGTTCACTTTTCCCCACTTCCATTAGAGATATTGAGTAGAGGTCCCTGTGTCATACAGTAAGGTCCGTATCAGTCATCTATTTTACATATGTGTTGTCTGTTTAAGTCGTGTCTGACTCTTTTGCGACCCCATGGACTGTAGCCTCCCAGGCTCCTCTGTCCAGGAATTTCCCAGGCAAGAATACTGGAGTGGGTTGCCATTTCCTCCTCCAGGGAGTGCCTAGTGATAGTGGCAGAAACTAAGGATCCAGACAAGTATATAAGCTTTCTTTAAATTGTTTTTCTAATTAGTTAATTTTTGTCTGTGCTGGGTCTGTGTTGCTGCAAGCAGGCTTTCTCTATTTGCAGTACATGGGCTTCTCATTACGGTGGCTTCTCTTGTTGCAAAGCATGGGCTCTAGGCACGTGGGCTTCAGTAGTTGTGGCACACAGGCTTAGCTGCCCTGTGGCATGTGGAATCATCCCGGACAAGGGATCAAACATGTTGCACCTGCATAGACAACACATTCTTATCCACTGGACCACCAGGGAAGTCCCAGTGTATAACCTTTTATCCGGGAAGTGTTCCCGAGCTATAGTGAGGCCAAGGGGGTGTGCCAGCATGATGTCTCCCAGCTTATTTTCCCTGGCTATGTCTCCTTAGCCTCTAGAGGGGTGGAAAACCTGAAGCCTGTCTGAAGCTGAAGCTCCAGGCTAAGTAAATAGGTCTTTTTCACAGGAATACTTGGGTTTTATTTCCACTTGCTGTCTGTGCAGTGCCCTGGGGGTGTCTGCCTGCTGAGAATTGTCTTTCTGATGGTTACAGCCCTGTGGAGCTCAGGAATGCCAGTGTCCTTGGCCAGCAAGGCCAAGGGATCAAAGGGTGTCCCCTGTGTGGATTGCACGTGCTCAGCGACTTTAGCAAGACTGCTGGGGAGTGTAGTGGGTGGGGCATGCTCACTGGCTTCAGAAAGACAGCTCTCCAGCCCCAGCCAGGAGGTGAGAGAGTGGCGCAACCACTGTGCCTGCAGACTTCAGCAAGGACGTGGGACGCCGTCGCCACGATTCACCCCTGTCTGCTTAGCTAGGCAGTTGGGAGGCTGTTGTATCCAAGCTCACCAACCTGTTCTAGCATGCTAGGTGGAGAGTGCAACAACCAGGTCCATCAGTGCCTCTGCCTTCGGGAGGGTTTGGGGATTTTTTTTTTTTTTTTTTTTTGCTCTTATTTATTTATTTTTGGCTGTGCTGGATCTTGGTTGCTGTGCGAGCTTTTCTCTAGTTGAGGCGAGTGGGAGCTACTCTTTAATTGCAGTGCATGGGCTTCTCATTGCTGTGGCTTCTCTAGTGGTGGAGCACGGGCTCTAGGGCACACGGGCTTGGTAGTTGCGGCTCCCTGGCTCTAGAGCACAGGCTCAGTAGCTGTGGCACACAGGTTTAGTTGCTCTGCAGCATGTGGGATCTTCCCAGACCAGGGATCGAACCCGCATCCCCTGCACTGGCAAGCAGATTCTTTACCACCGAGCTACCAGGGAAGCCCAGGAGCTTTTCAATGGTCCCCTGCCTCTCCAGCTGATACCTTTAGATTGACAATGAATCTCCTTCACGTATGGCCCTTTTCAAGATACTGTTATTCTGCTCACTCTGGGGGTAAGACCACATGCAAAATCCTTTAATAGGGGAATTTCACATTCCTATAGCACTTTGGAATCCTTGGAGCTCAGCCCTGTTGGGTCTCTAAGGCAGGAGTTTTGGGGGCTCATCTTTCTGGGGCAGACCCCAAAGGTTGGGGTGCCTGGGGTGGGGCACCAATCCCTTACTCGTCCTGGAGAAGCGGTAGGCTCATGAGAGTCCTCTTTGTCCAGTGTTGCTGCATACAATAAGGGGAGGTCTTTTGCAAGACCATGTCTCTACCTCTCCTACCTGCCTCAATGTATTCCTTTTATTTTGTGTTGTGGGAAGCATTTTGTCTAGTTTTCTGATCTTTTTCAGAGGGAAATGTTCCACACTTAGCTGTAGATTTAGTGTGTCCATGAGAGCCCATGAGTTCAGAATTTTTCTACTCTGTCATCCTGGACACTGCCTTAAACCTTTCTAGATTAAAATGGGGGATATTATATTAATTTGTTTCCTTGAATAACCTCCTCTATTTTTATGAAGTCCGCTGGGACTCTTGGTGAACACAGAGCATGAGATTGGCTTGAATAAGTCTGGGTGTGCTGGGGTAAGCAAATCCTTTTGCAATATTGACCAAGGCACTGTGAAGGATTACTAATGCTCTTCCTATCCCCCTATGCTGGAGGACAGTTTTGAGAGTGCCCTTGTAATAATTCTTACTAGGCAATTATCCCTCAAGGATTTTGGCAAGAACAACAGGAATATACAGAAAGCCAAGATCTGCTTTAGTAATTCAGCAGTCATATTTTTTTTTTCTTTTTGAAGATGAATATCAATCTTCTAACCATATATTGAGCTATAACATGTTACATGGTATGAGTTGCCTGGATTGTTGCCTCAGCCTTCTACACATTCTGTTGGAAGCCTCTTTTGTCCACTGCTCAGGAAGTTGGCATTTTGTAATTTAAAATGCAAATCTATTAATGTTACTTCCACTTGTCACTTTAATAGTCTTGCATTGCCCTTCATTCCCTCCCTCTGGGCTTCTCTGAATTTTTTCTTGCCTACAGGCTTTTACATCTTCTATGTTCCATGTGGAACATTACTTCACATTCCATCACATATCCCGATTGGTCTGCCTAATTTATACTTGCTTTTGTGTCTTAACATAAACTTTACTTTCTCTTAAAAGTTTTCTCATCCCCAAACTACTCTTCCCTGTTATTACACAAATCACACTTGAAGCATTATTTTCTTTTATTTGTCTCTATTTTTTACAAGAAGGTAAATTTTGTTAGAATAGAGACCATTTGTCCTGTTTTTCATCAGAAACACTCTGTCTAGCACATTGTAACGGAAAGTCATAGATGAATAAATTATATCATGACTTGATCTATCAGTTCTGACTCAACAATTCTTAGTATATTTATCCATATTAGGAAGACCTTCCAGGTCCTGCTACTCTGAATACAAAACCAACATCACGATCCTAATTCACTCAATCTACCGTGGCATTCCTCCTCCAAAGAAAAACAAGTCACCTAGCTTCTTTTCTGGGATCAACAGCACCTTCACATGGCATAGAGTTCACAGCAAAGCTTAGTTCCACACCTGTTGAATGAATCCGATGTGACTGATCCCTTAATTAAACAATTCTTTGTAATATAAATAAAATTCTACATAGTTTTCATGTTTGCTGTTGAGAACAAAGCAGTTTAGTTAGAGAAATTATGAATTACACTGCTTCATTGGCTCCTATAAAAACATCTTGGAGTAAGAAAGATGTCTTTTGTTTTCTCTCAGTTATATATATACTTCTGTATCTGTCTGTTCTGGAAGGAAATCAACCCTGAATATGCATTGGAAGGACTGATGCTGAAGCTGAAATTCCAATACTTTGGCTGACTCGAAAAGCCAACTCACTGGAAAAAACCCTGATGCTGGGGAAGACTGAAGGCAGGAGGAGAATGGGGACAACAGAGGATGAGATGGTTGAATGGCATCACCGACTCAATGGACATGAGTTTGAACAACCTCCAGGAGATGGAAGGACAGGGAAGCCTGGTGTGCTGCAGTCCATGGGTCGCAAAGAGTCAGACACAACTAAGCGACCAAACAACAATAATATATGCAAATATTGGCAAGCCGAATGTTTTCATATGAAATTCCTCCATGTCCTTCTCCCTCGCTACTTTTGGGATCCAGGACTGTTAAGATAGGAGAGATTTGAAAGCAAAGATTTCAGGTAGCAGTTGAATTTTGCATTTTATCAAAAATAGGAGGGAGAGTAGGAATGGTTCATTGTCTCAGTATCTTGCTGTCCTTAAATTTTGGAACAAAGAATCAAAGCATGGTCTAACTTGAAGAAAGGAGACCTCATTCCCCCTCGATAATAAAACAATTCAGCAAACAACAACAAAGATGAAAGCCAAGTAGTCTCAAAGGAAGGATCAGATCACAAGGACAGTAAAACAGACCACTATTCCCCTGGTCAGAATTCCTGATAGGGTTAAGCTAGTATTATCAAGAGCAACAGAACCAGAGGAGGCAATAATACTCAGACAAAAATACTCTTTCAAAGGTAGATATGACAGGTGGTTGGTATAACCACCCTGTAAGTTGCATATTTGTAATTAGAGGTTAGTGTCCACATCATATCCATGTAGGATACTTGGATGTTTGGTAAGAACTCCCCCCTTGTCTTTTTGCTGGTGATGTTTCCTGAAGAGGTTGCAAACCAGCTGTTGAGGGCAATTCCAGCTATCAGATACAATTTTAGGGGTTTAGACAGTGGCTTTTGTTTTTTAAATCCATATTTCTCTCTTGAGAAGCTAGAGGACATGGGAATACTCCAGGACATGTCTGGGTGACAACAGTCAGTAGGTGCTGAACAGCTGACTCCCTTTCAATGGACCCTGTCTTTGCTACAGTTGTTTTCACTTTGGTTTACTTTTACTGATCCCTTTTATTCACTTACATCACCTTCTTGTCTCCTTTCGGCATGCATATGTGCACGCTCAGTCTCTTCAGTTGTGTCCAACTCTGTGGCTCCATGGACTGTAGCCGACCAGGCTCCTCTGTCCATGGGATTCTCCAGGCAGGAATACTGGAGTGGGTTGCCATGCCCTCCTTCAGGAGATCTTCCTAACCCAGGGATCGAACCCTACACCTCTAATGTCTCCTGTATTGGCAAGTGGTTCTTTACCATTAGCACCACCTAGGAAGCCCATTGCAGGCATGAGCCCCCTGGGAAGCCCCCTGCTTTAGGCACAGGAGTTTGCAATTCCTACTCTACAAAGACTGTCCCTTCTCATCCATCTCTACTTCCTCAAATTCTAGTCACCATTCATGGTTTATCTCAAATGTCAACTTTTTCCTTTTCCCAACAATCAGATGTGAGTTATCCCTACTTTAAGTACTCGCAACATTTCTAACACTTCTTTTGTAGCCTATACAGTATTCAGCAGTAATATTATTCTTATCTGCATTTTATTTATCTTGTTAGTATAAGACCTATAAGCTTATACATTCATTCACTCATTCATTCAGCAAAAATTTATTAAGTACATGTTGCCACATGCTAGGTAAAGTCCTGTGGATATTGCAAAGAATAAGAGAAATGGGTATATCAACCATACTTTGACTAAAAAAATCATAAAAAAGAGAACTGGAGACAGGCTCCCAAGGAGAAACTACAATCAGGATCTTTCTTGCTCATCTTTGCTTCTACTGCAGAGCCTCAGAAAGTGACTTGTACTTAATACTCAGTTGGCATTTGTAGAAGTGAATTTCTGGCAATCCTCTTAACATAGTTTATGACATAGTACTTTAAGTAAAAGTAATAGAGTTATATTTCTTCAAACAGCACTCTAAAAACCAGTTTTCATTAATATATGCTAATCACTAAACATTTCTTCATCCATTCCAGTTACTCTGAATCACCAAGGTTTCATCTGGAAATAGGACTCAGAAGTACTGAGATGTCCCTGTAAATTTAGTTACCTGGGTAACTGCTGAAAGAGAGGCGACTGCTGCTGGTGTCTTTATCAACGATATTGAAGTCCCAGTGTTTATATATCCTGAGCATGGCTGCATATGTGTACCAGCTTGAGTGAGCAAAAAAGATGTTCTCAAATCCAGGAAGAACCTAGAGCCAGAATCACAGTGAAGTAACCAGATAACTGACTGCAAATGTGGGACATGTACAGGGAACTGACATCTACTGAGGTGTTTATTGCTATATTTGATAGTGGAAAATTAACCTTTAATGTACACAAGGCAGATTCCATCCTAGCTTCCAAAATGGAAGATCCTGGAAGGTAGGGTTGGCAGGTACATAGAGCATGAGAAAAACGATGGAAGAAACAGAAGTGCTGTGTGCATGCTAAGTTGTTTCAGTCGTGTCTGACTCTTTGTGACCCTGTGGACTGTAGCCTTCCAGGGTCCTCTGTCCACGGGATTCTCCAGGCAAGAATACTGAAGTGGGTTGCCATGCCCTCCTCCAGGGGATCTTGCTGACTCAGGGATGGAACCTGCAATGGTAGGTGGGTTCTTTACCACTAGCATCCAAACAGAGGTAACATCATGTACATCCAATTCCCTCTATCAGTTCCTTCCAGTTCTTAACTTCCATGACAGAGGAACACATGAGATGATATGTAACTACAGCAGGGGTGATGAGACGCCATGTTTGGGTGACATATAGAAAGAATCTCCACGGACCAGAAGAAGGACAAAGAGAAAGGCTACTGAATGACTCACCTTAATAAGGGCAGAGCAATGTCCCATGTCCCATCTCTTAAAAAACTTCAGGCTGGAGTTTTTTGTGGGAGAAAGTGAGGGAATCAGATCCAGCAGGTCTCCAATAGCATTCAGGAACTGAATCTGGAACAGGGTTATGGGCTGGGGAAAGACAAAGACTGTACTTAACATTGACTTGTTACTATCATGTCATTTTCTATTGGGAGGGTTCCCCTTGTTAGGTATCCACTGTATCATTCCTTTGTGAAGAGTCCATCATGTAACAGATACCAAGACATTTTTGTACTTTATAAAATAATTTTTATTACTTTATAGTTTATGAGACGTTTTGGCCCGTTATCCACAGATTCGAGGAGTGGGTCCCAGGAGAGGAAAACAAACAGAGCACTCTGCTTGCATTGCTCTACCCCAGGGTTTTTCAGTCTTGGCACGAGTGATACATATGTACATGTGTGCATGCCCAGTCGTGTCTGACTCTGTGACCCTATGGACTGTAGCCTGCCAGGCGTTCCTGTCCATGGCACTTCCCGGGAAAGAACACTGGAGTGGGGTGCCATAAGATCTGTAGTGGAAATTCTTTTCACTCTTGTTCTCCGTTTGCTCAAATCTCAGTCCTATCTCCAGTTTACCACTTGAATTGGTTTCTAGGATAACTCTCTAGACTTTTAAAAATGCCTTGTGCTGTGCTAAGTTGCTTCAGTTGTGTACAGCTCTGCAACCCTATGAACTGTAGCCTACTAGGCTCCACTGTTCATGGGGATTCTCCAGGCAAGACTGCTGGAATGGGTTGCCATGCCCTCCTCCAAGGGATCTTTTAAAAATGCCTTACAAATACATTTTTTAAAACATAAATGACAGTATATGTTATGTGCTTCTTTTCACCTTGATTTTTTTTCCTCCTCATATCTTTTGGTATCTTGGGGACCTTTCCATATTGGATGTAAAAATCTTCCTCATTCTTTTAAATAGTATGTCAATGAATGGATGCGTTATAATGTTTTTCATCAGTATTTATTTTATTGATGGGCTTCTAGGTGGTTTCTAGTCTTTTACTATTAAAGATGATCTTCCAATAATCAGCCTTGGACACATTATTTTCTATGTGTGTGACTTTGTGTAGAACAGATTTCTAGAGATGATTTTGATTTTAATAGATATTTCCATATTATCTTCACAGGGCTTATTTCAACTATACTATTACAGCCTCAACAATGAATTAAACAATTAGTTTATTTTCAATTTGATAAGGAAAAAACAGTATCTGGTAGCTACATTTAATGTAGACCATTTTTAAAGTCTTTATTGAGTTTGTTACAATATTGCTTCTGTTTTACGTGTTGTTTTTTTGGGCCATGAGGCATGCAGGATCTTAGTTCCCCAACCAGGGATCGAACTCCTCTGCACGAGAAGACGAAGTCTTAGCCACTAGACTGCCAGGCAAGTCCCCTCACTGTAGTTTATCTCGCTAAGTTGCTTTAGTCGTGTCCGACTCTGTGCAGCCCCATAGATGGCAGCTCACCAGGCTCCCCCGTCACTGGGATTCTCCAGGCAAGAACACTGGAGTGGGTTGCCAGGGTTTCCTTCTCCAATGCATGAAAGTGAAAAGTGAAAGTGAAGTCGCTCAGTCGTGTCCGACTCTTAGCGACCCCATGGACTGCAGCCCTACTAGGCTCCTCTGTTCATGGGGTTTTGCAGGCAAGAGTACTGGAGTGGGTTGCCATTGCCTTCTCTGTAGTTTATCTTGACATTTATGAATACGTCTGAGTATATGTTTAAGAATCTTTGGATTTACTTTTTGTGAACTATTAACATGCTTTATTTTTCTACTAGGTTATTCTTTTTTATCTACTTTTAAGAGCTCTTTAAGTCTGATATGAATTGCAAGATTTTTTTCAGTTTGTAATTTGCCTTTAAATTTTGTGCCTTTATTTTAAAAATCAAGGATCACATCATACATATGAAAGAATGAAGATGTATATGCACATTTTAAGAAAAAATAATAAAAATAAACTCCTATGTACCTGCATCCCAGTTAAAAAATAGATTATTTTAAATAGAATATTAGCCGTACCTTAGAAAGTCACCAATCTCATTTCCGTTCCCCACCAGCAGTAACTACTCTGCTAAATTTCATGTTGTTCATTACTTGCTTTCCTATCATTTTATCATCTATGTATAAATCTCTAGGCAATATATTTTAAAAACTTTGCTGGTTTAGAATATGGATAAATAGAATCATATCATGTGCTTTTTCTTGCTCAAAATTATTTTTTGACATTGATCAGTGTCGATAGTGTGGAAATGGTTCGTTCATTTTCATTCCTGTATGGTATCGCATTACATGAACATATGGTATCACAATATCCTTAGGATAAACATTTGAGGTGTTTACAGTTCACAGTAAACAATGGTGCTGTGAACTTTTACATATGTGGACCCCATGTTCAGAACTGTATCTAATCTCTGAGTGGATCTGCCAGGTTGTAGAATATGTATTAACCTCAAATGTTTCAAGTAATGTCCAATCCTTTTCCAAAGTGGTTGTAAGAGTTTACTTACACCAATAGTGGTTTGGATTTCCCAATTCTGGTGTGTAATAGGATTTCATTGTGGCTTTATGATGCATTTTCTTGAAATTGTGCATTTCCTCGCATGTTTATTGGTCATTTGTGCTTCCTCTTCTGTGAAGTTTCTGTTGACATTTTGTGCCCGTTACCCATTTTCCTACTGGGTGTGTTCTTTTTAAAAATTTGTTGACATTCTTTATGTATTTTAGATACAAATCCTTTGTCAGTTAAATGTTTGAAAATACCTTCCCTTGGTTTGTAGCTTATTTTTTCACTCTCTATATTGTTTTTTTTGTAAAAAGAAATTCGTATTTTAATTAGTCAAATTTCCCAATCTTTTTCTTCATGGCTAGCGCTTCTATGTCTTGTTTAAGATAGACCATATTCTCCTAGGAAAGACTAAATGCTGCTGGGTCAAGGCTGTTGTCATTACTTCTAGGCTTTTTCAAGGGACAAAGAAAGGAGTTGTTTGTTTTTTTTTTTTTTTAAGGAAGCTAAAAGTAATGATTTCCTACCTGTGTGTTAATTAAAAAATACACAGCATGTTCACTTCATTAACTTTTCTTGTGCTGAAAATCTTATCTGATATACTTCTTTGCTTTATCTTTATCTATCAAACTCTATCAGACTTCAAAATGGCAATATCAATATTTTTACTAAAGTAAGATTACAAGTCAAGGCTGTCTATTTTTGTTTTGGTGATTTTCTTATCCTTAGCATCTATTCCACTGAGGATGCACTGTTTTTTGAGGATAACTGCTTTTTGCTCATTTGTTTTGCCATGCTGTGTGGCATGTGGGATCCTAGTTTCCTGACCGAGGCTCGAACTCATGCCCCCTGCACCGAAAGTGTGGAGTCCCAACCACTGGACCACCAGGGAAGTTCAATAACTCTGTTTTGACGTCATCTAACTGTTGCCCATATGGTTATACCATGAACCTGATGTACCATTACGTATATTTGTGTGCATTTGTTTTCAGGTCTTAGGAATCACTTTGCTTTCAAAAATTTTGTTAAGTATGAACAGCATTTACATGTTTCAAAGTCAAATGTAAAAAAACAAGTTATATCCAGAGAAATGTAGCTTTCATTTCTGCTCCCTCCATTCTCCTTTCATTTATCTTTAGTTATTGGTTTACACTTTCATTGCTGTTTCTCCTTGAAAATACAAGTAAATCTATCATCTATCTATGTATCATCCATTATCTATCTATCATGTATCTATCAATCACCTATTATCTATCCAGCTCAATTTCTTATGCAGAAGACAGCACACGATATACACTGGTCCTCACTTTTTACACTTATTAACAGATTCTGAAGGTCAGTCCAGAGCAGCACATGGAGACACAGCTCATTCCTGTTTACAGCCACATCATTTGTACAGCCAGTCTTCCATGTCTTTGGCTGTTTTCAGTCTTTTCACTACTGTAAATTATCTTCAATGAACAGGCTTATATTGCTGCCAGTGAACCTCTGCGATAATCCTGGAAATCTTGCCCGAGAGGATAAATGAGTATGTGATTTTGGTGCTGGGTGCCAAACTGTCCATAGCAGATATGCCATTTTGTATTCCCCCCAGTCTTTCAGGAAAATATCTTTTCCCCCCATTACCTGTTAACACAGTACGCTCTCACACTTTGGAATTTTTGCCAAATTGATAAGTAAGAAAATATTTCTCAGTATGGCTTTCCAGGTGGCTTGGTGGTAAAGAATCCACCTGTGAACGCAGGAGACATGGGTTCAAACTCTGGGTCGGGAAGATCCCCTGGAGAAGGAAATGGCAATGCACTCCAATATTCTTGCCTGGGAAGTCCCATGGACAGAGGAGTCCGGCGGACTACAGTCCATGGGCTCACAAAGGGATTGGACACAACTTAGTGACTAAACAACAGCATTTCTCAGTATGGTTTTAATTTGTATTTCTAATTTATGCACACATAAGGCCAAGCTCATGTGATTAAGAATACTTTTTGCACCTATTTTCTATAAACTGTCATTGTATATATTTTGTCCCATGTGTGCACATGCGCGCTATGTGGGTGGTATATATATTACCCCCAGGAAATAAAATCTTCCTAATTTTTGGAAGTATATTAAACAGTACCTTTCTATCCTCAATGATTCAGTAAACTTTTCAGAAAAAATTATGATGTGTGGGCCTGGGTTTTGTGTGTGTTTGTGTGTGTGTATCTGTGTGTGTATGTGTGTGCACATGCTATGGAAGATGGAAAGCATAGTACTTGTACACTTTTTAAAAACTTATACATTTTTCTTTATCATATTGCCTAAAACTCTAGCTTTAAAAGGTTAATCAAATAGCAAGTACATTCATGTCAGACTTTAACCTGACCCAGGGCACATGAACAAGACTGAGAGGATACAGAAACAAGCTGGTTTATTTGTGTGTTAAGCTTGGATTTTGTGTCAGACGTTGAGTCAGGTTCTAGTAATGAGATAGATAAGACAGTACTTCTATGCAAGGAATTTATTCTTTAGTCCTAATTTGATCTTCTCTTTAATTGGAATGCAATTTTAAAGACCATTTTCAGTATTCTTGCCATACCATATAAATCCTGAGTAGCTTTCTAGAAATCTTACCTTTGTTCCTTCTAATATAGCTCTCTTTGTTGCCCCTACAAACAGCCCATCCAATTGTGCCATAACATAGCCTGCGTGTTTCCAAAATGGGTCATTCTTGTAATATTTGATCTTCTCCCGGGTCCACTGATCTTGCTTCCTGGAAGACAAATTAGATTTGTACTAGTGGTCTCTACAGTTGTTCATCTAAAGCTGAATTAAAACCAAGCACTTAAAGATTATATATTCATATTCCTATGCTAGTATAGGGCTTCCCTGGTGTCTCAGATGATAAAGAATCTGCTTGCAATGTGGGAGATCTGGGTTTGATCCCTGGGTTGGGAAGATCCCCTGGAAGAGGGCATGGCAACCCACTCCAGTATTCTTGCCTGGAGAATCCCCATGAATGGAGGAGCCTGAAGGGCTACAGTCCATGGGGTCCCAAAGAATCAGATATGACTGAGTGAATAAGTATACACAAAAGCTAGTATAATTTAAATTCTGGCTCTTGTAACATTCCAGTCATTTTGAAAAGATATCAGAGCAAATCCTAAATGATTTTTTATTTCTCCCAAGGACTGTGAAAGTGAACATGTTAGTCGGTCAGTCATGTCCAAGTCTCTGTGAACCCATGGGCTGCAGCCTGCCAGGCTTCTCTGTCCATGGAATTCTCCAGGCAAGAATACTAAAGTAGATAGCCATTCCCTTTTCCAGGGGATCTTCCTGACCCAGGGATTGAACCCCAGGTCTCCTGCACTGCAGACAGATTCTTTCCTATCTGAGTCCCCAGGGAAGCCCCAAGGACTATGACTCTTTCTTTATAACTCTGCATGCTTTACCTAGAACTATCTAGAAACACAGATGTGATATTTACTTATTTATTTATCTGTGATATTGAGACCTAAGAAAGCTGAGGACAGACTATTCAAATGCATCTTATATAACATTACAGTGTTTTCACTAAATCCATAAGGACAAGTTGAGTAACTTACTTTTGTAGATATAAGGGGTAAAGTTAAACAGGAAAAAGTAAAAGCTCTTAAGGACATAGTGGTTTGTATTTGCTTATATGTCTCTCAGATCATTTTCATAGTGTATGGTTTGTTCAATCCAGTTTTTGCCAATAACTGCCTCAACGACTGTCCTGCAAAAGAGTCTTTTTGTTGCTGTTTTTTACTCCTTTCATTCTCTCTCGTGTTTTAATTGTCTGCACTTTATGCAAGATACGTTGGCATAACTTTGTATACTAAGAGCAGTTTCTGACTTGTTCAGGCTATCTCCAGATCAATTTAAAAACACAGTATCACTGCTTCATGAGATCTAGCCTAGATGCTCTGAAGGACCTTCACATCTGACAAACAGGTTGCTAGGTATATATTTTAGAGGGCCAAACCAAGAGTTCTTCTATTCCCAAATTAGTCTCAGTCTGTCATTCCCATAAATGTAAAACAAATTCTGAATATTGAGAATTATTAGCCTCCAGAAAGGCTAATAAATAAAAATATTTTCGAAGGATGTTAGGAATTATAACTTAAGATTTGCACTAACTCCCCAACTAGGATGAGTCACAAGGTCCATGAAAAGGAAGCACCTTAGAGAGGGAGGAGGGGGATTTCTGAAGGAGAGGAGCCCCCAGGTGGAAGGGATCCAGGGGCTTGGTTTTGCCTGTCTTGTACTGTGAGGTTTCCTCTAGCTGTGTTGCAGCTGACAATGCGATATATTAACCTGACCTCTGAAAGGGCATAAATTAGAAGGCATTTGTCTGCAACCAGTTTTTATGCTATTACCAAAAGGTGCTACACTTAACTATAAGAACCACTCCAGAGTCCTGCCTTAGAGATGGAAAAGAAATTGGTGAAGGAAAAATGGCTGTTTGAAATGACAGACTCAATCCCTGAAGCCTCAGTAGCGATGAGAAGAGGAATGCTAATCATACGTACGTTAAAAAGTCCTGCACTTTATTCAACATGGAACGTTCCTTAATCAGCTGTGGGTAGAGGTTTGTGAAGTGGTCATCCATGTGTCTGAAACGAGATGAAAATCATTACATTTCAATTTTTGTTCTGGGATTATCCCATCACAGTAAATTACTTGATATTTTGGCCAAGTGGGATGTTCCCTATTGCAAACCTTCCCTATCTTTTTTAATAACTCAAACACACAATTTAAAATTGGAAATATTTTCAATGTATAGAAAAGCATAGAATATAATACCCAAGTATCCACTAGTCAAGTATATTAAATCATTCATTATATTTTACTATATTTCTTTCATATTTTTAAAAAAGATATAAAACATAAGAGTTGAAGTGCTGACATTAATTGTCCTCCCTTCTCCCTAGAGGCAACTGCAATCTTGAATCAGGATTTATTATTCTCATACATATTTTAATAACATATATACTTAAATATTTAATCATAAATAATGTAGAGCAATGCACCCAAGTACTGCATTTCAGAGTCTTTTGTTGACTATGAGGGCTACTCCATTTATTCTAAGGGATTCTTGCCCATAGTAGTAGATATAATGGTCACCTGAATTAAATTCACCCATTCTAGTCCATTTTAGTTCACTGATTCCTAAAATGTCAGTGTTCGCTCTTGCCATCTACTGTTTGACCACTTCCAATTTGCCTTGATTCACGGACCTAACATTCCAGGATCCTATGCAATATTGTTTTTTACAGCATTGGACTTTACTTCCACCACCAGTCACATCCACAGCTGGGCATTGTTTTTGCTTTGGCTCCATCTCTTCATTCTTCCTGGAGTTATTTCTCCGCTCTTCTCCGGTAGCATATTGGGCACCTACTGACCTGGGGAGTTCATCTTTCAGTGTCACATCTTTTTGTTTACAAGGCAAGAATACTGGAGTGGTTTGCCACTCACTTCTCCCTTCTCCAGTGGACCATGTTTTGTCAGAACTCTCCAGCATGACCTGTCCGTCTTGGGTGGCCCTACATGGCATGGATCATAGTTTCATTGAGTTAGACAAGGCTGTGATCCATGTGATCAGTTTGGTTAGTTTTCTATGACTGTGGTTTGCCTTCTATCTGCCTCTAATAAGGTTAAGAGGCTTATGGAAGCTCTGAAGAGAGACTGACTGTGGGGTTCCAAAGAATAGCAAAGAGAGATTAAAAAAAGCCTTCCTAACTAATGGTGTGATCACTCACCTAGAGCCAGACATCCTGGAATGTGAAGTCAAGTGGGCCTTAGAAAGCATCACTATGAACAAAGCTAGTGGAGGTGATGGAATTCCAGCTGAGCTATTTCAAATCCTGAAAGATGATGCTGTGAAAGTGCTGCACTCAATATACCAGCAAATTTGGAAAACTCAGCAGTGGCCACAGGACTGGAAAAGGTCAGTTTTCATTCCAATTCCAAAGAAAAGCAATGCCAAAGAATGCTCAAACTATTGCACAATTGCACTCATCTCACACACTAGTAAAGTAATGTTCAAAATTCCCTAAGTCAGGCTTCAGCAGTATGTGAACCATGAACGTCCAGATGTTCAAGCTGGTTTTAGAAAAGGAGAAGGAACCAGAGGTCAAATTGCGAACATCTGCTGGATCATCAAAAAAGCAAGAGAGTTCCAGAAAAACATCTATTTCTGCTTTATTGACTATGCCAAAGCCTTTGAATGTGTGGACCAGAATAAATGGTGAAAAATTTGTCAAGAGACCGGAATACCAAACCACCTGACCTGCCTCTTGAGAAACCTGTATGCAGGTCAGGAAGCAACAGTTAGAACGGGACATGGAACAACAGACTGGTTCCAAATAGGAAAAGGAGTACGTCAAGGTGTCACCCTGCTTATTTAACTTATATACAGAGTACATCATGAGAAACGCTGAGCTGAGAGAAGCACAAGCTGGAGTCAAGACTGCCGGGAGAAATATCAATAACCACAGATATGCAGATGACACCACCCTTATGGCAGAAAGTGAAGAGGAACTAAAAAGCCTCTTGATGAAAGTGAAAGAGGAGAGTGAAAAAGTTGGCTTAAAGCTCAACATTCAGAAAACAAAGATCATGGCATTTGGTCCCATCACTTCATGGCAGATAATTGGGGAAACAGTGGAAACAGTGTCAGACTATTTTTGGGGGCTCCAAAATCACTGCAGATGGTGACTGCAGCCATGAAATTAAAAGACACTTACTCCTTGGAAGGAGAGTTATGATCAACCTAGATAGCATGTTGAAAAGCAGAGACATTACTTTGCCAACAAAGGTCCGTCTAGTCAAGGCTATGGTTTTTCCAGTAGTCATGTATGGATGTGAGAGTTGGACTGTGAAGAAAGCTGAGTGCCAAAGAATTGATGCTTTTGAGCTGTGGTGTTGGAGAAGACTCTTGAGAGTCCCTTGGACTGCAAGGAGATCCAACCAGTCCATCCTAAAGTTGATCAGTCCTGGTGTTCATTGGAGGGACTGATGCTGAAGCTGAGGCGCCTATATTTTGGCCACCTCATGCGAAGAGTTGACTCATTGGAAAAGACCCTGATGCTGGGAGGGATTGGGGGCAGGAGGAGAAGGGGACGACAGAGGATGAGATGGCTGAATGGCATCACTGACTCGATGGACATGAGTTTGAGTGAACTCCAGGAGATGGTGATGGACAGGGAGGCCTGGCGTGCTGCAATTCATGGGATTGCAAAGAGTCGGACACAATTGAGCACCTGAACTGAACTGAACTGATCAATGCAAAGAAACAGGGAAAAATAATAGAATGGGAAAGACTAGAGATCTCTTCAAAAAAATTACAGATACCAAGGGAACATTTGATGCAAAGATGGGCACAATAAAGGACAGAAATGGTATGGAACTAACAGAAGCAGAAGATATTAAGAAGAGGTAGCAAGAATACACAGAAGAACTATACAAAAAAGATCTGCATGACCCAGATAACCACAATGGTGTGATCACTTACCTAGAGCCAGACATCCTGGAATGCAAAGTCAAATAGGCCTTAGGAAGCATTACTATGAACAAAGCTGGTGGAGGTGATGGAATTCCAGCTGAGCTATTTCAAATCCTGAAAGATGATGCTGTGAAAGTGCTGCACTCAATATGACAGCAAATTTGGAAAACTCAGCAGTGGCCACAGGACTGAAAAAGGTCAGTTTTCATTCCAAACCCAAAGAAAGGCAATGTCATATAATGCTCAAACTACCATACAATTGCACTCATCTCATGTGCTAGTAAAGTAATGCTCAAAATTCTCCAAGCCAGGCTTCAACAGTACGTGAATGATCAACTTTCAGATGTTCAAGCTGGATTTAGAAAAGGCAGAGGAACCAGTGATCAAATCACCAAGATCTGTTGGATTATCAAAAAAGCAAGAGAGTTCCAGAAAAACATCTACTTCTACTTTATTGACTACATGAAAGCCTTTGACTGTGTGGATCACAACAAACTGTGAAAAATTCTTAGAGATGGGTATACTAGACCACCTGACCTGCCTCCTGAGAAATCTGTATGCAGGTCAAGAAGCAAGAGTTAGAACTGGACATGAAACAATGGACTGGTTCCAAATTGGGAAAGGAGTATGTTAAGGCTGTATGTTGTCACCCCTGCTAATTTAACTTATATGCAGAGTACATCATGCGAAATGCTAGGCTGGATGAAGCACAAGCTGGAATCAAGATTTCAGGGAGAAATATCAATAACCTCAGATATGCAGATGACACCACCCTTATGGCAGAAAGCGAAGAGAAACTAAAGAGCCTCTTGGTGAAAGTGAAAGAGGAGAATGAAAAAGCTGGTTTAAAACTCAACATTCAAAAAACTAAGATCATGGCATCTGGTCCCATTACTTCATGGCAAATAGATGGGGAAACAATGAAACAGTGAGGGACTTTATTTTGGGGGGCTCCAAAATCACTGCAGATGGTAACTGCAGCCATGAAATTAAAAGGTGCTTGCTCCTTGGAAGAAATGCTATGACAAACCTAGACATTATATTAAAAAGCAGAGACATTACGTGGCTGACAAATGTCCATCTAGTCAAAGCTATGGTTTTTCCAGTAGTCATGTATTGATGTGAGAGTTGGACCATAAAGAAAGCTGAATGCCAAAGAATTGATGCTTTTGAACCGTGTTGTGGAAGACTCTTGAGAGTCCCTTGGACTGCAAGGAGATCAAACCAGTGAATTGTAATGGAAATCAGTCTTAAATATTCAGTGGAAAGACTGATGCTGAAGCTGAAGCTCCAATACTTTGGCCACCTGATGCGAAGTACTGACTCACTGGAAAAGACCTTGATGCTGGGGAAGATTGAAGGCAGGAGGAGAAGGGGACAACAGAGGATGAACTGGCTGGATGGCACCCCAACTTGCTGGACATGAGTTTGAGCAAGCTCTGGGAGTTGGTGATGGACAGGGAAGCCTGGTATGCTGCAATTCATGGGGTTGCAAAGAGTTGGACGTGACTGAGTGACTGAACTTAACTGAATGTATAGCATTATTTATCATGTTTCAGAACATATATAAACAAGTAAATAATATCATACTATCTACCACTCTAACTTGTTTGTTTCCACATGACATTTTTAAATTTTTTTGCATTGAGTGTCATAATATTTAATACAAATCTATAGTATTAAATTATATTAATATAATTTATTCTGTAAGTGGTCTAAATGACTTGGTCAGTTCTTTTTTTAAATGTTTTAGTTGGAGGATAATTGCTTTACAATATTGTGTTTGTTTCTGCCATGTATCAGCATGAATCAGTGATAGGTATACACACATCCCCTCCCTCTTGAAACTCCTTCACACCTCCCACCCCTCCATATGACATTTTAAAAGAATTATCTATGTTACTATCAGCTTAAATTTATTCTTTTCATGTGCTGATGGTATTCCATGCTATGACTATGTAAAAATTCATTTATGGAGGCCTATGGGTGGCTCAGACGGTAAAATGTCTGTCTACAATGTGAGAGACCTGGGTTCGATCCCTGGGTTGGGAAGATTCCCTGGAGAAGGAAATGGCAACCCACTCCAGTACTCTTGCCTTGAAAATCCCATGGATAGAGGAGCTTGGTGCAGGCTACTACCCATGGGGTTGCAAAGAGTCGGGAACAACTGAGCGACTTCACTTTCACATGGTAAACATTTAACTGTTTTTTTTATTTTTCACTATTATAATACAACTTCAAACATTCTTGTAAATATCTCTTTTTACACATTTGTTTTTCTAGGATATATACATACACACACACACACACACACATAAAAACGCTGGGGTGAATATTCTATATACCTAGAGTTATAGATATTGCCAAATTGTTCTCCACAGCGATTGTACCGAATTACATTCTTCTGAACTACATGTTAGATTTCTCTTTGCTCCATAGCCTCACTAACACTTGGCATAGTCAGACTTTCAAATTTTCAACAATTTGATGTATTTGAAATGATATGTTGTTTTAATTTCCATTCCCCTCAGGATTATTTGAGCTTCTTTAAAACTAATTTAAAAAATTAAATGTCCCTCATATGATATACAGTAAGCATTTTTGGTGAGCTATACTCGACATATAACATTGTGTAATGATTTGATGCATTTATCTGTTTCAATATGATTGCCACCATAGTATTGTATTAGTAACACCTCTATCATGGTACATAATTATAATTTCATTTTTTGTGATGAGAACAATTAAGATCTAATCTCTTAGCAGCTCTGAAGTTTACAATCAGGATGGTTGACTACAACCACTATGCTGTGCCTTAGATCTCTAGGACTTATTTATCTACTGGTGGCACGTTAGTGTCCTTGACCAACATCTCCTCAATTGAACATTTTTTAATTGATGAAAATAATCCTTTTACATCTCTTGTGATTTTAATATACTTGGATTCATTTTTATAATCTGTCCTGTTTTCCAATTACCATCCCTTTCTTCATCATTCTTTTATATTTTCCTTATTAGATAACATTTTATTATTCTTCTTTTAGCTTCTGCCAGTTTAGAAGCCATAAAATGTACAATTGACTTTTGAACAACATGTGTTTGTACTACAAGGGTCCACTTACATGCGGATTAAAAAAAAAATACATAGTCTTTAAATATGGAGGCCCAATTATAAGTCTACATGAGGGTTTTTGATTGCATAGTGCTGGGTATGGGTGTACCAATGCCTCTAACCCCAGCATTGTTCAAGGGTCAGCTGTATGTCCATCCTGAGGGCAACCATCATTAAAAACTTCAAAAACATTCATAACTATGCATTTTATTATAAAATCGAAGTGAATTTTTGCTTGTTTTTGGCTGCGCAAAGTGGCAGATGAGCTCTTAGTTCCCTGACCAGGGAGCAGCCCGTGCCCCCTGCAATGGAAGCACAGAGCCAACCACCAGACTGCCAGGGAATTCCCATATAAAATCTAAATGAATTTTATATTTCTCTCCTCCTCCAAACATACACATCTTAGTGAGCTTTACCTACCCATTGACATTATCCATCATGTTATTGTTCGAAGATTTAGTTTTACCTTTTCAATGAAAAAAATTAAATTTTTGCAAAGTTTTACAATTAAATCTTACTAATTTCTTTCTTTCTTGTGTTAATGATTGTTCCTTATATCCCAAATATTCCCTCCTGCTATTCTTGTCAGTGTGTGTCCTATAATATCAATAGGTTAATAGAAGTCTGGCATGGTGAAATATTTTATTTATCTAAAAATATCCTTATTTTGACCTTGCTCTTGGATAATTTAAATAGTTTCAAAACTCTAGTTATTTTGCCTTAGTACTTTTGAAATATTGGGCTTCCCTATAGCTCAGTTGATAAAGATAAAATTATTCCCTTTATCCTCAGTTCTCTGTAGTTTCACCCTCTGGGTTGTAGCAATGTAACAGGCTGTGTCGTCTAACCAAGGACTCCTTTGTTTATTTGTTGTGTGTTTTGCTCCACTGGACTGCTGGGGAACTCTGAAAGTGTTTTATTTTTTTTCCCCTTTCTTTGTTTTGGCTGCACTGGGTGATTTGCAAGATCTCAGTTCCTCGAGCAGGAATTGAACTTGGGCCGTGGCAGCGAAAGCCTGGAACCCTAACCACTAGGCCATAGGGAATTCCCTTCACGTCTTTTTCAATTTTGATCAATTCTCAACTACTACTCTGTTAACTCTTCCTTATCTGAAATTCCCTCCAGTTTTTCTTTTTCTGGGGCTTCTGATAGACATATGTTGGAGTTTCTTAATCAAATCTCTCTATTTAATAACAGCTCTCTCATTATTTTCACCCCTTTCTCTCTCTGGGCAGTGTACTATGTAAATCCCTCAGTACTGGTGTTTGATTCAGAAATTATTTCTCTGACTTTGTCTCGACCAAGGTTGCCCACTTATTGATATTTAAAAAAATTAATTTCCCTAATTTTCATTTATGATATTTCAAACAAGTTCTTATAAAATATCTACCTATCTTATCTTCCTTCTTGTTGCACTAATTTTCAAGTTTTCCTTCATTTATAACTTAGAGTACCTTAAGCATATTTAAAGTGTTTGTTCCAAAGACAAGGGCCCAGTTAGAGGCGGGGGAGCTGTGGCTGCCTGAGCTGCGCACAGCAACTCACTCCTCCCCACTCTCCCACACTGGCATCGGCCTGCTAACTGGCAGGTGACAATGGTGAAGAAAACCACTCCCTATGATGTCTTGGGGTCAAACCCAATGCCACCCAAGAAGAATTGAAAAAGGCTTACAGGAAACTGACCTTGATGTACCACCCTTGATAAGAATCCAAATGAAGGTGAGAAGTTTAAATGGGTTTCTCAAGCTTATGAAGTGCTCTCTGATGCAAAGAAAAGGGAATCATATGACGAAGGAGGAGAACAGGCAATTAAAGAAGGTGGAGCGGGTGGTGGTTTTGGCTCCCCCATGGACATCTTTGATATGTTTTTCAGAGGAGGAGACAGGATGCAGAGAGAGAGAGGGAGGTAAAAACGTTGTGCGTCAACTTACAGTAACCTTAGGAGAATTTATATAATGGTGCAACAAGAAAACTAGCTCCGCAAAAGAATGTGATTTGTGACAAATGTGAAGTTTAAAGTGGTAAGAAAGGAGCGGCAGAATGCTGTCCCAGTTGCCAAAGTACTGGAATGCAAATAAGAATTCATCAAATAGGACCTAGAATGGTTCAGCAAATTCAGTCTGCCTGCATGGAGTACCAGGGCCATGGGGAGTGGATCAGTCCTAAAGAGATGTAAAAGCTGCAACGGAAGGAAGATAGTTCAAGAAAAGAAAATTCTAGAAGTTCATATTGACAAAGGCGTGAAAGATGGCCAGAAGATAACATTCCATGGTGAAGGAGACCAAGAACCAGGTCTGGAGCCAGGAGATATTATCATTGCTTTAGATCAGAAAGACCATGCTGTTTTTACTCAATGAGGAGAAGACCTTTTCATGTGTATGGATATACAGTTGATTGAGGCATTGTGTGGCTTCCAGAAGCCAATATCTACTCTTGACAACTGAATCATAGTTATCATTTCTCATCCAGGTCAGATTGTTACGCATGGAGATATCAAGTGTGTGCTAAATGAAGGCATGCCAATTTATCATAGGCCATATGAAAAGGGTCACCTAATCATTGAATTGAAGGTAAACTTTCCTGAGAATGGCTTTCTCTCTACTGATAAACTCTCTTTGCTGGAAAAACTTCTGTCTGAGAGGAAGGAGGTAAAAGAGACTGATGAAATGAACCAGGTAGACTTAGTGGACTTTGATCCAAGCCAGGAATGATGGCACCATTACAATGAGAAGCATATGAGGATGATGAACATCATCCTCGGGGTGGTGGTCAGGATCAGTCCTCTTAGTAGGGCCCTGAATAACACTCGCTGCTGCTGTTTTACTTGCAGTAGTGATTGAGTAAAGGACTATAATCATAATTGCTCACTACTTGCTTTTGTTTTAATATTCAACTGTAGTGTTTTAAAAGTTAAATGAAGAATAAACTTGAATATAAAAGCTCTGACTTTGCCCTGTATGTATGATGACTTCAGTGTGCAAGATAAATTTAATACTTGTAAAAACTACTTAAAAAAATTTCCCCTAGCATTTGTTAGGCCATACTTTGTAATTGATTTCAGCTATGTACATGGAATAGCTTAGACTGAAATGCCAGGTATATGTATTGACTTCAGGGTATGACCCTTAATTGTTAAGCTATGAAATTAAAACTGTATTTAATGAGCAGTCAGACAAAGAACTTAATTTGTAAAGAAGTGTTGGTCTGTATAGTTGTATTAAGTGGGATTCATTGTGATGCTTCTGTATTTATTCTATTGCCTCAACTATTATTTGAAGATGGCATGCTGTACGATTTAATTTAGCCTGTGGTATCAGTGATAGAAATGATACCTTTCTAAAGAAGGGGTTTATCATAACATGCTGCTTCTTGAGGGCTTGCATTTGTAGAATTGCATTCTCTTCTGCTGTGTTGTCTTTTATTAATATATATAGCTATTGGTCCCTGTTATTTTTTTTCTCCCCCTTCTCTTTGGACCACAGTAAGCCTTAGAGTAGTGACTTCTGGAGCAGGGAAACTTAGAGGTTAGAGTGATGAGAACTTAACATGGATAAGTAATTTGCATGTATGAGATAGGAAGGTTTTTGTAGGTATGTTACAGGCTTACTTTAAACCATTTAACATGCTCCAGAGTAACTGTAATTTAATGTCGGTACTATAGCAAATTATGATGAATAGCTTTAATTGTATGTTTAAAGTCATATGTTCACAAGCTTAAATCCGTGTATCAGAATTTAAGCAATTCTTGAAATGTATGAATGTCTCTTTAATATACTGATTACAAAGCAAAAGAAAAAAATTCTTCAAGTTTGCCTTAAGCATATTTAAAGCGTTTGTTCCAAGGACAAGGGCCCAGCAGATCCATACTCCCTCTCTTTGTTTTCTGCCCCATTTCTGGTTCAAGAGTTGTTCAGCCCTGTTTGGGGGATCAGCTATATTACCACGAAGCTCTCTTGTGGCACATTTTGTCTACCATTTGCTCTAAATTTAGAGCAAAGTAGGTCGAACTGTGAGCCCCTTGCACTCTCTGGACTGGAAGTTTACCTAAAGTCTGAGTTCTGGTTTTCATTTGATGCTTTTTTGTGCTGTGCTGTGCTGAGTCTTGTTCGACTCTTTGTGACCCCATGGACTGTAGCCTGCCAGGTCTCTCTGTCTATGGAATTTTCCAGGCAAGAATATTGTAATGGGTTGCCATTTCCTACTCCAGGTAATTTTCCCGACCCAAGGATTGAACCTAAATCTCTTGAGTCTCCTGCATTATCTGGTGGGTTCTTTACCACTTGCGCCACATGGGAAGCCTGAGGCTTTTGTTGACCTAGAGTTCAGCACTGTAAGCAGGCCATGACTCAGCTTTCAAAAATGGGAATTTGGCCCTCGGCACAGTGGAAATCTAGAT
This sequence comes from Capra hircus, assembly GCF_001704415.2. Taxonomy (NCBI): domain Eukaryota; kingdom Metazoa; phylum Chordata; class Mammalia; order Artiodactyla; family Bovidae; genus Capra; species Capra hircus. The sequence goes on along the minus strand of NC_030812.1, from coordinate 93,927,270 downwards.
ATCCCTTATCTAAGAGTTTCCAGCACTGCAACTGACAAGATGGGAATAGAGTTTTATTGCCTGTTAGGCAAAAAACATTAAAATCCTTTGAAATCTCTTATGGTCCTTGACTTCAACAAACTTCATGAGGCCATTTCCTTCAAAATATTTGTATTTTTTTTTAATTGAGGAATTGCATTTAACTTTTATTTATATATCTGTTATGCTGCCATATTCCTCTATCAAGTTGATCTCTTTTTGATCACCTTTAAAATGGAGGGAGAGAACAGCAATAAAGCTAGACAGGTATGTGGGTGACAGGGGAGAGAACTTCTGCCCTGGCCTCATAGATCAGGGGAATGGAATGCAGAAACTACAGATATGCTGGGTGACTTGGTTTAGTTTCTTAGAAGCAATAGCCCTGAAGTTTCCCCTCCAAGGTTGCCTGGGGAAGCAGAGATGGCTTCCTGGACTGTCTGGGCTCATGAGCTAAATGCAGCAAACCCTGCACCCACCTTGAGTTTTAGCGGGCAGCCAGAGTTGCTCTTGTCAGGTCTAGGGAGGAATAAGAGGACACTGGGAGCTGATGAACCTCCTCAGGGCAGAGGACTAATACTTGGGGTGACTACTGCGGACTCAGTGGCATTGATTGTGCAACTGGAGACCAGGGAGACCATGGAAGCCTCATCTGATGTCAGGTGGGGAAACACCGAAGCTAAAGACTCACGAGATCCTTCCACTTCAGTAGATGCTCCAGAGAAGGACACAAGACAGACAACCACTACTTAAACATCCCCCCTCCCTCCGTGATGCCTCAGTGAAACCAGTCCCTTCTGGAGACAGGTGTTTGGGACAGGAGTGTCATATTCTGAACTGCTTGTGTGTGCGTGCTCAGTCCAGTCTGATTCTTTGTGACCCTCTGTCCATGGGAATCTCCAGGCAAGAATACTGGAGTGCGTTGCCATGCCCTCCTCTAGGGAATCTTCCCAACCCAGGGGTTAAACTCACGTCTCTTATGTCTCCTGTATTGGCAGGTGGGTTCTTTCCCCTAGGGCCACTGGGGAAGCCTATTTTGAACTGACTTAGTCTCGATGATAAATTATTTTGTTCTTACTGAAATAGCTACGGTCACATTTCTTGCCACGAGGAGGAATGGGCTCTTAACATGAAAATGATTTAAGTGAAAATGAAGTTCTATTTTTTTGGAAAAAAATAATCTGTGGGCTATTGACCCCCAGTGGTCACTCGGGTAAAGAAACAAAAGTCATACTTTTTAGCTGAACTGTCCACCACTGCATCTTGCCCAGCTCCACTCAGAGTTCCAGATCCTCTCTGCTTTTCAGTCTATTTCAATACAGGGCCATGTTTCTCAACTGGAGTGATTTTCCCATCCATTTGGCAATGTCTGGAGACATATTTCATTGTCACAATAAGGGGAGGGAAGGTGTAATTGGCATCTAGTGGGTAAATAGCAAGGACGTTGCTAAACATCCTACAACAAAGGATAATTCAATCCCCGATGTCAAAGTGCTGAGGCTGAGAAACCCTGAAACAGAGGGACATTCATCCTGACTTGGGGTGGAGCTGAGGAGGTCCACATCACAGTAGACAGGACAGATGGAGATAGAGGAGGGTAATTAGGCTAGAATTATTAAATTGCTTCTTTCTTTTTTGGATGAGGGCTAAATTTTTTTGATTCTGACATTCAGAGCAGGTGAAGAGAAACCTGTACCTTGAGATCGGAAGTGGAGGCTTCGCCTGATTCTGCCCCATCTAGGGGCCCTGAGGAACATAATCCACTCACAGCCCCCTCAGAAGGCTGAGGCCCTTCTCTGACCCTTGGCCCTGGGACTCTACACTTTGTGTGTGTTATAGCAACACAGGACAGCAAATAAGAGCAGAGGCTTTGAATTCTGAGCTCAAAGCTCGACCCACTCCTTCTGGGCTCTTCGAGCATCTGAAAGACTCCCAGCTTCTCCATGTCTCTGAATTCTCATCAAACAGAACCCACACCAGTCTCCAGGTCAAGGATATGTTAGATTTAGTTCCAGCTCCTATGGTGTGTAAAGTCAGTAAGTTTCCTCCTAAACTGGCGGAGACTTCAGCCACCTTTTCATCTCTCATACACTCATATGCCCACTTTTCCTTGAATCTATCTGCATTATGTTAGTACCATATCACTTGATATGGTATAGCCCACTCCAGCATTCTTGCCTGGAAAATGCCATGGACAGGAAAGCCTGGTGGGCTACAGTCCATGGGGTCGCAAAGAGTCGGACATGACTGAGTGAGTTTCACTTAGTGCTTATCAGGAGCTCTCTCCTACTCTTTCCAAGCTGTTTTGATTTCTTACTTCCTTTAGTAGGAATGAGCTCCTTTAGTATTTCCCATTGATTAATCTATTTGTGTTTGTACGTGTTGTGTGCATGTGTGTGGACTCCATAACCAGATAGCTTGTTTCCAAACCTGGCTTCTGCTTACTTGATTTGTGACTTTCAGCTAGTTACTGAACTTCTCTGTGCCCTAGTTTTCTCATCAATGATATGGAGATAATAATAATATATATCTTATAGCACTGTTATGGATGAAATAATTTAATGGGCTTCCCAGATGGCTCAGTGGTAAAGAATCCACTTGCCAATGCAGGAGACACAAGAGTCGTGTGTTCAATTCCTGGGTCAGGAAGATCCCCTGGAGGAGGAAATAGTAACCCACCCCAGTATTCTTGCCTGGAGAAGCCCATGGACAGAGGAGCCTGGTGGGCTACGGCCCATGGGGGTCGCAAAGAGTCGGACACAATTGAGCATACACACACCTCATACAAGTAATATAACGTATATAAAATGTTTTGAACAATGCTTGACATAGTTTAAATTATATATATACATATATATATATATGCTAGTCGTTATCATCATCATCACCATTTTGTGGTTCATGTTAAGTTCCAAATAATTACTGGTTAATGTGTCATTTGATAATTTTGAGGGTGGAACTGTGTCTTACTTATCTTTGCTGTGTCTACAGCCTTGACCTGAAGCCATAGTCAGTTTCTAATATCAGAAGGAGCAAGTTTGGGGGTATGGAGGAGATTCTTGAAGTATCTCTTGATGGTAAGACAAACATGGAAAAGATTTCACCTTTTGACTGCTTTCTCTACTTTCTCTGCTTATGTCAAAATCTTGCTAGAATATCTTTTCATCATAGTTTCAGCAACTGTTGTGTTAACACATTAACTTGAAAAGAGTGAGGAAAGTACTGAGGAACTCACTCCCCACTGTCTCTCTGTTCCCAGAGCCCAGCACAAGGTAGTATTCACAAGTGTTGGCTGCATGGAATTCACTCACCCAAGCTGGGTAAATTCTGAAGAAGTCATTTCTCATGCAGCTGCTCCAGCAATGCATGAGATCAATTGCTTTGCTAAAAACTAGAGCAGACCAGGTCCCCACACCCTCATCACCATTCTTTCCAGAAAGGTCTCATGACTCATTTTATTAAAAACCAATCTATGGCTGTTTATCAGCTTTTACCTCATTAGTGAGCCATCAGAAACTCTTAATTTGCAACTCTTAGGGAGCCACCCCAGTAGAGTTTAAAAAAAAAAAAAAGATAAAAGGAGGAAAAAAATTCCATCTGGCCAAGACAGGGCATTCCATGGAAATGGGTAGCTCACACTTCTGATTCATCTCTAATAAAACTGGAACAACAACAAGATTCAGTTCAACTTAACAAACCTGTTAAGTAAGTGCTGGTGGCAGAAGTGCTGTGCTGGGCTTCTGGGGTATGCACAGATGAGAAATGGGGACCCTGTCCCCAAAGCATGAACAGATGGTGGAGGAGAAAGATGGAGCTTTGACCCAGTAGAAATGGAGTCAGAAAGAGCTTCATCAAGGAGACAGCATCTGAGACGGGTCTTGGAGGTTGAGCAGTATTTTGATCGGTAAAGATATGAAGAGCAGCATCTGGCTCTTAGGAATCATAGTTTGAAGAGTTGCTAGGAAGGGGATGTGCAAGAGGCAGGAGATCACGGCACGGCTCACAGGCGCATGTGAAATGCGTGGTGCACCACACAGGGAGAGGGTTCCTCGGGGGATGGGAGTGGGGCAGCGAAAGAAGAGGAAGGATAGAGCGCGAAGAAGAGCAAACCAGTGAGAGAAACCCCTGAAAACAGTGCGTGCCCGCTCTAAGCTGGATGTGCCGCTGCTCCACACGAGATCACCCTGCAGAAGCAGCGCAGCTAGATGGCCGTGAGCTTCAGGATAAAGTATTGATACAAAGGGCTGGACCCAGGAGAGTGTTGTAAAAGTTCAGAGAAGCAGCAAATTGCTGAATGCTTCCAAGGTGATGATGGAGCATATGAGAATATGTCTTTGCATTTTGATTTGGTTTCTTGAATATTTCATATTTCAAATGATATTTTCCGAGGTTGTCAAACCAACATCCTTGTTTATCTCAAGTCGTTCATTCCACGATCTCCGACCTTCCACACACCTCTCCCCCTAGGAGGTTCAGGAGACTATAAGGAACACGCCATTTTAAAAGTGGAAGAAAGTGGTAGGCCTATACCTTCCACTGCTCTTGGTAGCTGCCTGAGCAACTCTGTAAAATGAGAGGGAAACAAAGCAGCTCTTTCTTCTGGCCTCTGGCACAAACTCACCTTCTCTGCCCTAGCACCAAGGCTGTGTCTGGGTACGTGGGACTGTACTTTGCAAAACAGTCTCCAGCAGTATATGTTTTAAGTGGATGAAATGATGGCCTGGGTAGAAGATGCTATTGCTTCTCATATAACTCCCCTTGTGTAGCTGAAAACAGAAGACTCTAGCCTGTGACTTGTTTCTCCACCATTGGTTTGTGGCTACAGTCCTTCCAGAGGGTTGATATTTTAAGCTACTTCTGCTTTGCTTCAGAGAATGCTGGATACTTTTGCTCAGAGGGAGCCCCACTGCCTCCTGGCTCAGCTGAGACAGTGCATGGGCAGTCCTTCTTTGATGGGGCCTTGGGTCTAAGAGCCTCAATTCCAGGAATCCTTCCAGTTGCCACTCACCAACCACACCCCTCCCTGCCCCCCACCTCTCCCACCCTATCTCCCTGCCAGAGCTCTTGTCTCTGTGAGCCCCAGCTCTCTACTCCATTTGGCACTTCCTCCAAATTAAACTCTTGCACCACAGAGTGTACTAAGCCTTCACCCCATGGACCATCTCAGAGAGGAAGCAGGAAACTGGTAACCGTTTCCCTCTCCTCCCTCTTCCCCAACCCATTGCCAGGGGTCTGTTTGACACTTGCTGCATCATATCCCATGGCTCCAAGCTTTGAGCAAGGCACAGAGCAGAGCCTTGGAATGTGTGCTGATTCAGAAATTCCCTTACTTACTGAACTTCTCAGTAATGCAGTCAGGATGACAACCTCTGAAAGGAGCTTATGGGAAATGCCGTTCTAAAGATGGGTTTGGGGGACTTCCCTGGTGGTCCAGTGCTTAAGAATCTGCCTTCCAATGAAGGGAACCTGTGTTCAATCCTTGGTCGGGGAACTAAGCTGGTGTGCCACAGTGAAGACCCAGCATAGCCAAAACATACATTGAAAAAAATGAATAAAAAGAGGGTTTTGGTTACAATTAAAAAAAATAGTAGCATATATTTATTTATTTGGTCACGCAGCTCATGGGCAATTCGTTACCTAACCAGCAATTGAACCTGGGCCCTCGGCAGTGAGAGCACAGAGTCCTAACTGCTGGACAGCCAGGGATATCCCTTGGGCGTAATTCTTCCTCCTCCTCCTTCCCCTCTTTCCTGTTCTGTTCCATCCTGCCTTCCTTCCTTTCCTCTTTCCTTTTTGTCCTCTCCTCCTCTCTTTCTCTTCTCCTTCAAACACATAAATACTGATCTCACTCTTCCTTCCACCTTCTTCTATCCTTTATCAGGCAACTTCCTGCTCACCAGCATCTTCTCGGGCCCCGTGAGATACAACGAAGTCCTGCGCAGAGCAGAGCTCCTCTCAGACTCCTAGTACCGCCTACAGGGGAAGCCCATGATGAGCAGCTGGGGAGTTTCCACACTCACGAACCCTAGAAGGGGATGAACAGAGAAGCTGTCTTTCCAATTCAAGAAAACTCTGCTTGAAGTAGAGAATAACCACCGTCACATGGGCCTCTACCCAGAGCTTCCACGACATGGCTGCCATCTGCCTTTTCAAACCAGATGTCCCTGCTTGCTCGATTGGAGCCTCCACTCCTGGTCACTGTAAATGCAACTTCAGACTGAGTGCCTTTCTTCAGAGCTCCCTTCTGTTACCTTCCACCTTGAATGATTTTGGCTAAAGCCCAAGGGTTCTCATCACTCACTGCTTCCACAAAGCCTCCCTTGGCTGCTCTGGTCCACGGGGGTGCCTTCCTCTCAGACTCCCATGGAATTAATGATTAGATCACTTTTCCTGTGTTCTCTGCAGCAGAAATGCTGCCAAGAATATTTCCCAATGTTTCCTCAAGGATCCTGTAATGAGTGAGCTTCCTAGGCTGGCCCCTCCCTCACTCCTGATCCCCGGTCCCTGGGCCATTGCTACAGGATCCTAGGGAAGGCGGATTCAGAGTCTAAAATCAGGAGCTCCTCTGGTGGCTCAGTGGTAAACAATCCATCTGCCAATGCAGACGGATTCCATCCGTATTCCATCCCTGATCCAGGAAGATTCCTCAAGCCGAGGAGCAACTAAGCCCATGTGCCTCAACTACTAAGCCTGTGCTCTCGAGCCTGGGAGTCCAGCTACTGCAGCCTGAGGGCCCTAGAGCCTGTGCTGTGTAACAAGAGAAGCCACCACAATGAGAAGCCTGCCCACCACAACTAGAGAGTAGTCCCTGCTCGCCGCAACTAGCAATGAAGACCCAGCACAGCCAAAAATAAATAAATCAATTAATTAAAAATTTTAAAAAGAAAATGCAAGGAGAATTCAGTGGATCCAGAAACAGATAAGGACTTGGAGGGAAAAAGAAAAAAGTCTGGATTGTTACATGCAGAATAACAGTTTTAAACATGTTTTTAAACATCACATTCACTTTATAGTTTTCTACATCTCCAAATAGAGAGTTCCCTACTACGGGGACTTGTATGGCAAGGTAATAAAAATTTGGTAGAAAGATAAAAACAGGAATGTTTAGTTTAAGTTAAAAAAAAAAAACAAAAAAAACACAGCAGCCAGAGCCCAGTAATTAGCCATTCAACATTTGATATAATTGCCAGCACTTAGAAACAGATTAAGACCAGCACTGTGTTTACTATGACTAAGGCTGTAACAGGGGAAAAGGAGGTTTGGTTAAACTTGCACTCAGTGATCTAGGTCAAAGAGCATAAAAAGAAGAAACCCAAGTCCTCAAGATATTTTATATCAAAGGAAGAATGAGGCTTGTTTGATAATTTGCAACTTTTCCTTTCCTCAAGGAAGAGTTCTCCAAAAAGGATGCATCATGATTGCATTATTATAACTATATTTTTGTTATTCTCATTAGAAAAAGGAAGAACTTAAGAATCAAATAATAGAACATTCATGATAAGATATCAAAATTTCTATTTAAATATTTGCCCACTTGAAAGCATCATTCTAAGACAGTTGAAAATAAATGCTCTTATATTTTATTTTTAATGAATTTGTAATTAACCCTCTCTGTTTTGTGCTTCTCAAAGAGCCACTCCACCTCCCTTTGCTTTCTCCCTGACAATAAATGACTAGTGAGATGAAATGGCTTAGCTGTCTTTACAACAGTTTCGTGAGAGGGAAGTGTTTCAAAATGTTTTAAATGTCACAATTGGGGGCTTTCCTCCTAGGCAGCATGACTATAGATACAAATGTAATTGTGATTTTTTTTTTAAACTTTTGGCCGTACTGCACAGCACTTAGGATCTTAGTTTCCCGAGCAGGGATTGAACCCAGGCCCCCTGCTCGGAGTCTTAGCCACTGGACTACCAAGGAAGTCCCTGTAAACGTAATTCTGACGTTTCTATCCTATGAGAAGGACCACGGTGACTTTTCAATTCTAGTGTACAATGCTAGGAAGAAAAATGTTACTGCTGAAAAAAGAAAGGGACAGAGGTTGCCTTGCAGTTCACTACCATGACTGGAGTACTTACGGGGCAGTGAGGTAACCCTCCAAAAAGCCGGCGGCAAACATGATGATCTCATTGCTCAGGGACTGAGAACCGTACCCTGCTTTGATCTCCAGGATACCCCAGCCTGTGGTTTTCACGGAGTTATTGTAAAAGCCATAGGCATCCCCATTCCTGTCTAGGACATTTTTGACTTGTATTCTCTTCTCTGTAGGCATCCAGTACGCAGTTGCATAGTAGACCCCTGGAAGAAAAGAAAAAGGAATAACGCTAGGATGTGATTGAATTGAGTGGCTGATGGCTTTCTTTTTCTGTGTAATCAGCAATTCTAGTACATCTGCTTTTAAAGAGTTTCATTCTATTAGAGTCGGGAAATCTGTCACACCATAGTTTGTCCTTGTTATTGTTGTTGTTCAGTCTCCAAGTTGTGTATGACTCTTTGCAGCTTCATGGACTGTAGCCCACCAGGCTCCTCTGTCCATGGGATTTCCCAGGCAAGAATAATGGAGTGTGTTGTCATTTTCTTCACTGGATCTTCCAGACCCAGTGATCAAACCCATGTACCCTGCATTGGCAGGCAGATTCTTTACCAGTGAGCCACCTTGCAAGCCCTTGTCCTTGTTACAAATGGGGGAAAACCAGAGCCTTGATCAAAGGCAATTAGCCTAGAGCACAAAGAACCAGGTCAAAAGTAGGGGTGTAGTTGGAGCATCAGAAAGGGGGTCTAAGTGCTTCAACCTTAGGGATGGAATTCTGGGCAAGGCAGGAGCTGGACCTCTCACCCTCCTTGTCATTCAACCAAGAATAAGATCTGGGATTTCCCTGGTTGAGAGTCTGCCTTGCAATGCCCAGGACTTGAGTTCAATGTCTGGTCAGGGAACTAGGATCCCACAGGCCTCGGAGTGGATAAGCCTGTGCTTTGCAACTACTGAGCCCAAGTGCTGCAACAAAAAAATCCCACACTACACACTGAAAATCGTGCATGCCACAACTAAGACCCAGTGCAGCCAAACAAATAATAAATAAATACAGTTTTTCAAATCAGAATAGGGTTCAGCCCTGGTCTGCAGCCCTTTTCATCCCCCTCAATAGTTGGGCCAAAGCATCCACATTCTCTCACTTTCTACCCTATTTCTCCTGCTTAATTCTTTTTTTTTCTTATCAAAAATATTACAAAAAATTCAATGGAAATACGCTGAATAATTGCTAAAATAAATTCAGGCAATTCATTCATCTTTTATAAGAAGGAGAGACTTTGACATTTGAATGTTACTAAAGCTTAACTTTCACAGCATCATCTTTCAGGATTTGAAATAGCTCTACTGGAATTCTATCACCTCCACTAGCTTTGTTCGTAGTGATGCTTTCTAAGGCCCACTTGACTTCACATTCCAGGATGTCTGGCTCTAGGTGAGTGATCACACCATCATGATTATCTGGGTTGTGAAGATCTTTTTTGTACAGTTCTTCTGTGTATTCTTGCCACCTCTTCTTATCTTCTGCTTCTGTTGGGTCCATACCATTTCTGACCTTTATTGAGCCCATCTTTGCATGAAATGTTCCCTTGGTATCTCTAATTTCCTTGAAGAGATCTCTAGACTTTACCATTCTGTTGTTTTCTTCTATTTCTTTGCATTGATCGCTGAGAAGGCTTCCTTATCTCTTCTTGCTATTCTTTGGAAGTCTGCATTCAGATGCTTATATCTTTTCTCCTTTGCTTTTCACTTCTCTTCTTTTCACAGCTATTTGTAAGGCCTCCTCAGACAGCCATTTTGCTTTTTTGCATTTCTTTTCCACGGGGATGGTCTTGATTCCTGTCTCCTGTACAATGTCACGAACCTCCATCTATAGTTCATCAGGCACTCTGTCTATCAGATCTAGTCCCTTAAATCTATTTCTCACTTCTACTGTATAATCATAAGGAATTTGATTTAGGACATACCTGAATGGTCTAGTGGTTTTCCCTACTTTCTTCAATTTAAGTCTGAATTTGGCAATAAGGAGTTCAGTACTTTGGCCACCTCATGCGAAGAGTTGACTCACTGGAAAAGACTCTGATGCTGGGAGGGATTGGGAGCAGGAGGAGAAGGGGACAACAGAGGATGAGATGGCTGGATGGCATCACCGACTCGATGGACGTAAGTTTGAGTGAATTTCGGGAGTTGGTGATGGACAGGGAGGCCTGGTGTGCTGCAGTTCATGGGGTCGCAAAGAGTCGGACACAACTGACTGACTGAACTGAACTGAACTTACTAAAGATAAATGAAGAAAGGGACTTCCCTGCTGATCCTGTGGGAGTGGTTAAGACTCCTTGTTCCCAATGTAGGGGACCTTGCTCAGGGAACTAGATCCCACATGCCTCAACTAAAGATCATACGTGCTGCAATGAAGTTGGAAGATCCCATGTGCTGCAACTAAATAAACAGTTACAAGAGCTCCCAAATAAATAAATATTAAAAAATAAAATAAATGAAAAAAGTTAAAATATTGAAAGTTTAAGCACCTTTTCACAGAAATAAACTATTCAATTTTAAAGACAGAAAGAAAAACACTTTATTCTTTCTATCATGAATAATATCAGTCAACCAAGCTTCACATTTTGGGTAAACATTTTTCAAGTATGAATTCTTTCACAATCTATTTTATTTTTAAAAAAGGAAGACTAGGTGAATTTTGGCAGAGGAGTAGAATATAAAAATATGCACAATTTGTTTTAAGATTGGCATACAAACTCCTAAAACAGTACAATTATATAAAAGTATGGCCTGTAAAATATCCTTCGGCATTTCACTTGGTAGTTAAACAGAAAACTTTTCTGAAAAAAAAAGAAAAAGTAGCTATCAACACAGTCCATAAGTTAGGGTTGTATATGTTGAAAGAAATTTCCCTTGAGTTTCAAAATCCTTTTCTTCCATAATAAACTCAGTGGACATGGGTTTGAGCAAATCCAAGGAGATAGTGAAGGATTGAAAAGCCTGGTGTGCTGCCATTAATGGGGTCTCTAAGAGTCAGGCACAACTTAGCTACGGAACAACAACAGCCCATGTAAGTCATCACTAGTGAGGTATATAGGGCAGAATTGCTGCTGCTGCTGCTAAGTCGCTTCAGTCGCGTCCAACTCTGTGCGACCCCACAGACAGCAGCCCACCAGGCTCCCCCGTCCCTGGGATTCTCCAGGCAAGAACACTGGAGTGGGTTGCCATTTCCTTTTCCAATGCATGAGAGTGAAAAGTGAAAGTGAAATCGCTCAGTCGTGTCCGACTCTTCGCGACCCCATGGACTGCAGCCCACCAGGCTCCTTGGTCCATGGGGTTTTCCAGGCAAGAGTACTGGAGTGGGGTGCCATTGTCTTCTCCGATAGGGCAGAACACTGTTAGGCAAACGTAAAGTAAAAAGAGTGCATGAACAAAGAATTCTTCCCATGTTCATAGAAATATCAGGTTAAATCTGACTCATCCTGCTTGACTCTGCCTGCTTGGCAGAATTAAAATAAGCCCATACAAATGTCTTTGTTCAAGTCCTAGTAGCAGCGATATGTCTCCTTTGAAGGCATTATTTGATTCCAAGACACCGCGCAGTCCCCTGGAGGGGTGAAGACTGTGTGCATGTGTCTGCATCTATAACTGCAAACACCAAATGTGAGATCATACATCAAGCGCCATGCTGTACTGTGGTCCTTTCCTCCGCCTGCCACACTTCTTGATGACAACCACATACAGTGTCAAAAACAGGACCCAATAGCATACATACAGCAATGTTCCTACAATTACAACTGTCTGTTTCGATGCTGAGAATGGCTTTTTAGATTCCACATAAATGGTGAAAACCACACCACCCAGGAGGATTGTAAACCAAACTGTTACGGGGATGAGTCCTATGAAATTAACAACAATGGTCTTCCTTCCAGAAGTACCCCACCCAGCTTTGTTAATCGTTGCAATTGCAAACATCTTGGCGGGAAGTAAACTTGACATGTATAACACTGAGTAGAGGGACATGAAGACCATGACGGTGTTTCCTCTAAGGCAGCTGGCAAAAGATGACTTTATGAGACCCACTAACTGGACAGTTAACAAGAAGAGGAGTATGTTCCAAGTTTTACCCCTGTAGAAGAGCTGGATTACTGTGGCAATGAGAAAGAAAGGGAAGAACCCAGTGATGACGGCTTCATAGGTCATCCACAGGTGATGTTTGTGGAACCACATTGCATTGTACAACCACTCTCGGAAGTAGGACTTGCTCCAACGGGTCTGCTGGTTTAACCATCTGAGATATTCCTTAGGTGTTTCCGTAAGGCACTTGGATCGAGCTGTGTATTTCGTTGCATAGCCCAGACTCAGCACTCGGTTCGTTAGGTGCCTGTCATCTCCAAAACTACAATGGCTGCCCATAAATTCTTGATTGTACCAGTCTTCCACAAATTCCTGCAGTAAGGAGTTTCGGTACATTCCTAGGGGTCCGCTAATGCACTGGACACACCCAAAATAAGACTGACAGGCCCTTTCTATGTTAAAAGCCATCCAGTATCTCACGCTGCTGAGGAAAGAGATCCAGGAATCATACTTGTTTAAAATCTGGACATCTCCTCCAACACCGCCAACCATGGGATCTTCTTCTAAAACCTTTACCATCTCCACTGATGAGGCAGGGTCAAGTATGGTGTCTGAATCACAGACCTGTACATAATCCACACTCCGTCCCAGTGCTCTGAAAGCCGTGTACATGACTTCTCTTTTTCCACCCCATTTTTGCATGATGCAGATATTCTTGTTGGACAAGACCAACCGGGTGACATGCTGTGAGCTCTCTTTATGTGACTCATCCATCTCACCAGGACCCTTCATGTGGAAGTTGCTCTTCCAGATATACGTGGCTGACATGTCCCTGCCCATGATTTCACTGAAGATGTCCATCATGTAAAGGTCATCTTCTGAGTTTCCATCTATGACCATGACAACTTTAATTCTGGGGTAGGTTAGCCTTTTCACAGATTGCAAACATTTCCTTAAGTAGCCTGGATCTTCTTGATACGCAGCAATGCAAAGAGCAACAGTTTTGTTCAACTTAACAGGAGTTTCTAGAGATTTTTTCATTTTCTTGTGCTCCAAAAAGGCAAACAGGCTTTGGATGAGGAGGTGTGATACTAAAACTGCACCGTATAGCCCAAAAGAGAAATAGTAATTATCCGTTTGGAAAAATTGGTAGCCAACAATATAAGCAGCTGTGATTCCAAAGAGGAGAGAAACTCCAAAAAGTGTGGTTCCAATTATTCTCAGGATACACAGTAACCTCCCACAGTGCATCTTGTTCGGCTCTGGGTCATAAAGTTGTCCTCAGCCTGTCTGTCCTGGAGGGTCGGCAGCAGTCAGTATCCAAAACTGAGCTAATAGGAGATCAGATGAATTTGAGACAATGGACCAAAAAAAATATTTTTTTTTAAACACGACATTTAAAAAAGATTGAGGAGTTTTTTATTTTATGCTCTAGTTCCCCACCCTTAATACTGGAAAGTCTCTTCTTTCTTTTGTATTAAAAAAAAAAGAGAGGAAAAAAGGCCTGGTGAAAACTCAACAGAACCCAGGAAGTGTAGAATTGGGAGAAAGTCTTTGGCGGGGCCTGGTTCAAGTCCTGAGTCAGTGGGTTGCTGGAAGCCAGGTCTGGTTAACTCTTTTCAGATGCCTTGATTTCATCCTTCTGACTGTTGCCTTTCTGCCTCCTTCAATGGAAGGGGAGGTCTCCTGCTTAATTCTTCACAAATGACATTAGATTCTTACTTTGTAGAAATGATAGAAGCTATCACCTGTGGATTCCTCAAGTTCTTGATAATTTTGTGAATTGATCCTCACAGCTCCTGTGTCCATCTCACCCTTCTTGCTTGCCTCCATCCCTCCACCCATGCTCTGGGTCCCACCACTTTCCTTAAGTGCATCTGTCACTTTTATTAGGAATTTCACTGCACCCTATATCTTCTTGCTCATGTCCCCTAAAGCTCCCTCTCTGCAGTGGCTCATCCCCATTCAGGATATTAACGTGCTCCACTGTCTTGCAGCTCAAAGCTAACCAACCACAGCAGCCCTCTCTGGATCACAAATGAAATTCTTAAATCCTAATGTCACATGAACTTCCAAAAGCATATGACCCTGGTGACCACTTATTCTTAAAGCTCTTTCCTCCCATGGCCTCTGGAGTAACAATCACTCCTGAATCACCACCTCCTCTACTTTCCTTTTCCTTATTTTTCCCAGGAGTTCCACTTTATTCCCAACAGCACAATGGATAATACCTTCTAGATGATTCCTTTAGCACTAGGAATATCCAAAGCAAAATTCATATTCTCTTCCAATCCATCCTCCACCCTCTGCTTTCTAGCTCTGTGTCTTTCAGCCTAAAACCCAAGTCCATCCAGGTATCTTCTCTCCTCCACAACTCATATTTAATCAAAACCTCCTAAATAGCGCTCCCGTTAGTAAGTGCCTCCATAGCTCTACCTTTCTATGCTAGTTTTTTTTTTCTCAATTTATTTTTATTTTATTTATTTTTATTTTTTAAATTTTAAAATCTTTAATTCTTACATGCGTTCCCAAACATGAACCCCCCTCCCACCTCCCTCCCCATAACATCTCTCTGGGTCATCCCCATGCACCAGCCCCAAGCATGCTGCACCCTACGTCAGACATGGACTGGCGATTCAATTCTTACATGATAGTATACATGTTAGAATTCCCATTCTCCCAAATCATCCCACCCTCTCCCTCTCCCTCTGAGTCCAAAAGTCCGTTATACACATCTGTGTCTTTTTTCCTGTCTTGCATACAGGGTCGTCATTGCCATCTTCCTAAATTCCATATATATGTGTTAGTATACTGTATTGGTGTTTTTCTTTCTGGCTTACTTCACTCTGTATAATTGGCTCCAGTTTCATCCATCTCATCAGACAAATTCTTAGAAAAGTACAATTTTCCAAAACTGAACCAGGAAGAAATAGAAAATCTTAACAGACCCATCACAAGCACGGAAATTGAAACTGTAATCAGAAATCTTCCAGCAAACAAAAGCCCAGGTCCAGACGGCTTCACAGCTGAATTCTACCAAAAATTTCGAGAAGAGCTAACACCTATCCTCCTCAAACTCTTCCAGAAAATTGCAGAGGAAGGTAAACTTCCAAACTCATTCTATGAGGCCACCATCACCCTAATACCAAAACCTGACAAAGATGTCACAAAAAAAGAAAACTACAGGCCAATATCACTGATGAACATAGATGCAAAGATCCTCAACAAAATTCTAGCAAACAGAATCCAACAACACCTTAAAAAGATCATACCCCATGACCAAGTGGGCTTTATCCCAGGGATGCAAGGATTCTTCAATATCCGCAAATCAATCAATGTAATTCACCACATTAACAAATTGAAAAATAAAAACCATATGATTATCTCAATAGATGCAGAGAAGGCCTTTGACAAAATTCAACATCCATTTATGATAAAAACTCTCCAGAAAGCAGGAATAGAAGGAACATACCTCAACATAATAAAAGCTATATATGACAAACCCACAGTAAACATTATCCTCAATGGTGAAAATTTGAAAGCATTTCCCCTAAAGTCAGGAACAAGACACGGGTGTCCACTTTCACCGCTACTATTCAACATAGTTCTGGAAGTCTTGGCCACAGCAATTAGAGCAGAAAAAGAAATAAAAGGAATCCAAATTGGAAAAGAAGAAGTAAAACTCTCACTGTTTGCAGATGACATGATCCTCTACATGGAATACCCTAAAGACTCCACCAGAAAATTACTAGAGCTCATCAATGAATATAGTAAAGTTGCAGGATATAAAATCAACACACAGAAATCCCTTGCATTCCTATACACAAATAATGAGAAAGTAGAAAAAGAAATTAAGGAAACAATTCCATTCACCATTGCAACGAAAAGAATAAAATACTTAGGAATATATCTACCTAAAGAATCTATGCTAGTTTTTAAAAAATAAATTTATTTGTTTTTGGCTGTGCTGCGTCTTTGTTGCTGCACACAGGCTTTTCTCTAGCTGTGGCAAGCAGGGGCTACTCTCTAGTTGTGGTGCGTGTGTTTCTCATTGTGGTGGCTTCTCTTCTTGCAGAGAACAGCATCTAGGATGCTTGGGTTTCAGTAATTGCCACACACAGGCTCAGTAGTTGTAGCTTCCGGGTTCTAGAGCACAGGCTTGGTTGTTGCAGTGCACAGGTTTAGTTGTTCCACAGCACGTGGGATCTTCCAGAACCCGGGATCGAACCCGTGTCTCCTGCATTGGCAGGTAGATTCTCTATTATTGAGACACAGGGAAGACCATTTCTATGCTAGTTTCGATATCGCAACTAGTCTAAATTATGAAGAGGCTTTTTTCCCCCAAGTCTCTCTGACTTTTAATCCATTTTTCATACTTTGCCAGAGTGACCTTTCTAAAATGCAAAACTAATTTGTTTACTTGATTACCCCCAATTGTCAATGGTTTCTACTTCCTAGAATTAAGATTCTTTGACTTATCCTCTTGGGCCTTCATGACCTGGTTTCTGCCTACCTATCTAGTTTCATCCACCACCTCTTTCACTCCATGTGATCTCAAAACCATTACACACAGTTCTCCAGCCTACCATGAGCTGGTCCAACACCTCTGACTTTGCATATGCTGTTTCCTCTGCCTGAGATTTTCCCCCTTGTTGACTATCGAGTAATCTCAAAACCGTTATTTAAGACTCAGGAAGCAGCACCCCCTTTATAGGGGCTAACTTGCTCTACAAGCTCTATGTACCTTGTATGTAGGTCTGCTGGTCTGTATGTAGGTCTGCTGGTCTAATGTAATTTACACGTCTGCTCCTGCTCCCAGCCTATGAACGTGTTTCCTCAGTACCCAATACAGTGTCTGGCCCACAACAACTACTCAATTTTTGTTGCTGTTTAGTCACTAAGTCATGTCCAACTCTTCTGCAACTCGATGGATTATAGCCTACCAGACTCCTCTGTCCATGGGATTTTCCAGGCAAGAATACTGGAGTGGGTTGCCATTTCCTTCTCCAGGAGATCTTCCAACCCAGGGAATGAACCCATGTCTCTTGTATTGGTAAGTGGATTCTTTACCACTGAGCCACCTGGGAAGCCATAGGTATTCAATAAATATCTATAAAAGGGAGGAGGACATAAGAAGAGAGAGAAATGAAGAAAAGAAATAGTATATACAGCATTCATTTCTCTGCCTAAGAAACCATTGCTCAGCCGCTCAAGTTAAAGAGAAACTTTATATTCAGGTCATCAGGGAGGTGGGAGGAGGCCAGAATGACTCAGATTCTGGGCTGCAACTCAGCAGATGGGTATTGTATCATTACTTGAGAGAGGGAGCAGAAGGGAAACATCTGGGAGGGAGCCTATGTTTAGTTTTGGACATACCAAGTTTCTAGTGGTTAAGATACTAGAAAGCTCAGATACGATATTTAAATACAGTTGTCTGCTTTAAAAATTCAAAACTGACTCAGTATTTTATTTATTTGGCTGAAGCATGTGGAATCTTTGGTTGCAGAATTCGAACTCCTAGTTGCAGCACATAAGATCTAGTTCCCTGACCAGGGATCAGATCCCGGGCTGCCTGCATTGGGAGTGCAGTGTTTTAACCACCGGACCACCAGGGAAGACTGTCTATGAAATGAGCACTAAAATTAGAATCTTAATGTTAGAACATCATGGCACCTTGGCCCAGCAAGGTGATAGACTGGGACTGGGTCAAGCTGCACTAATCAGCTAATGTTATAACTGTTAAAGAAAGATCTTGAGCAGGAAAGTCAATTTATTCTCAGTCAAGTCATGACCATAATGGTGGGCTTTCTTTAAAAATGGTAAAGTGGAAGTAAGGGCAGTGATAAACACAGGCAGGTGCAGAATACCTATTCACCAGGTTTCTGGGGATGAAAGAGAGTCTAATTGTAACTGAGTCAATTGACCACAGTTGGATAATTGTGGGCAACATCCGCAGAAACGTCCTTTCTGCTCCTCTCCTCCCAAATATAATAAATGTGCTTTCCAAACTGATCTTGGACCATGAATGCTACTGCCTCCAGCCCCTTCCCAGCTTTTCTCCTGCATTCTCATCCACCCTTACCACCAGTGAACTTAGAGGGAAATGAGAAAGGATGGCTGTTTCACTGTTACTGGTACTACCCCCTTTTCTTACCACAAATAATAAACTTCTGCAAATCTGTGCTTTTTTTGACATTCATGTGCCCCCATATATGGGAAAAAAATTTTCTTTTTTTACCCAGTCCTCAACAGAATTCAATGAGAAAAATTTACTGCTAACACACTGACCAATTTAGCAAGTGCTCTGAGAATTAAGCCAAAATCTGAGTTTCTTGTGCTACCCCTAATTGATGTCCTCTGTTCCTCAATGTTTTCTCCATATATCAACTCTTCCTGGTTGTCCAGTCTCATGCCTTAAAAAAATTTTTTGTCTTAAATACTTGATTAGTTTAAGCCTTATGTTTTTCTATTAAAAAAGAAAATCTCCATGTTGTGAAGTGACTGGTGTGGAAACTGTAATAGCAAAAAGGTAGAAAAATATCACATAATTCTAATCTCAACCTTGCTCTATGCAGGCTCTGTGAAGGTAGGGGCCACTTTTGCTTATGACCCCATATCCTGGGAATGCTAGAGCTGGCACAATAATGTTTCTGTGATGGATCTAGATTACATGTGTGTGTTCCTGACCCCAAAGTGAAATTTATCTGAACATTCACAGACGTTAGTCTAAAATAACTCAAGTCGTTATGTCCTCAAGCTCAGGTAAGAAGCCAAGAGGACATTCAGATGCCCAAGGGGCAAATGCCATCTTTGTGAAAATGAGATTTAAACATTTCTAACAGTAACATCCTTAGAATCAATGCACTTGATAAATATTGAACGATTGAGAATATTATTTTCTAAAAAAAGTTTTTTCTTCCACAAATAAAGATGAAAAGAAGCCCCATCAATTTTTGATTTCTAAGTAAAAACCCAAACACCCAAATTGAATTTCTTTTCTTTACCTATGTATTCTAATATTTTCTATAAGTTAATTGTTTTCAGTTGAAAAAAAAATTCATCACACTGTCTTAGAATTTGTAAAATGGTAATACATGGCCGAAATCACTTTTCCCATAGTTGGAACCTAAGTTTCATTTATGAAAGAGGAAGTGGTTTTCAACCCTGAGCAATACAATTTTACCCTAATATAGTCAGTCAGATAGAGGGAAAAAAGATACATGAGAAAGCAAAGCATATGTCAGAGAAAATATAAAAGCAAAACTTGCAACTTAATCTATTCAGATTAGTTCTAGCTAATAGTTTACTATGATCCTCGAATTGCTTTTCTCTTTCAATGAGCACAGTCACTCAACTTCCTTCTCTGAACCCTAGCTTTGCACCTTTCCTTCTCTGAAAAGACTTAAAATAAATGGATACCTGGTTTTTAGATTTGCTTTGTCTCTTCATCAGAGTCACTAAGAAAATAACTAAGTAATGAATAATCAGTCTCCAGGCAACAAAATCATAAGTTGGTATTTTAGCTCTCACTCTCTCCATAAATCAGAGCCTGGGATTCTGGATGGAAAGAGAATCATTTGGCGAAGTGATCCAGAGAAGAGCAGTAGGGGGCTAGGACAGTGAAACACAGAGGGAGGGAAAGCGGCAGGGTGCATTTAAGATGGTCCAAAGGGGTGTGCAGAATAAGCCTCTGAAGACCACACCCCAGGGATGGAATGAGGGCGCATTTATCCACCCACTCACATCCTGCATAGGTCAAAGGTGGCCTTTGACCATTCCCAGTTATGTACATGCTCCAGTGCTAAACAGCTATGATTTCAGAGGAGCTCTGAGTTAGAAAGTGGGGGCTCTTGCAGTTTGGCTGAGGTGAGATACCTCAGCTTACCTGAGTGAAGCTAGAATAAAAGGAAGAATATGAGGTGGGTTGAATAATGTGTCTAATACACAAAGAAGGTTGAAAGGGATTAGTTTTTTAAAAAATGGCTTGAAGGAAACAAAATACTGGTACATAAAAATGCTGCAGGTTTGCTTGGCTCTGAAATGATCTCTTTCCTTCACCTCCTAGAAGTGTACCTGTTTCTTCACTGCTGGCTTAACTCAGAGTTCTTGTCAAAAGTCTCATCAACAGAAAGTCAACTTTGCCCCATTTTGATTTAGCACTAAGCTCACTGCTCATCTAGATCTCTGTTTAGTTATATGAATTTGGGTGTATTTGTCGCAGTAAATTTGACTATAAACTTCTTAAGAATGAGGGGTGGCATCATGTATCTCATTGTATTGACTCCCTTGGGCTTAATATAATGTTTTATCCTATGGCCACTCAAATCCTCAGCTTTTACACTAGCTGGAAGGTTACCATTGGAGACAGATTCACATCACATCTGTGGTATATTAATTCTTGATTTCTCACTGTAAATTAGAATTTTGATATCTTAGGCCTGGTTTGAATAACTTGACACTACTTTATATTAGAACTGTAGCTGTGTTTGCAAGGCTGCAGGACAAACTTCAGAGCAAACCTCTCTCTCTCAGTCAAGAGACTTTCACAATTTTCCCAAGATTATAACATATCTGCTGTCTATACAGACATGGAGTTGCAAGTGTTAGACTCAAGTTTCCTCACAATTTCACTACCTCTATTGGTTTCATTTTTTTAACCACATTAAGTAAATTCCTGTTTCATAGTAGTGCAAGAAACCTACATAATAACATTATTAATACATTTTCTAGTCACATCTTAAAACTAAGTTATCAAAAAATTGTGAGACCTAAGTTGTAGAAGCAAATGGAACCTTCTCTATTTTTTTAAAAAAGGTAAAACAAACGTATTCGTAAACAATTCTTAAAACCTTAAACAAAATTAATTCCTTGAGATTCACTACATTATTGCTGCTACTACCTTTTTTGCTATTTCAATAGTTAATGCTTTGTAATTTGGAATCCAAACAGGTGACACAAGTGAAAATAATGTCTAAATAAGTGTGAAAACTAAAGTTTCTATTTTGTGTGTCAGAACCAAGACCCAAGATGAAGTTCACGGATTAAAATTTCATATATTATGGAAAGTAAATCACCAAGAAATAGTTATTTAAAATTTTCTACCCCAATTTGGGGGCTTCCCTGGTGGCTCAGATGGTAAAGAATCTGCCTGAATGCAGGAGACCTGGGTTTGATTCGTGGGTTGGGAAGATTCCCTGGATAAGGGAATGCAACCCACTCCAGTATTCTTCCTGGAGAATCTCATGGACTGAGAAGCGTGGTAGGCTAGTCCATGGGATTGCAAAGAGTCAGACACAACTGAGCAACTAACACATACACACATGCCCCAATTTCAGGACTGAAGGAGGAGGGTCTTTTAAATTTTCTTCTGGAGAAAGTTTTTGGTCTTTTCTATAAGTTTCGGGACCAGGAAACAAAATTTAATAATAAAGATTAATAAGTATTAATACTTCTCCCAGAAATTCTTCTGAACTTATCTATTAAAAAAATGTTTTTAGCTAAAGTCTAATCAATAAATGTGATGCCATGCTTGTATTTGCCCTGTCAGAGTCTATAATAAATGTTCAGTCAAAATATTTGTATGTTAGTCTTTATGAGAGAACCTCCCTAAATTTTCTCAAAATATCCCAAACTCCACACATCCCAAACTAAAATCACCCTATTCCCAACCCTCAAATAAGCACCTTTTCCTTTAGTTCTTACCTTGATGAAGGCAAGAAACATCTACCCGCTTTGATCTGGGTATTCTCAACTCAACATTGCTAAGTATTAGAGAAATGCAAATCAAAACCACAATGAGATAACACCTCACACCGGTCAAAATGGTTATCATCAAAAAAAATCCACAAACAATAAATACCAGAGAAGGTGTGGAGAGACGGGAACTCTCCTGCATTGTTGGTGGGAATGTAAATTGATACAGCCACTATGGAGAACAGTATGGAGGTTTCTTTAAAAACTAAAAATAGGTCTATCATACAACACTGCAATCCCACTCTGGGCATATATCTGGAGAAAAACAGGATAGGAAAAGATACATGCACCCCAATGTTCTTACCCTAAAAAGGAAACTGATGTTGTTCCTTCTGGCCATTTACCAAGTCCTCACACTTTTATCTACTTCCTTTCCTTCCCTATGTATCACTTTAGCTGACGCTTTCCCCATTTCTGGGAATTACCTTGTATATATTCTGATAAACTGGTATAGCCCTTGAATTGGTTCAGGATGGCAGAGTAGAAGGATGTGCACTCACTCCTTGAGAGAGCACTGGAGTCACAACAAACTGCTGAACCATCATTGACAGGAAGATGCTAGAACCAACCAAAAAAGATATCCCACATATCCAGAGACAAAGGAGAAGCTGCAATGAGATAGTAGGAGGGGTGCAATCATGATAAAATAAAATCACATAATCACCATGTGGGATACTCATAAACTGGAGATCAATTATATCACAGAATTTCTACTGGAGTGAAGGTTCTGAGCCCCATGTCAGGCTTCCCAATGTGAGGGTCTGGCAACAGGAGAAAGAATCCCCAGAGAACCTAACTTTGAAGGCCAGTGGGATTTGATTGCAGGACTTTCACAGGATTGGGGAAAACAGAGTCCACTCTCGGAGGGCACACACAAAATCTGGTGCACATTAAAAGCCAGGGGAAGGGAGCAGTGACCCCATAGGAGACTGAACAAGACCTTACCTGCTAGTGCTGGAGGGTCTTTGCAGATGGAGGGGGGCAGCTATGGCTCACCATGGAGACAAGGACACTGGTAGCAGCAGTTCTCAGAAGTACTCATTGGCATGAGGCCTCCATGAGGTCACCATTATCCACGCCAAACAGCCTGTAGGCTCCAGTGTTGGGCTGCTTCAGGCCAAACAACCAAGAGGGAAGGAACACAGCCATACCCATCAGCAGACAAGTGAGTTAAAGTTTAACTGAGCACAGACTTGTCCACAAGAGCAAGACCCAGCTCTACTTACCACCAGTCCCTCCCATCAGGAAACTTGCACAAAACTTTTAGATACTCCATCTACTAGAAGGTAGACAGCAGAAGCAAGAACTGCAACCCTGCAACCTGTTGAATAAAAACCACTATCACAGAAAATTAGAGAAAATGAAAATGTGGAGGATTAGGTCTCAGATGAAGGAACAAAATAAAACCCCAGAAAAGCAACTAAATGAAGTAGAGACAGGCAACCTTCCAGAAAAAGAATTTAGAATAATGATAGTGAAGATGATCCAGGATCTTGGACAAATGATTTAGGCAAGGATTGAGAAGATGCAAGCAATGTTTAATATAGACCTGGAAGAACTAAAGAACAACAAACAGAAACAAAAAGTACACTAACTGAAATTAAATAGATACTAGAGGGAATCAAGCAGAATAAATGAGGTAGAAGAAGGAATAAGTGACCTAGAAGGCAGAATGGTGGAAATCATTGCCACTGAACAAAACAAAGAATGAAATAAAGGCAACCTAAGAGACCTCTGGGACATATTAAACACACCATCATTTGCATTATAGGGGTCCAAAAATGATAAGAAATAGAGAAAGGATCTAATAAATATTTGAGGAGACTATAGCTGAAAACTTCTCAAACATGGGAAAGGAAACCCCTCAACCAAGTTTGGGAAGTGAAGAGTGTCCCAGGCAGGTTAAACCCAAAGAAGAGCACAGCAAGACACATGGTAATCAAATTGGCAAAAATTAAAGACAATGAAAAAATATGAAAATCAACAAGGGGAAAATGACAAAAAAAACACACCAGTACTTCCATGAGTTTATGAGCTGACTTCTAGGCAGAAACTCTGCAAGCCAGAAGGGAGTGGCAGAATGTGTTTTAAGTGATGAAAAGGAAAAACCTACAACCAAGAATACTCTACTCAGCAAGCATATCATTCAGATTTGAGGGAGAAATCAAAAGCTTTTCAAACAAGCAAAAGTCAAGAATTCAACACTATCAGAAAAGCTTTACAACAAATACAAAAGGAACTCCTCTAGGTAGGAAAGAGACTAGCAACCTAAAACAACCTGTGCAACTATAGACTGCTATATCAAAATCTCATAGAAGCAGCAAACCTAAAAACTACAGTGGATATACCCACAAAAAAGAAAAAGCAACCCAACGTAACACTAAAGATGACCATCAAACCACAAGAGAAGAGAACAAGAGAGGAAAGGAAGAAAAAAGACCTACAAAAACAAACCCCAAATAATTAAGAAAATGGCAATCAGAACACACATACTGATAATTACCTTAAATGCAAATGGATGAAACGTGCCAACCAAAAGACAGAGACTGTTTGAATGGCTTCAAAAACAAGACCTGTACATATGCTGTCTATAAGAGACCCACCTCAGACCTAGGGACACATACAGACTGAAAGTGAGGGGATGGAAGAAGGTATTCCATGCAAATGGAAATCAAAAGAAAGCTGGAGTAGTCATACTCCTATCAGACAAAATAGACTTTAAAGACTTATAAGAGACAAAGAAGGACACTACATAATGATCAAGGGGTCAATCCAAGAAGAAGATATAACAACTGCAAATATATATGTACCCAACAAATATATCTGTACTCAATATATATGTACTCAATTCATAAGACAAATCCTAACAGCCATAAAGTGAAAAATTGACAGTAACACGATAATAGTGGGGGACTTTAACATCCCACTTTCATCAATGGATACATCATCCAGTCAGAAAGTCAATAAGGAAACACAGGCCTTAAATAACACATTAGACTAGAGGGACTTAGTTTATATTTATAGAGCATTCCATCCAAAAGCAGAAGAACACATGTTGCTCAAGTGCACATGCAATATTCTCCAGGACTGACCACATGCTTGGCTACAAAGTGAGTGTAAATTTAAGAAAACCGAAATCATATCACGCGTTGTTTCCCAACGACAACACTTTGAGGTTAGAAATAAAGTACAAGGAAAAAAAAACAATAAAACACAAACACATAGAGGTTAAGCAAAATGTTACTAAACAAACAATGGATCACTGAAGAAATTAAAGGGGAAATCAAAAAATACCTAGGGACAAATGAAAACGAAAGCACAAGGATCCGAAAGCTATAGGATGTAGCAAAAGCAGCTCTAAGAGGAAAATTTACAGCAATACAGTCTTACCTCAGGAAACAAGAGCAACCTCAAATAACCTAACCTCACACTTAAAGCCCTTAGAGAAAGTAGAACAAACAAAACCTAAAGTTAGCAGAAGAAAAGAAAAGAAGATCACAGCAGAAATCAGTGAAACAGAGACAAAGAAGGCAACAGCAAAGATCAGCAACACTAAAAGCTACCTATCTTTGAAAAGATAAACCTGATAAAGTCTTAGCCAGATTGAGAGAGGACTCAAATCAATAAAATTAGCAATGCAAAAAATGTTACAACCGACACCACAGAAATACAAAATATCATAAGAGACTACTACAAGCAACTGTATGACAATAAAAGGGACAACCTGGAAGAAATGGACAGATTCTTAGAAAGATGCAGACTGAACCAGGAAGAAATAAAAAATATGAATAGCCCAATCACATGCACCGAAACTGAAACTGAGATTTTAAAACTCCCAACAAACAAAAGTCCAGGACACAGGTGACTTCTATCAAACATTTAGAGAAAAGCTAACACCTATCCTGAAACTGTTCTGAAAAAATGGCAGAGGAAGGAAAACTCTCAAAATCATTCTATGAGGCCACCATCACTCTGATACCAAAATCAGACAAAGATACCACACAGATAAGAAAATTACAGGCCAATATCACTGTTGAACACAGACACAGAAATCCTCAACAAAATACTATCAATTCTAATGTAACAATACACTAAAAGGCTCAAATACCATGATTAAGTGGGATTTATCCCAGGGATGCAAGGATTTTTCAATATTCACAAATAAAGCAGTGTGATAAACCACATCAACAAACTAAAGAATAAAAACCATATGATCATCTCAATAAAAGTAGAAAAAGCTTCTGATAAAATTCAGCACCGGTTTATGATTTAAAAAACACTCTCCAGAAAGTGGGCATAAAGGAAACACATGCTCAGTCAACTCAGTCAAGACTGTCTCTTTGCAACTGCATGGACTATAGCCCTCCAGGCTCCTCTATTCATAGAATTTTCTGGGCAAGAATATTGGAGTGGGTTGCATTTCCTTCTCCATAAAGAAAACATACCTCAGCAGAATAAAGGCCGTACAAGACAGCCCTAACAGAATGGGAAAGACTAGAGATCTCTTCAATAAAATTAGAGACACCAAGGGAACATTTCATGCAAAGATGGGCTTGATAAAGGACATAAATGGTATGGACCTAACAGAAGCAGAAGATATTAAGAAGAGGTGGCAAGGATACACAGAAGAACTGTACAAAAAAGATCTTCGTGACCAAGATAATCACGATAGTGTGATCACTCACCTAGAGCCAGACATTCTGGAATGTGAAGTCAAGTGGGCCTTAGAAAGCATCATTACAAACAAAGCTAGTGGAGGTGATGGAATTCCAGTTGAGCTATTTCAAATCCTGAAAGATGATGCTGTGAAAGTGCTGCACTCAACATGCCAGCAAATTTGGAAAACTCAGCAGTGGCCACAGGACTGGAAAATGTCAGTTTTCATTCCAATCCCAAAGAAAAGCAATGCCAAAGAATGCTCAAACTACCGCACAGTTGCACTCATCTCACAGGCTAGTAAAGTAATGCTCAAAATTCTCCAAGCCAGGCTTCAGCAATACGTGAACCATGAACTTCCAGATGTTCAAGCTGAGTTTAGAAAAGGCAGAGGAACCAGAGATCAAATTGCCAACATCCGCTGGATCATGGAAAAAGCAAGAGTTCCAGAAAAACATCTATTTCTGCTTTATTGACTATGCCAAGGCCGTTGACTGTGTGGATCACAATAAACTGTGGAAAATTCTTCAAGAAATGGGAAAACCAGACCACCTGACCTGCCTCTTGAGAAACCTATATGCAGGTCAGGAAGCAACAGTTAGAATTGGACATGGAACAACAGCCTGGTTCCAAATAGGAAAAGGAGTACGTCAAGGCTGTGTATTGTCACCCTGCTTATTTAACTTATATGCAGAGTACATCATGAGAAACGCTGGCTGGAAGAAGCACAAACTGGAATCAAAATCGCCAGGAGAAATATCAGTAACCTCAGATATGCAGATGACACCACCCTTATGGCAGAAAGTGAAGAGGAACTAAAAAGCCTCTTGATGAAAGTGAAAGTGGAGAGTGAAAAAGTTGGCTTAAAGCTCAACATTCAGAAAACGAAGATCATGGCATCTGGTCCCATCACTTCACAGGAAATAGATGGGGAAACAGTGGAAACAGTGTCAGACTTTATTTTGGGGGGCTCCAAAAATCATTGCAGATGGTGAACGCAGCCATGAAATTAAAGGACGCTTACTCCTTGGAAGGAAAGTTATGACCAACCTACATAGCATGTTGAAAAGCAGAGACATTACTTTGCCAACAAAGGTCTGTCTAGTCAAGGCTATGGTTTTTCCAGTAGTCATGTATGGATGTGAGAGTTGGACTGTGAAGAAAGCTGAGTGCCAAAGAATTGATGCTTTTGAGCTGTGGTGTTGGAGAAGACTCTTGAGAGTCCCTTGGACTGCAAGGAGATCCAACTAGTCCATTCTGAAGGAGATCAGCCATGGGATTTCTTTGGAAGGAACGATGCTAAAGCTGAAACTCCAGTACTTTGGCCACCTCATGCAAAGAGTTGACTCATTGGAAAAGACTCTGATGCTGGGAGGGATTGGGGTCAGGAGAAGAAGGGGATACAGAGGATGAAATGGCTGGAAGGCATCACCGACTCGATGGACATGAGTTTGAGTAAATTCTGGGAGTTGGTGATGGATAGGGAGGCCTGGCGTGCTGTGATTCATGAGGTCGCAAAGAGTTGGATATGACTGAGCGACTGAACTGAAAACAGCCCTACGGATAACATCATAGTCAATGGTGAAAAGATGAAAGCATTTACTCTAAGATCAGGAACAAGGCAAGGATGTCCACTTTTGCCACTTATATTCAACATAGCTTTGGAATTCCTAGCTACAGCAATCAGAGAAGAAAATAAAAGGAATCCAAATTGAGGAAAAAAAAAAAAAAGTGAAACTGCCATGATACTATACATATAAAACCCTAAAGATACTACCAGAAAACTACTAGAGCTCATCAATGAATTCAGTAAAGTTGCAGGATACAAAATTAATACAGAGAAATCTCTTGCATTTCTATGCACTAAAAGTGAAACATCAGAGATAGAAATTAAGGAAACAATCCCATTATCATTGCTTTAAAAAAATAAAACACCTAGGAATAAATCTACCCAGGGTGCAAAAGACCTGTACATGGAATACTATAAGACACTGATTAAAGAAATCAAAGATGACCCAGATGAAAAAATATATTATGTTCTTGGATTGGAAGAATCACTATTGTCCAAATAATTACATTACCCAAGGCAATCTACAGATCAAATGCAATCCTTATCAAATTACCAATGACATTTTTCATAAAACTAGAACAAAAAATCTTATAATTTGTATGGAGACACAAAAGATCCCAAATCATCAAAACAATCTTGAGAAAGAAAAACAGAGCTGGAGGGACCAGGCTGTATGACTCCAGATTCTACTGCAAAACTATAGTCATCAAAACAGTATGGTACTGGCAGGAAAACAGATATATAGATCAATGGAACAGGATAGAGTGCCCAGAAATAAACCCATGCACCTGTGCTCAATTAATCTATCACAAAGGAGACCAGACTACACAATGGTGGGAAGATAGTCTCTTCAATAAATGATGCTGGGAAAACTGGACAGCTACATGTGAAAAAAAAAAAAAAAAGAAATTAGATCATTCTTTAATACCATACACAAAAATAAACTCAAAATGGATTAAAGACACTACACAGCTCCTAGAAGAAAACATAGGCAGAATACTCTCTGACATAAATGGCAGCAATATCTTTTTTGATTCACCTCCCAGAGTAGTGGAAATAAAAATGAAAACAAATAGGAACTAATTAAACTCAAAAGCTTATGCATAGCAAAAGAAACCATAAACAAAACCAAAGACAGCCCAAAGACTGGGGAAAATATTTGCAAATTACGTGACCAACAAGGGATTAGTCTCAAAAGTTTATAAACAGCTAATGTGACTTAATACCATCCCAAACAAACAACCCAATCAAAAAATGGGCAGAGGACCTAAATAAACATTTCTCCAAAGAAGACGTACAGATGGCCAAGAGGCACAAGAAAAGACGTTCAACATTGCTAAGTATTCAGTTCAGTTCAGTTGTGTCCAACTCTTTGTGACCCCATGAATTGCAGCACACCAGGCCTCCCTGTCCATCACCAACTCCCAGAGTTCACTCAGACTCACGTCCATTGAATCCATGATGCCATCCAGCCATCTCATCCTTGGTCGTCCCCTACTCCTCCTGCCCCCAATCCCTCCCAGCATCCAAGTCTTTTCCAATGAGTCAACTCTTCGCATGAGGTAGCCAGAGTACTGGAGTTTCAGCTTTAGCATCATTCCTTCCAAAGAACACCCAGGACTGATCTCCTTCAGAATGGACTGGTTGGATCTCCTTGCAGTCCAAGGGACTCTCAAGAGTCTTTTCCAGCACCACAGTTCAAAAGCATCAGTTCTTCAGCGCTCAGCCTTCTTCACAGTCCAACTCTCACATCCATACATGACCACTGGAAAAACCACAGCCTTGACTAGATGGGTAGCTGTATTCAGATGCCCGCAAATTCATTACTGCTTTCTTACTATATTTGCAATGATACCTTGCTGTTTTTATGCCCCAAAAGAGTCAGCAAGTGTAACCAAACTACTAGGACAAAGTTTCAGTCATTCCTAAAAAGGAAAAACAAATCAGAGAATATTGCTTCATATCCTTCTCCCTGACTTCTGCTTAGATGGACAAAAGGAGTTGCAGGTGGACTCCTGAAATTCCAGGGGTGAAAGGAGTCCGACATGATAGCCTGGGACTTGCACTTACCCATGTGATGGGGGTAGCATGTGGAAGTTCACAAACCATGACTGTGGGCCAGCAAAGCCCTTCTGATGCTCTTAGTCCCAGAGAGCATCCAGACTGCCTGGGTGGGCCCAACTGCCCTCACCTCCCGTGCTCCCCTCAGCTCCTGCAGCTTGGAGGGGCCAGTGCAGCCCAGTGAGAAGGAGGAGCTGCATTAGGAAGACTAAGAGGCAGGTGGCAGTGTCACTTGTCCACGCCGACAGCTAGGTCGAAAATGAGCAGTTAAGGAAAGAGATTTTTTCTTCAAATGAGTTTGGAGATTTTCACCATTACAGGGAGTAGGGTATTGATTGCTATTATGAACAGAGTGACAAGAAAAGTCGAGAAACTTGCTCTAGATTTCTTCCAAGAGACAAGAAAGCTTCTGGCTCCACTGAAGAAGCTTGATGGGACTGGGGGAGATAAAAATGAGATGCTTTTATGCTTGCACCCTGCATCTTTCCTAGTCAACGTGGCAGGTGTGGAGGCATCTGTGGTCACACAGCTGTCACTCATGATGCTCTAATTAGCACAGGACTGACTTCTCAGCCTTTGCCTGATTCAGTTCAACAACTGGGATGTGATTGAATTAATATAGGACTAAGAGAGTTCAGTTCAGTCGTGTCTGACTCTTTGCAACCCCATGAACTGCAGCACGCCAGGCCTCCCTGTCCATCACCAACTTCTGGAGTTCACCCAAACTCATGTCCATCGAGTCAGTGATGCCAACCAGCCATATAAGAGAAACGCAAATCAAAACTACAATGAGATATCACCTCACACAAGTCAAAATAGCTATCATCAAAAAATCCACAAACAATAAATGCTAGGGAAGGTGTGGAGAGAAGGGAACCTTCCTGCACTCTTGGTGGGAATGTAAATTCATACAGCCACTATGGAGAACAGTATGGAGGTTTCTTTAGAAGCTAAAAAGAGGTCTACCATACAACCCTGCAATCCCACTCCTGGGCATATATCTGGAGGAAAACATGATCGGAAAGGATATATGCACCCCAGTGTTCATTACAGCACTGCTTACAATAGTCAAGACATGGAAGCAACCTAAATGTCCATTGACAGAGGAACAGATAAACAAACTGTGGTACATATATACAATGTAATATTACTCAGCCAATAAAAAGAATGAAATAATGTCACATGCAGCAACATGGATGGATCTAGAGATTATCATACTGAGTGAAGTCAGACAGAGAAAGAGAAATATCACACAATATAGCTTATATGTGAAATCTAAAAAGAAATGATATAAATGAACTTATTTACAAATAGAAACAAACTCACAGATTTAGAGAACAAACTTATGGTTACCAGGGCAAAGAGTGAAGGGAAGGGATAATGAGGGAGTCTGGGGATTGACATGTATACACAGCTGTATTTAAAGCTTATAACAAGGATCTATTGTATAACACAGGGAACTCTGTTCAATGTTATGAAACAGCCTGGATGGGAAGGGAGTTTGGGGAAGAATGGATACATGTATATATATGGCCGAGTTGCTCTGCTGTGCACCTGAAACTATTACATTGTTAATGGGCTATATTCCAACGTAAAATAAAAAGTATGTGTGTGTGTTTTTAAAAAGATAATACATTACCACATTAAAAAAAAAAAATGGAACAGAAAAACAGGAAGTGAGGTGAAGTGAAGTGAAAGTCGTTCAGTCGCGTCCAACTCTTTTTGATCCCAGGGACTGTACAATCCATGGAATTCTCCAGGCCAGAATACTGTAGCTATTCCCTTCTCCAGGGTGTCTTCCCAACTCAGAGATCAAATTCAGGTCTCCCACATTGCAGGTGGATTCTTTACTAGCTGAGTCACCACAGAACCCCCCAAAACAGGAAAGTATTGGGAAATTCTAAAGCAGCCATGGTTAATAAAATTGCACTTTGGCAAAAATAATCCTGCAGTCTGATGACTGCAGACACTTATAACCCAGGAAAGTGCTTTCTGAAAGAGCTGCTTAATGTACTGGTATGCACCCCAACTCCCCAAAATGTTAGGCCACGATTAAGAAAATCTGTTTTTATAACGAGTTATTACTTCATTGAACAGGAATTATCATCAGCAATTCTGTTGCCTTATCAAGTGGCTCAGAGGGTAAAGCATCTGCCTGCAATGCAGGAGACCTGGGTTCGATCCCTGGGTCAGGAAGATCCCCTGGAGAAGGAAATGGCAACGCACTCCAGTACTCTTGCCCGGAAAATCCCATGGACAGAGAAGCCTGGTAGACTACAGTCCACAGGATAGCAAAGAGTTGGACACGACTGAGCGACTTCACTTTCACTTTCTTATCAAGAGATCCATGATGCCTTTTCAGAGAAAAGCAACTCCCATGGCTGGTCATAATAGACAGTCAATTATATAGCCCCTACTATGTGCCCTAGCTAGTTAAGCTTTCCTGATAGCTCAGTTGGTAAAGAATCCGCCTGCAATGTGGGAGACCTGGGTTTGAGCCCTGGGTTGGGAAGATCCCCTGGAAAAGGGAAAGGCTATCCATTCCAGTATTCTGGCCTGGAGAATTCCATGGACTGTATAGTCCATAGGGTCACAAAGAGCCGGACATGACTGACGGACTTTCACACTATGTGCCAGGCACTGTTCCTCATAACAAACTTACGATATAGGTATTATTATAATACCCATTTTACAGATGAGGAAAGTGAAGCATGGGGAGATTAGATAATTGGCTAAAAGTCATGCAGTTTGTCAGTATTGGAGCCAGGCTTCAAACATAGGCGGTCTGGCCCCATGGCTTCTGTCTTGCAATTCCAACCCATCTCTCTAATATTTGACTTCCAAGAATGAAGACCTGCCACGGAAAGAGTGAACATATGGTGCAACTTCCACAGGGAATCTGGAAATAAGGAAGCCCTCAGAGATAAAGGATCTATTGAGATTGGCCTCAACCACAAGTCTGCTGTCAATTAAGGAGCCTGAACAACTCCCAGGACTGTAGACTCCTTGAAAGCCACTTAAAGGAATTAGCTAGTCTAGACAGGCAGTCACTTAGTCTCAAGTGGTACTGGTAAACCATGGAAGAGTGGAAAAGGAGTCTGTGACCAGCTGTTTTGGGCAAGCAGTAACCGGTAAGGAGCAGTTATGTACTGCCTGAAATGCCCAGTCCTAGTAAGAGGCAGATGAATCAGGTCCTCAGCCTTAGAATCCCTGATATATTTTTTATCCCAGGTAGTTTGACTACAGTGAGAATGTGCCCAGAGCAGGCTACACAAATAATCGGATTGTTAAAAATCAGTTTCCTGTATCTGATCAGCTCTGGAAAACTGCAAAGAATGAATTTCTAGAGTCTATCCCGGAGAAACCCAGGGCCAGATCTGAAACTCACTTTACCAAGGCACATGCCATTTATGAGTGTCTTGGCAGCCAACCCATCTCTTTCCCTAGTAACAACCTGACTGCCCTATACATATGACTAGAAAAACTGGTAATTCCCTGGTTGTCCAGTGGTTAGAACTCCATGCTCTTATTGTCGATGGCTTGGGTTCAATCTCTGGTTGGGGCCACAAGCCGCTGGGCAAAAAAAAAAAAAAAAAGAAAAGAAAGAAAAGAAAAATTTACAAGGCATCCTAAAACACACATGGGGATTTCGGTCTGGAAAGATAAATGCAATGTGATTATGTTTGAAGCCTATAATAGTCTGAGGCCAGAACCAAGGACTCAGTTTAAGAAGCAATTTCTTGCAGGGTGATATTTTCCTAAATAAACAGTGCCCCATCTTCAGAAAAACAATGTCTCCCACCTCATTCTTTACGCTGCCCACTCCATCTACCGGAACGTTTAAAACAATTCCGATAACATAAAAGGAGACCAGGAAAGGGAGAAAAGTTTCTGCCGTCGTTTCAGACACAACCGCCATTTCCGTTTCCGGGGCACTCCCCAGCCTGTCCCAGGTGTGTTCAAAACTGAGCAGTTTCAGTGCGCCACAAGGCGACATCGACACCACCGCCTCCAGAACGTGCAAGCAAATCACGGGTCAGGAGCCGGGGAGTGATCAATTCTGAGCTCAGAAGCTGAGGCAGCTTCAGAGACTGGAAAAATTTAAGAGTGATAAGCGGGCACATTGCGAAAGCTAAGGCTTTGAAATCTGGAAACTGCACACACTGGTTGATGGAAGACAGTAGAACAAGAACCCATAAGGCGCTTTTAGGAAGGGATAGCCCTGCTGAACCCCACCCTAGTCTTGCTCAAGGTCAGCACAGAAAGGGGATTAGGAAATAAAATGAATCCTCTCTCCTTTTAAATAAATTGTCTCTTATGCGTTACTTTTGAAGTCTTTCAGGTGTTTTTTTTTGTTTGTTTTTTTAAACTTAATCTTAGTTTTACTCCTTGGGAGTGAAACAGACAAAACCCAGACCTCCCCCCCACCTCAACAACACACACACACACACACACACACACACACACACACACACCCTCCTTTTGCTTTTGAAGCAAAGGGTACAGTTCAGTGTCAATACCTGTAGGGCTAAAACCTTGCTGAAAACCTGTGTTATTAAGAGGGGAGTAGCCAAGTACATGTCGTTTTGCATTTCAGCTCTGCCTCCACTTGCTGTGTATCTTTATGCAAATCATTGAACTTGCCCAGTCTCAAACTTTCTCATCTGTAGAATAGGGATAATAAACCTATTTAGGATCGTGTTATTGTTGTTTACTGGTTAAGTCGTGTCAGACTCATTGCCACCCCATGGACTGTAGCCTGCCAGGCTCCTCTTTCCATGGGATTTCCCGGGCAAGAAAACTGGAGTGGATTTCCTTCTCCAGGGGATCTTCCTCACCCAGGGATCAAATCCACGCCTCCTGCGGTTTCTGCATTGGCAGGCGGATTCTGTTTTACCACTATGCCACCTTGCAAGCCCATTTAGGACTGCAGTGAGCAGTACATGAAAGAACATAAATCCTTGGGTACACTGCCTAGCACATTTCAAGCTAACAATACCAGGTTGCACTTCTCAACACTTTAAACCAAAGCCATTGTCCAAAAAAAAAAAAAAAAAAAGTGGCAACCTGGATCACACTCTATGATGAGAATAAATATATTTAGATGTCCTTTGGCTAACGCTTTTAGGATCAGCCAAGAATCAGCAAAGCCAAGAGCCGTACCGGAGCGAACCTGTTTGTCTGCCAAGAATTCCTGCCAGCACTTTCCAAATTCGGAGAAACACACCCCCAAGTCCTCGTCCGGGGCCATCCCCGAGCGCCAGCAGGGCTGGAGCAACCCGGGCCGTCCCCCCACCTCCGCCTCCCGGCAGAAGCGCGTTCCTTGGCTTCCATGCAGAAAACAGACGGACACCCGCGGGAAGTCAACTTGAGTGGACTCGAGCTCACAGGGCTGCACGCGCGCAGAGGGGAGCACGCGGGCTCCCAGGGGTCCCTCCCAGCGCCCCCAGCCGGGGAGGCACTCTGGGCGCGCGGCTCACCTGCCTGGCTCAGAGGCACCGCGGCGGCCAGAAGCAGCAGGAGCAGCGGTAGCCTGGCCGGCGGCGGGGGCAGCCCGAGGCGCTCATCCCGGCGGTGGCGGGGCATTGCTCGGCGGCCGCGATCTCCGCTCCGCTCGGCAGGACGAGGCAGCTGCTGGCAGAGAGGCTCTGGGGCCGGCAGCGGGGCGCCCAGACGCGGAGTTTCGGGCGTCCTTCTTAACTTTCCTCTCTCATAAGCCCGGCCTGTCTGGGGCTTTTTAGGGGCGAGGAAGCCTCACGTGGTCTTGAGGACAACCTTCGCCCTGCTGGGCCCGTCTGGGAAGGGCGGGTCCTTTCTGACCCTCTAGCGCCCCGTGAGCCGGGCCGGGCCGGTTCCCCTCCTGCACTCCTGGGACGTACGTGCTGCTTTCTCCGCACTCCGTCGAGCGGTTTGGAGACCCAGGGCTGGGACAGATCAGTTCACGTCCACACCGCTGGCTTCCAGGGCCGGCCACTGGTCTGCAGCAGCGGAGACGGGGCGTCCTGGGCAGTGTAGAAATGCATACCCCTGCCTACGCGCAGCTCCAATTCCTCGCCCTTTCGGAGAGGGCTTCCCAAGTGCTTGCAACTCAGGGTTTAGTGCCCCTCTCCATCCCCGCTGTTTAACCTAAATCCATTTGCTGCAGCTCAGGACTTCGGATCGTTTGCTTTTCAAAACTTCATTGGCTGGAACCACCACTGGCGAGTGATTCAGATTAGATGGGGCTGAAACCAGTGATATCCCAGAAAACTCCTGTGAAGTCCCCATTTCTGTGCGGGGTCAGGTGAAAGTAACATTGTGAAGTAGGCAACACCGTGCCTTGGGGGACATTGTGAAGGCGGCAGACGGTGCCCTAGGTGACATTGTGAAGTAGGCAAAAGGCATTTTATTCATCCAATAAGACCTCTGTTGAGCCCACCTTGTGTGTCCCGTACGGGTGGTATAAAGACCACTAAGACCACGGTCTACAGCAGGCCAGGAGCGACGAAGCCCTACAAATAAACAGCCACCGGAAGTTGCCATCAGTGCTGTGACAGAGCCCTGCTGACCTACGATTGCATCCACCTGAGGACCAAGGCACCGCCTTCTCCATCTTTCTTCTGAGCTTAACCGAGGTCTAGGGGAGATGGGAAGGGAGGGAGAGAGGCACCTTTCCTAGAGGGCGAAACACATTTGTCTTGCTAGGAACGATATAAAACAATTACATCAGATCTCTATGCAAATTGTTAAACACATCACCGTAAGCCTGTTTCTTTTCCAAAAGGTGTAATTAACTTAGCATTTAAACACTTATGCACCGATGGCAAAAATTTTAGCATGACGAATTTGTTACTCAATCTCATTTGGGCTAAATTCTAAGCATTCTTCACCTCCTCCATATTCTTTGC
The DNA here is from genome assembly GCF_001704415.2 of Capra hircus. NCBI lineage: Eukaryota > Metazoa > Chordata > Mammalia > Artiodactyla > Bovidae > Capra > Capra hircus. The sequence continues at coordinate 93,890,225 of NC_030812.1, read as the reverse complement.
CCCTTTACTTAGGGTTCATCTTTGCTTCAGGGGGCTTATGTACTGACTGGGTAGAGTGCATCTGCTCGGTGAGTCATCTTTCTGGCTTGGTGGGCTCCAGGGAGATGTGGTTCATCTCTTCTGGTCCTCCTTGTGGTACAGCAGTGGCAGGAATCCACTGTTGACATCTGAGGCTCTTGGCCTCACATCTGGATTCCTACATGCTCTGTGTATTAGTTAGGTAACGACAAACTCCCAAAGTTTGATGGTTAATGCAACTGAAATGTATACCTGACTCATATACCAGTCTAGTGTGGGAGTTCTTTATTGGTTGGCGGCTTTCTGTCATGTGGGAATTAAGAACCTGGTATCCTTTCATTTGTGGTTCCACCATTCCCTAAAGCAGATGTCCCCATCTTTCTTGGTTCATAGTGCCCTGAGAATCTTGGGACTGCAGGCCAAAAGAAATATCTAACAGTTTCTTTTATTAATTAGTTGGGATCAAACAATTTATAAGTAGTAATTGACTCAGTGTCCTAGATGGTACTATGTTTTCCTCAAAGATTTATATCTCAAATGTTCCCTTTAGTTCATTGTGGTATGTTCCACTGATACTATTATTTCCTGTGAATATTTAGCATATCCTAGGTCTTCTGCATTGCAGGTGGGTTCTTTACCGTCTGAGCCACCAGGGAAGCCCATATTCTAGGTAGCCCTTGGTGAATTCACTGTGGTTCCCAAACTGGATACAGGAACCATCACCCAAGGGACTTGGAATGTTTTCTTCTAACCAGAAGAAGAGGTAAGAATACGGGACAGCTCTTTCACTTCTTATTCACTTCCACTCACATTCCATCAACAGTAACTAGACATATTGCCATACCTGGATGCTAAAGAGACTGGGAAGTGCAGCCTCTGGCTCAGACGTCACCTCTCAGAATGGAAAGAAAACATTTTTGGGGAAAGAACCTGGCTGTCTCTGGCACTCTTGGCAACCTCTCCATCCAGACTTGGATTCTACTGGGTCCTCTGGCTCATTCTCAGACCCCTCCAATTCCTCTGCGTGTGTGTGGGGGGGGGGGGAGGTAAGGGGGAAGGGAGGTGGGGTGGGCCTGTGGAGTAGGGACTCAAAGATCCTCTGACTTGGGGTGTGTTAGTCAGCCTCCCCAAACAGGGCCCTCTATCACTGCTTATCTGCAATTCACATGTCATTGTAGGGCACATAACTCCTTGCAAATTCATGAGCTACATTCTGGGAAGTTTAAACACAGCCTCCTCTGCTCTGGTAACTCTAGACCTATTTGGAGTTTCTATTACCAAATGCTCCCACATCCCGCCCCACCCATCAAATAGGCGACTCATCTCCTAGAGGAAGGGTGGTGCTGGCCCTTGCATCAACCCACTGAGTCTTTCTCTTATCAGCTCTTCAAACTTTGTAGTTGTTTGCATAAGAGTTATTATACATTCTTATACTTTGTCTTTTAAACATTTATTATCTACTATATACCTTTTATGTATTCTTCTTATTCCAATTTATTGTTCTTGAATATTTTTACACCACTTTATTTCAATCTGTGCCATTTAATCAACTGTTGACCATTTCAAAATATTTTTCTCTCAAATTCACACATCTGACACTTGAATGACTTTGAACACTATGGTTTGTGTCTACACAAGACCTCAAAAAGCCACAAGCTTTACTCTTTGGCTTTTTCATTGCTTTTGTCTCCTCCTTCCTTGAGAAACAAGTCTTAGCTTCTTGGATTTAATCTACTACTGGAAAATTTACTAAGTTTTACTAAATGTGTAGGGTAATATTCAACTTCCTCCCGTATATTTACTTCTGTAGTTAATTTTTCTTGTATTTATTTATTATTTGCCTACATTCACTTTTGTGCAGGTTGTTTTGGTAGTTGAACTTACCATTTGCTACTCTGAGATCAGATTATTGAGTTCAGACTGCTGTATAACCAAGGAAAAGTTGGGCATTCCTGGGCTCAAGCTTAATGCCCGTGGAGCTTGTTTTGCTCACTTATAACACAGTTCTGTACTGAGCATCACTGACTCAATGGACGTGAATTTGAGAAAACTCTGGGAGATACTTAAGGACAGGGGAGCCTAGTGTGCTGCAGCCCATGGGGTAGCAGACAGTCAGACATGACACAGCAACTGAACAACTGCACTATATCCCTATCCTCTCTTCTGCTCACTTGCTCAGACTCTATATAAGCTCCCATCCATTGTAATTCCAGACTGCAGGTGTTTCGTAAATTGGTTACATAAGAGAGGAGCTGCCATTGGTCAGCAACTGTAAGGCTACTAGCACATCTTAGCTTTGGGACCACAGTAGAGGGGTGAGACGTGAATCAGGCATGGGTTGACTGAAGTAGATGAAGCAGAGTTTAAAAGAGAGGTTGCTATACAAGTTGAATACTGATTAGAGTAGATGCTTAGTAGAGTACAGTAGATGGGATAGAGTAGATGATTTAGTATCATTATCTTTCTCTACAGATAACTGTAAACTTTTTACCCAGGTGATAGGCATCTTGGTCCCCATCTTTACATTCCAAAGAGGCTGAAAAAAAGACTGAACACTCTTGAGGCCAAGCACAGTTTCTTCATTGTTTAAGAGATGTAATTTTTTTTTGCCTAGGGTTCTTTTTTCATAATTTTTCTTTTTCTATTTCTTTTCTAAATTCAGTGGCTATCTCCTGGAGTCAATTCAGTCACTTAGTCATGTCTGACTCTTTGCAACCCCATGGACTGCAGCACGCCAGGCTTCCCTGTCCATCACCAACTCCCAAAGCTTGCTCAAACTCATCTTCATTGAGTTGGTGATGTCATCCAACCATCTCATCCTCTGTTGTCTCCCCCTCCTCCAGCCTGCAATCTTTCCCAGCATCACGGTCTTTTCTAGTGAGTCAGTTCTTCACAACAGGTGTCCGACGTACTAGAGTAGATGCCACCAATTTCTCTATTTACTTTCCTTCCCCCACTCTTAATTATCTTAGTATTTTCTCTTCTTTCTACAGACAGAAATACCAATGCCAAGTAAAAACAGTTAACAAAATGCAACCCTTTTTTAGTTCTGTTTAATCTTGACTACAGATGCAAAATATTTTTGTATTAAATGTCCCAGATCTTCTTTCAGATTATAAAAAAGGATTTAAGCCTAAACCATGTGTAACAGTGAATAAATGAAAAGTATTTGATCAAGATTTGGTTGGTCTAATTGCTATTGATATTTTTAAATGAAGACAACAAGAATACAAGTCTTAAGCAATGAATTCTTGGAAAGTGGATAGAAATTAACATGTAAATGAAACCCAGGGTCAAAACCCAAGAAAATGTTACTAGGAAAAGATCCTATTTCAGTCTAGCTGAGTAAACTAGATGAACATCCCCTGAATACAGAGAATTGTGTTCTCAACTGTGCATATCAATCTTCCAAAAAACTGCAGTCTGAGAAAGGAATACTAGGGAGCATTGCCAAGAGAAATTTGAATACTCTCTCTGTTGAGAAACACATTGTCTGCTAGAACTTTCAATGTAAAGATGAGTAATCAGAAACAAGAACCAGCACAACATGGAGTCTTTTAGAAATAGTGCCATATGAGGGAAAAGGAACATCATCCTGAAAGCTCAAATTTCTAAACACCATCAGTTTTAGGAACCCAAAGAAATTTTAGGAAAATAATATTAGCATCTTCTATAGGATATGAGAAGATGGGCTGTCTCTATCAAGAGAAGAAAATTTATAAAGAAAAACAGGTTGAGAAGAAAAGACATGAGATGAAATGGGAAATGGATAGAATAGGAGAGGGTTCATAGAAAACTAAAAATTTCATTGTATTATTGACTTTCTATTGGAAGCTATGAATGAAGAGCAGAAACTGACACTGTTGAAAATGGAGTCAGGAATTTGATGGAAAAATTGATGAGGCCTTCCAAAAAATAGAGGCGAAAGACAGAAATGAAAAGGAAGGTAAGGGTGAGAGACACAAGAGTCTACAGTCCAACCTAAGAATGATATTCTTACTGAAAATTAAGATCAAATAAAATCAAACAGAAGCACTGCTCAAAACACTATCAGGAAAGCTTTCCTGAGCTGAGTGCTTTTCCTGATATGATATGATGGGAGGTGCCCAACATCACTTACATTGTAGTCTCGGCAATATTTTTTGCCTAAATAAAATCATGGGGATCATATCTGGCTGGGGCCAGCTCCATGGGCACATGACCTGTGTGGTGAAATATCCCCCATCCTGGATGGTGAGAGATGCACAACAATGTGGATGTACTTAGTGCCACTGAACTGGACAGTTAAATAGGGTTACAACAGTAGGTTTTCTATTTTGTGACTTTTATTGCATCTGGACTACAGATGCGAAATATTTCTGCGTTAAATGTCCCAGATCTTCTTTTGGGTTATAGAAAAATAATTTAAACCTAAACAGTTTATAACAGTAAAAAAAAATTTTTTTAATAGCAAGATGTGTTCTAAATATAAAGTATAAATGAACACTATAGTAAGTTACCAGTTTATAATCTTACAGTATCTAACTTGCTCTAAGCAAAATAAAAAATAAAAGTTTCAGCAATCTTTCCTGCAAAAAAAAAAAAATACACACACATCATCATCATCATCATCATCATCATCCTTAGAAGGGACCCACGCTTGGTTTAACGTCCTGCTGTCACTTGTCCTGAAATTCTTACTAATTTCTGAACAGACAGTCTTGTATTTTCATCTTGTGCATTTTCTTGCATCACAAATCATACAGCCATTCCTGAATCTGCCAAATCCACATTGTGGGACATTCTGCAAGACAACAGGTCTATATTATTTTCTAAAATGTCAGTTACGTAATAGATATCTCCTTCCCCACCCCTCAAAAATCCACTGCCCTAGAAAAAGCATGAAGAAGTACTCTTTCAGGTTAAAGGCAGTTAAGGAGACGTGATGACCCAAAATATTAATAATGTGCAAGCTTTAATTGGATCTTGAGTGGGTATATGTGTATGATGGGGGGGATGTCTACAAAAGACATTTTAGGGGAGAATATTTGGAAAATTTAAATAAACAAGTACTATACATTAGATGGCATTGTACATTTAAACATTTATTGGGCATGAAAATTGCATTCTGTGTATGCAAAAGGAGGTCCTAGTTTTTAGCCAATACAGGCTGTGGTTAAGTGTCATGATGTTTGCAACTTACTTTCAAATGGTTTGGTAAAAATAAATGCATGTAGTTTGGTCTAAGTCTTGTCTGACTCTTTTTGCAACCCAATGGACTGTAGCCCTCCAGGCTCCTCTGTCAATGGGATTCTCCAGGCAAGAATACTGGAGTGGGTTGCCATTTCTGTCTCCAGGGGATCCTCCCAGCTCAGAGATCGAACCCATGTCTCTTGCATTGGCAGGCGGCTCTTTGAGGCACCAGGGAAGCCCAAATGCATATATGGACACAAGTAAAATAAATATGACCAAAGAACTCCCACAATAATCCTCTCAGCAAACTTCTTTTCTAAGGGGGAGTTTTTAATGAGTATTTGTCCATTGACTTTCTAATTGGTTTACATCTCCAGAGTCTCCCTTTCCATGGTGCCAATAATACCTAAGTCCGGGCACCTCCTCCCTGTGCTCTTTCAGCAATCAGCAGATGACTTCTCTTAAACACAGATGCTCTCAAGCCTGAACTCATCAATCTACGGGCCCTGGTCCTGGAGGTTAAAACTTTATTGAGTCTTCACTCAATAAAGGTAAGTCTCTCCCTAGGGGTAACTGCCCATCAACTATTAAGAAAACAGGTTCTGAATGGTATATAAGAAGAGAGAGAGAGGAAAAAAAAAAAACCCACGAAGAACTGTGATTGTTCCAGTGAAGGGAAAATGGAAAATGTTACCTACAAAGTAGTAAAAAAGAAAAAAAAAGCAGATCAACTTTGCCGTTCAAGAATCATCTACAGCCTTTGTTGAGAGAAAAGGTTGTGGTCATGAAATTTTATATTGAGTTAATTTTAGTTCATGTGTTAAGGTAACCAGTGTTCAAGGACTCAGAAAATAGAACTTGCATGAATCATAAAATCATTTTTGAAAGAATTGCTTTGATACAGTTCAACAGACTGGATGACAAGTCAAAATTAAGAAAAATGGGGAAGTTATAATGTAAAAATTTAGAGAATCTTTTACACGGTTTAATAACTTCAGGACCCCACCACATTCAGGAATCGAGTGGGTTCTGTACTTGCCAGTGAATTCGTCTAGGAAGGTGGCAGCTTGCCCTTCTGTGCTTCGATTAGCAAGACTGTGTTTTTTTCCTCTTCCCTTTCTTGCCCACTGACATAAGGTGGATTTCTCAAGTTGCATTTTCCGCTGTGCAATGTGGATTGAGTCCCTGCTGTGGTTGATAGTTTGTAAGTGCTTTTCTGCTCATCTCTCCCTACCAAGCAATTTGATTGAAACACTGTGTCAACAAGAATTACCTAACAGAAGTCAAGTTGCATTAAAAAAAAAAAAAAAAACACCCATAATGGCTATGTTCATTGCCAAATAAATTGAGCAATGATTTTTCTACATCCTGGCAACTCCTCTTCAAAAACGTGTTTTTATTTTTTTTAAACTGGCTATGAAAAACCAATTAGTCAGGGGCAATCGGTTAGCAGTTATGAAGACCATCCTTTTATTGTTTTTCTAGGGAATGATCAGTCTTACTCACTACACAGTGGTGTGGGGTCTTGGCTAAGCAAAACTAGGATTCATATTTGAACATGTCTGATGAATGCATGTGTCCACATGTATCCATCTACTTGAACTGAGTTGTACTGAGGAAGGAAACTGGAGAAATAGGTTTGTGTTGAGCACCTGGGGGAAAGCAGAATAGGTGGGGAGAAAGAAGGGTGGGTGGAGAGAAAATCTTGGTGCCTCTTTCATAATTTGCCTGCCTTGTTAACTTGGTTTCAAAGCTTGAAGAGAAAGGGGTTTCAGGCAGAAGGAACAGATTTCAGCAAGCTTTTGAGATTTGGAGCCATTAGAGCATTGTTCTGATGCCGGACGACTCATGGGCCATGGAGTAGAGAGAAGAAACATGGATTCCGCAAGTAAAAACTGCAAAGGGGCCAAACTGCACTGACACTGGTAGAGATAAAGTGCATATATATGGAAAAACCCTAAGATAATGCTATGAATGAAAGGGAAAGTGTTGGTCACTCAGTTGTGTCTGATCTTTGTAACCCTATGGACTGTAGTCCACCAGGCTCCTCTGTCCATGGGGTTCTCCAGGCAAGAATACTGGAGTGGGTTGCCATTCTCTTCTCCTGGGGAGGAGGAGGGGTGTCTTCCTGACTGAAGGATCAAACCTGGATCTCCCAAATTGCAGGCAGATGTTTTACCATCTGAGCCACCAGGGAAGCCCTCCCAAATTAAATAGTTGAACATCACGGACACACTTTTGCAAGGTTGTTGTTATTGTTCGGCCTCTATGTTGTGTCCAATTCTTTTCTGAACCTACAGACCAAAGCCTGCCAAGTTCCTCTGCCCATGGGGATTCTCTAGGCAAGAATACTGGAGTGGGTTGCCATGCCCAGCTCCAGGGGATCTTTCCGACGCAGGGATCAAACCCGTGTCTCCTGAATTGGCAGGCCGGTTCTTTACTGTCTGAGCCACTGAAATGAAAATGGTGACTGGGAGGAGGAAGGGAATCAATCACCAACTGTATTATAACAAAATTTGTCTTACTGCATGCATATTCTTATATTCAGTTCAGTCGTCGATTCTGTCTGACTCTTTGTGACCCCATGGACTGCAGCATGCCAGGCTTCCCTGTCCATCACCAGCTCCCAGGGCTTACTCAAACTCATGTCCATTGAGTCGGTGATTTGATGCCATCCAACCATCTCATCCTCTGTAGTCCTCTTCTCCCACCTTCAATGTATCCCAGCATCATCCCAGGGTCTTTTCCAATGAGTCAGTTCTTCACATCAGGTGGCCAAAGTACTGGGTTTCAGCTGCAGCATCAGTCCTTCCAAAGAATATTCAGGACTGATTTCCTTTAGGATTGACTGGTTTGATCTTGCAGTTCAAGGGACTCTCAAGAGTCTTCTCCAGCACACAGTTCAAAAGCATCAATTCTTTGGTGCTCAGCTTTCTTTATAGTCCAACTCTCACACCCATACATGACTACTGGAAAATACATAGGTTTGACTAAACGGACTTTTGTTGGCAAAGTAATGTCTCTGCTTTTTAATATGCTATCTAGGTTGGTCATAACTTTTCTTCAAAAGAGCAAGCGTCTTTTAATTTCATGGCTGAGCTCAACATCTCCAGTGATTTTGGAGCCCTCAAAAATGAAGTCTGCTGCTGTTTCTGTTATTTCCCCATCTATTTGCCATGAAGTGATGGGACCAGATGCCATGATCTTAGTTTTCTGAATGTTGAGTTTTAAGCCAAATTTTTCACTCTCCTCTTTCACTTTCATCACAAGATTCTTTAGTTCTTTTCTTTCTGCCATAAGGGTGGTGTCATCTGCATATCTGAGATTATTGATATTTTTCCCCACAACCTTGATTCCAGCTTGTGCTTCATCCAGCCTGGCATTTTGCATGATGTACTCTGCATATAAGTTAAATAAACAGGGTGACAATATACAGTCTTGACATACTCCTTTTCCTATTAGGAGCCAGTCTGTTGTTCCAGGTCCACTTCTAACTGTTGCTTTTTGACTTGCATACAGATTTCTCAGGAGGCAGGTCAGGTGGTCTGGCATTCCCATATCTTGAAGTATTTTCAACAGTTTATTGTGGTCCACACAGGCAAAGGCTTTCGAGTAGTCAATAAAGCAGAAGTTTTTCTGGAACTCTCGTGCTTTTTTGAAGATCCAGTGGATGTTTGCAATTTGACTGCTGATTCCTCTGCCTTTTCTAAATCCATCTTGAACACCAGGGAGTTCACAGTTCACAGTTCACATATTGCTGAAGCCTGGGTTGGGGAATTTTCAGCATTACTTTACTAGCATGTGAGATGAGTGTAATTGTGCGGTAGTTTGAGCATTATTTGGCATTGCTTTTCTTTGAGATTGGAATGAAAACTGACCTTTTCCAGGCCTGTGGCTGGAGTTTTCCACTGCTGAGTTTTCCAAATATACTGACATATTGAGTGCAGCACTTTCACAGCATCATCTTTCAGGATTTGAAATAGCTCAGCTGGAATTTCATCACCTCCACTAGCTTTGTTTGTTGTGATGCTTCCTAAGGCCCACTTGACTTCACATTCCAGGATGTCTGGCTCTAGGTGAGTGATCACACCATCGTGCTTATCTGGGTCATGAAGATCTTTTTTGTATAGTTCTTCTGTGTATTCTTGCCACCTCTTCTTAATATCTTCCACTTCTGTTAGGTCCAGACCATTTCTGTCCTTTATTGAGTCCATCTTTGTATGAAATGTTCCCTTGGTATCTCTAATTTTCTTGAAGAGATCTCTAGTCTTTCCCATTCTGTTGTTTTCCTCTATTTCTTTGTATTGATCACTGAGGAAGGCTTTCTTATCTCTCCTTGCTATTCTTTGGAACTTTGCATTCAAATGGGTGTATCTTTCCTTTTCTCCTTTGCCTTTAGCTTATCTTCTTTTCTCAGCTTTTTGTAAGCCTTCCTCAGACAACCATTTTGCCTTTTTGCATTTCTTTTCCATGGAGATGGTCTTGATCGCTGCCTCCTGTACAATGTTACAAACCTCCATCCACAGTTCTTCAGGCACTCTAGAATCTATTTGTCATTTCCACTGTATAATCGTAAGGGATTTGATTTAGGTCATACATGAATGGTCTAGTGGTTTTCCCTACTTTCTTCAATTTAAGTCTGAATTTGGCAATAAGGAGTTCGTGATCTGAGCCACAGTCAGCTCCTGGTCTTGTTTTTGTTGACTGTATAGAGCTTCTCCATCTTTGGCAGCAAAGAATATAATCAATCTGGTGCCTGACCTTGCTTCTGTCACCAGTCACATACGCAACAATATTGCATAGGAACCTGGAATGTCAAGTCCATGAATCAAGGCAAATTGGAAGTGGCAAACAGGAGATGGCAAGAGTGAACATCGACATTCTAGGAATCAGCAAACTAAAATAGACTGGAATGGGTGAATTTAACACAGATGACCATTATATATACTACTGCGGGCAGGGATCCCTGAGAAGAAATGGAGTAGCCATCATGGTCAACAAAAGAGTCCAAAATGCAGTACTTGGATGCAATCTCAAAAACGACAGAATGATCTCTGTTTGTTTCCAGGCAAACCATTCAATATCACATTAATCCAAGTCTATGCCCCAACCAGTAATGCTGAAGAAGCTGAAGTTGAATGGTTCTATGAAGACTTATAAGACCTTTTAGAAGTAACACCCAAAAAAGATGTCCTTTTCATTATAGGGGACTGGAATCCAAAAGTAGGAAGTCAAGAAACACCTGGAGTAACAGGCAAATTTGGCCTTGGAATGCGGAATGAAGCAGGGCAAAGACTAATAGAGTTTTCCCAAGAAATTGCACTGGTCATAGCAAACACCCTCTTCCAACAACACAACAGAAGACTCTACACATGGACATCACCAGATGGTCAGCACTGAAATCAGACTGATTATATTCTTTGCAGCCAAAGATGGAGAAGCTCTATATAGTCAACAAAAACAAGACCAGGAGCTGACTGTGGCTCAGATCATGAACTCCTTATTACCAATTTTAAACTCAAATTGAAGAAAACAGGGAAAACCACTAGACCATTCAAGTATGACCTAAATCAAATCCCTTATGATTACACAGTAGAAGTGAGAAATAGATTTAAGGGCCTAGATCTAATAGAGTGCCTGATGAACTATGGAATGAGGTTCGTGACATTGTACAGGAGACAGGGATCAAGACCATCCCCATGGAAAAGAAATGCAAAAAAGCAAAATAGCTGTCTAAGGAGGCCTTACAAATAGCTGTGAAAAGAAGAGAAGCAAAAGCGAAGGAGAAAAGGGAAGATATAAGCATCTGAATGCAGAGTTCCAAAGAATAGCAAGAAGAGATAAGAAAGCCTCCTCAGCCATCAATGCAAAGAAATAGAAGAAAACAACAGAATGGGAAAGACTAGAGATCTCTTCAAGAAAATTAGAGGTACCAAGGGAACATATCATGCAAAAATGGGCTCAATAAAGGTCAGAAATGGTATGGACCTAACAGAAGCAGAAGATATTAAGAAGAGGTGGCAAGAATACACAGAAGAACTGTACAAAAAAGATCTTCATGACCCAGATAAGCACGATGGTGTGATCACTCACCTAGAGCCAGACTTCCTGGAATGTGAAGTCAAGTGGGCCTTAGAAAGCATCACTATGCACAAAGCTAGTGGAGGTGATGGAATTTCAGTTGAGCTATTTCAAATCCTGAAAGATGATGCTGTGAAAGTGCTGCACTCAATATGTCAGCAATTTTGGAAAACTCAGCAGTGGCCACAGGCCTGGAAAAGGTCAGTTTTCATTCCAATCTCAAAGAAAAGCAATGCCAAATAATGCTCAAACTACTGCACAATTGCACTCGTCTTACACACTAGTAAAGTAATGCTGAAAATTCCCCAACCCAGGCTTCAGCAATACATGAACCATGAACATCCAGATGTTCAAGCTGGTTTTAGAAAAGGCAGAGTAACCAGAGATCAAATTGCCAGCATCTACTGGATCATCAATAAAGCAAGAGAGTTCCAGAAAAACATCTATTTCTGCTTTATTGACTATGCCAAACCCTTTGACTGTGTGGATCACAATAAACTGTCGAAAATTCTGCAAGAGATGGGAACTGCAGACCATCTAACCAGCCTCTTGGGAAACCTGTATGCAGGTCAGGAAGCAACAGTTAGAACTGGACATGGAACAACAGACTAGTTCCAAATAGGAAAAGGAGTACGTCAAGGCTTTATATTGTCACCCTGCTTATTTAACTTATATGCAGAGTACATCATGAGAATCACTGGACTCGCAGAAGCACAAGCTGGAATCAAGATTGTCGGGAGATATATCAATAACCTCAGATATGCAGATGACACCACCCTTACGGCAGAAAGTGAAGAACTAAAAAGCCTCTTGATGAAAGTGAAAGAGGAAAGCAAAAAAGCTGGCTTAAAGCTCACCATTCAGAAAATGAAGATCATGGCATCCGGTCCCATCACTTCATGGTGAATAGATGGGGAAGCACTGGAAACAGTGTCAGACTTTATTTTGGGGGGGCTCCAAAATCACTGCAGATGGTGATTGCAGCCATGAAATGAAAAGACGCTTACTCCTTGGAAGAAAAGTTATGGCCAACCAAGATAGCATATTGAAAAGCAGAGACATCACTTTGCCAACAAAGGTCCGTCTAGTCAAGGCTATGGTTTTTTCAGTGGTCATGTATAGGTGTGAGAGTTGGACTGTGAAGAAAGCTGAGCGCTGAAGAATTGATGCTTTTCAACCGTGGTGTTTGAGAAGACTCTTGAGAGTCCTTTGGACCTCAAGGAGATCCAACCAGTCCATTTGAAGGAAATCAGCCATGGGATTTCCTTGGAAGGAATGATGCTAAAGCTGAAATTCCAGTATTTTGGCCACCTCATGCGAAGAGTTGACTCATTGGAAAAGACTCTGATGCTGGGAGGGATTGGGGGCAGGAGGAGAAGGGGACGACAGAGGGTGAGATGGCTGGATGGCATCACTGACTCGAAGGATGTGAATCAGTGAACTCCGGGAGCTGGTGATGGACAGGGAGGCCTGGAGTGCTGCAATTCATGGGGTCGCAAAGAGTCGGACACGACTGAGCAACTGTACTGAACTGAACTGAACTGATGTAATATTGTTCTTTACAGCATCGGACTTTACTTCCATCACCAGTCACATCCTCAACTGGGTGTTGTTTTTGTTTTGGCTCTGTCTCTTCATTCTTTCTGGAGCCATTTTCCCACTGATCTCCGGTAGTAGATTGGGCACCTACTGACCTGGGGAGTTCATCTGTCAGTGTCCTATCTTTTGGCCTTTTCATACTGTTCATGGGGTTCTGAAGGCAAGAACACTGAAGTGGTTTGGCATTCCCTTTTCCAGTGGAGCACATTTTGTCAGAACTCTCCAGCATGATCTGTCCATCATGGGTGGCCCTACAGAGCACATAGTTTCATTGAGTTAGACAAGAGAGTTCCAGAAAAAACATCTATTTCAGCTTTATTGACTATGCCAAAGCCTTTGACTGTGTGGATCACAAGAAACTGTGGAAAATTCTGAAAGAGATGGGAATTCCAGACCACCTGACCTGCCTCTTCAAAAATCTGTATGCAGGTCAGGAAGCAAAGTTAGAACTGGACATGGAACAACAGACTAGTTTCAAATAGGAAAAGGAGTACATCAAGGCTGTATATTGTCACCCTGCCTATTTAACTTATATGCAGAGTACATCATGAGAAACGCTGGACTGGAAGAAACACAAGCTGGAATCAAGATTGCCAGGAGAAATATCAATAACTTCAGATATGTGGATGACAGCACCCTTATGGCAGAAAGTGAAGAGGAACTAAAAAGCCGCTTGATGAAAGTGAAAGAGGAGAGTGAAAAAGTTGGCTTAAAGCTCAACATTCAGAAAACGAAGATCATGGCATCTGGTCCCATCACTTCATGGGAAATAGATGGGGAAACACTGGAAACAGTGTCAGACTTTATTTTTTGGGGCTCCAAAATCATTGCAGATGGTGATTGCAGCTGTGAAATTAAAAGACACTTACTCCTTGGAAGGAAAGTTATGACCAACCTAGATAGCATATTCAAAAGCAGAGACATTACTTTGCTGACTAATGTCCTTCTAGTCAAGGCTATGGTTTTTCCAGTAGTCAAGTATGGATGTGAGTGTTGGACTGTGAAGGAAGCTGAGCGCCAAAGAATTGATGCTTTTGAACTGTGGTGTAGGAGAAGACTCTTGAGAGTCCCTTGAACTGCAAGGAGATCCAACCAGTCCATTCTGAAGGAAATCATCCATGGGATTTCTTTGGAAGGAATGATGCTAAAGCTGAAACTCCAATACTTAGGCCACCTCATGCGAAGAGTTGACTCATTGGAAAAGACTCTGATGCTGGGAGGGATTGGGGGCAGGAGGAGAAGGGGACGACCGAGGATGAGATGGCTGGATGGCATCACTGACTCAATGGACGTGAGTCTGAGTGAACTCCGGGAGCTGGTGATGGACAGGGAGGCCTGGTGTGCTCCAATTCATGGGGTCACAAAGAGTTGGACAGGACTGAGCGACTGAACTGAACTGTGGTCCATGTGATCAGTTTGATTAGTTTTCTGTGACTGTGGCCTTCTGATGGACAAGGATAAAAAGCTTATGGAAGCTTCCTGATGGGAGATACTGCCTGAAGTGGAAACTGTGTCTAATTCTGATGGGTGGGGCCATGCTCAGTAAATCTTTAATCCAATTTTCTGTTGATGGGCAGGGCTGTGTTCCCTCCCTGTTTGACCTGAGGCCAAACTATAGTGAAGGTAATGAAGTTCAGTTCAGTCACTAAGTCGTGTCCGACTCCTTGAGACCCCATAAATTGTAGAGCGCCTCCCTGTCCATCACCAACTCCCAGAGTTCACCCAAACTCATGTCCATCGAGTCAGTGATGCCATCCAGCCATCTCATCCTCCGCCATCCCCTTCTCCTCTGCCCCCAATCCCTCCCAGCATCAGAGTCTTTTCCAATGAGTCAACTCTTTGTATCAGGTGGCCAAAGTATTGGCGTTTCAGTTTTAGCATCGGTCCTTCCGAAGAACACCAAGGACTGGTCTCCTTTAGAATGAACTGTTTGAATCTCCTCGCAGTCCAAGGGACTCTCAAGAGTCTTCTCCAGCACCACAGTCAGAAGCATCAATTCTTCAGCACTCAGCTTTCTTCACAGTCCAACTTTCACATCCATACTTGACTACTGTAAAAACCATAGCCTTGACTAGACAGAACTTTGTTGGCAAAGTAATGTTATACTCAAATGGGTATTACTTTTAAATGTGGTTGGGAAAACAAAGCTGGCTAAGGAAAGGAAAGAATTACATGAGCATAGTATAGTGAATGTCTCTGCTTGTGGACTTGGGGTTGATTTTTTTCCCTCACCTGTCAGTATTTTCCCTAAATTTAATGACAAGAATATGGTAGTTTTCTCATCTAAAATTTGTATTTTAAATATCCATAAGAAATATCATTTCATTTTTAAAAGTATTTGAAGGTGTCTTGGTTGAACAAATCCTCTTACTCACATCCAAATTGAATCAGGAGTTTTAAATTGGCTATTATACACTTTGAAACATATATTTCAGATCAAGCCTTTTCACTTTGAATAAGTACTTTAACAGTTCTGTTCATATAATTTCCGTAGTTTTTCTTTTTTTTTTTTTTTTTTTTCCCACTAAAGCCCTTCCATTACCAGAAGCAATAGTTGTGTGTATGAACCATCTAGGAAGCATTTTCAAAATCATCATGGTTGCTTAATACCCTATCAGCCTGATCTTCTCTGGGCTGGGATTTCAAAAACCCCCTCAGATTTGAACTTCCCCTGGCCTGCACTATTAAAAGTCACCAGCTGACACGAGAAGGTTAAAATTTCATAACTTAGCCTTCACAAATACGACTGTGTATGCCTTTCTACCTCACTTTCCCTTTCCTGGGTGAATCCCCTCCTGTTTGTCCGAAATATCTTCCCTTTTCCCTTTTTGACGCGATTTCTCTCCTGGCTTATCCTTGTTCTCTCTTTCTTTAAAAAACAATCTATTGGGACTTCCCTGCTGGTCCAGTGGTTATGAATCCTTCTTCCAATTCACAGGTCATGGGTTTGATCCCTGGTCAGGGAACTAAGATCCCACATGCAGTGGGGCAACTAAGCCCACGTGTCACAACTGGAGAACTCAGTGCAGCCCCCAAAATAAATAAAACAAAAACAATCTCTCATGTAAGGTTCAACTCTAGGTCCAAATCAGATATTTTCAATAAGCATTTTGGAACACCTGGTAAAAAATAGGTTTATGCTAGATGCTATAAGAGCTCCAATTAGAAAGTTTGTAGCTACTGTTCTGGTTAAGAACTGGTTAAATGGCCTGTCTGGTCAAGGCTATGGTTTTTCCAGTAGTCATGTATGGATGTGAGAGTTGGAGTATAAAGAAAGCTGAGTACCAAGGTCCAGCCTCAGCAGAGTCCAGGGATATCCTCAGGATGGACAATGTTGGCGAATGAAGAAAGATAGAGAAAGAGATAAGGACAGAAAAACACGGGGAGACCAAGCTTCTTCAGTGAGCAAGGCCCATTTACTTTATTTTCAGAGGGCTTTTATACCCTGAGTTGTACGTACAGCAAGGTTAAAAATGCAGTCAACTCAACATTCCATCAGTATTAACTTTTGTCGATTATCAGGCTCCTTCCTGCAAGAGTCTTATTTTTTGTACATTATCTTCTGGCCCAGAGGCCTGTTGATATTTTATGACCCTTTTTGATAAAGGTTGGTCAGCCAGAACAATAATTTTCCCTCAAAGTGTTTCTTCTTAAATTCCTAGCCTGCATCACCCTTAAAGTACAGAGTAACATTTTTATGGAGCAAAGATTCAGCGAGTTACAGCAAAGAAAGAACTTATTAACTCAAAGTCTAATGTTGCTAATGCTAAAGTTACTGCTTGTTATTTCTACATCCTGACAATATGCACTCCCGGGAACACAATAGATAAGGGATGTGAGAACTTGGTAGCAAGTATTGGTTCAACAATGTTGCAAGAGTCTGGATAAACCTGCCAAGTAAGCTAGAATGTTAACGGGGGTTTGAAACACTCCTTTCATGCCCAGGAGATTTATCAACTAGAGCCCTAAGTTAACTCTTTCCAGAGAAAGGTGGTCAGGGACAGCCCCCTGTTAGTCAGAAGAGTAGGTGAAATACTTAAAATAGTAAGACAGGCAGATTCTGGTTTGGGGGTAGATGCTCAAGTAGGTCCAAGGGGTCCCTTGAGTCTTGATCTCACCTTTGCCCGTCAGGCCTCTTCCTCATGACCTTTGCCATGGGCGGGGTTCTCCACACTGGGTCCCAGCAGCTGAGCACTGAGGAACTGATGCTTTCGAACTGTGGTGGTGGAGAAGACTCTTGAGAGTCCCTTGGACTACAAGGAGATCCAACCAGTCCATCCTAAAGGAGATCACTCCTGAGTGTTCATTGGAAGGACTGATGTTGAAGCTGAAACTCCAATATTTTGGCCAACTGATGCAAAAAACTGACTCATCTGAAAAGACCCTGATGCTGGGAAAGATTGAAGGCAGGAGGAGAAGGGGACAACAGAGGATGAGATGGTTAGTTGGCATCACTGAGTCAATGGACACGAGTTTGAGTAAAGTCTGGGAGTTGTTGATGGACAGGGAGGCCTGGTGTGCTGCAGTCCATGGGGTTGCAAAGAGCCGGACACAACTGAGCTGAGCTGAACTGAACTGAACTGAAATGCCCCAAGCTCTGAAGAAGAGACTCCATTAAGCCTCTCCAAATAAACAATCAGCTTGGTAAAAGCAATGAGCTTGCTCTTTGATCTCCAAGATTGGTCCCTGGCTCTTCCTCTCGGCCACATTGCTTCACTAGCTCTGTATGTATATATTCTGATGCTCTTAAGAGCATGATTCTCTCCCTTTTAAGACATTATATTTTCTGTCAAACAATTCTTTTTGACACTAGGGTCTGAAAGCCTAGGGAATGACTTATTTTTACTTTCCTTCTTAACTCTCTTATTCTGGTTAGTGACATATAATGTACCCATATAGGTATGCTGTTTCTAGAACCAAATCAGATGGTTTTAAATTTTCACTTTGCCACTACCTAGGCAAATAACTTCATAGCTCCATATCTTTATTTTCTCACCTTTATAATGGGAATAATAATGCTAGTACCTGCCTCACATGTGTATCATAAGTATCAGAGTGAATAGACTTAAGGTGATTTAACAATACCTGCATGATATAAGGGGCTTCTCTGGTATCTCAGATGGTAAAGAATCTGCCTGCAATGCAGGAGACCCAGGTTCAATCCCTGGGTCAGGTGATAGAAGATTTCACAAGTGCTCTCTTGATCCAGTTTCTAAGTCAGGGCTAAAAGCTCTCCATTTGTGTGAAAGAATTAGAAGTCTTAAGAGTCAAGTTTCTAGTCTACCTGAATAAACCAACCTGATTCTATATATAACAGTCTTCATTATAGGTTACAGTCCACAGGGTCACAAAGAGTTGGACATGACTGAGTGACTTCACTTTCTTTCATTATAGCTAATGTGATTTTATTTTTAAAAACTTTATTATATCTATCAGTTTGCACTTACTGGAAGTCTACTCAGTTGAATTAATGAAAATTTTGACTTATTCTTAAGAAACATTTCTATATTTTATTATAAACTATAATATGACTTGTACTATTATCAGTTCAGTTCAGTTGCTCAGTCATGTCCGACTCTTTGCGACCACATGGACTGCAGCATGCCAGGCCTCCCTGTCCATCCCCAACTCCCAGACTTTACCCAAACTCATGTCCACTGAGTCAGTGATGACATCCAACCATTTCATCCTCTGTTGTCCCCTTCTCCTCCTGCCCTCAATCTTTCCCAGCATCAGAGTCTTTTCAAATGAGTCAGCTCTTCACAGCAGGTGGCCAAAGTATTGGAGTTTCAGCTTCTACATCAGTCCTTCCAATGAACACTCAGGACTGATCTCCTTTAGGATGGACTGGCTAGATCTCCTTGCAGTCAACATTGGTAAAAAAAAGTTTACAATTAGCATAGGTTTGGAAACCTTCTAATGGATACTATATCATTCTGCACATAGTTTGAATGATAAATTCTTAAGGATTGATTCTGATTATGCTCCTAATGTTCAATAAAGTAAAACTGTCTCTAAAATTAAAAAAAAAAAATCCACTCCTTTTAGAGGCAGTTTTCTAAACCCACACTTCAACTTCTTTCCTTATCAGGAAACCCCTGTAACACCCCTGGGTTACAGTATTCAATACACAACTGCAAGAGGCCTCAGATATTTGACACCCAGGAATGGCCTCTTCTTCCAGCCCTCAGAAGTATTGAAAATTTCCAGTCCCTGGGAAGCCACAAAGCCCAGCTAACCTCACCCCGTTTGCTACGAAACTACCATAACAGCTCCAGCTTGTTGACCATGCCTCTAGGCAAAAGCTGCTGTGCAGCCTTGCATGGCATCCTTCCCTAGTTTGGAGCTGTAAAAAAAAAAGTTCAGCCTTTCATCCAAGTGTCACTGGCTATGTCTGGCTATGCAAAGAACCTATAATTATACCTAATATCATGTAATTTTGAAATAACCTGGTTCATGTTAAGAACTCAGTAACTTTTACCTTTTAAAAAAAGGGCTTTCTATTCCAAATTTATGTAAAGTTTTATACATGAAAATATTGCAAAACTATTCCTTTTGAGAATTCATGGGGGCTTCCTTGGTGATCCAGAGGCTAAGACACCCTGCTCACAATACATGGGCTGGGGTTCAGTCCTTGGTTGGGGAGTTAGATTCCACATGCCCCAGATAAGAGTTTCCATACCACAGCTAAAGATTCCGAATGCTACAACTAGGACAGTATGCACAATTATAAAAGAAAAGAAAAAAACGAGTTAAAATTACTTAACCTTTAGATTGGAGCTAATCTTGATCGAAAAATCTTTACAGTTTTAGTTTGACTTTATTGTATTTGAATATTGCATTCCAAAATATACTGAAGAAGCTGAAATGACAGCCTAAAATATGCCTTTTTTGACATAAAAATTATTTTGAGCTGAAGACAAGGGACACTGGTTCAATCTCCATGCTGGGAAGACCCCACATGCTGCTGGGGCACTGAGCCTGTTCACCACAACTAACGAGCCTGTGCTCTGCAGCCCACAACCACAACTACTGAGCCCATGCCCTACAACGACTGAAGCCTTCTTTCTAGAGCCTGGGATCCACAGCAAGAGAAGCCACTGCAATGAGAAGCGAATGCACTACAACCAGAGAGTAGCCCCCACTCACCGCAACTGGAGAAAGCCCATGCACAGCAACAAAGACCCAGCATGGCCAGGAAAAAAAAAAAAGAATAAGCAGTAAATGTGTTCGGTAGGTAGAATAGGGAAAAGGAGTCCAAAATGGCGGTGGCTAAAAAACAAGGAAGGTCAAAGGAAGGTCCGAGGACCAGAGTGAAGACTTCAGGTAGAACAAACAGCACTCCTGGCTAAGCCCAATTTGCACAGGGCAGGCCCAGGGGGAGGAGAAAACATACAAAAGGAGGCGCCAAAGCGCTTTCTCTCTCTCTTTCTCTCCTGTGCGTGCACTCTTTCTCTCTCTCTCACCCTCTCTCTCTCCCTCCCCCACGTGCTCCTCCACTCTCTTCTCTTCAAGTCTTTGGGTTGGCATGCCCTCATGCTTCGAGGATGGATTTTCCTGCTATCTTCTAAATAAAATAGAGCTGTAACACTGATTTGTCTAAGAGCTATAACATGGCCCATTCGAGACCTGAGAGCTATAACACGGTCTCTCCAAGACCTAAGAGCTGTGACATGCCAAGGGGGCTTTAATGTCCGTCACTCCAAATATTTGTTGTGACGAGACAAAGAACCAAGGAACATACACTCTCATGACAAATGGATGTATTGAGAGAGTAGTGATAGTCTTTCTCAATAGAAGACAGACAGCCAGAGTAGAGAAATCCTAGGTTTACCTTGTTCCATAACCACATCAAAATTACGAGTATATTGGAAGAGTGGGGAAACCCACTAGACCATTCAGGTATGACCTAAATCAAATCCCTTATGATTATATAGTGGAAGTGAGAAATAGATTTAAGGGACTAGATGTGATAGAGTGCCTGATGAACTAAAGATGGAGGTTTGTGATATTGCGCAGGAGACAGGGACCAAGACCATCCCCAAGAAAAAGAAATGCCAAAGAGCAAAATGGCTGTCTGGGGAGGCCTTACAAAGAGCTGTGAAAAGAAGAGAAGTGAAAAGCAAAGGAGAAAAGGAAAGCTATACACGTTTGAATGCAGAGTTCCAAAGAATAGCAAGGAGAAATAAGAAAGCCTTCCTCAGTGATCAATGCAAAGAAATAGAGGAAAACAATAGAATGGGAAAGATTTTCTCTTCAAGAAAATTAGAGAACCAAGGGAACATTTCATGCAAAGATGGGCTCAATAAAGGACAGAAATGGTATGGACCTAGCAGAAGCAGAAGATATTAAGAAGAGGTGGCAAGAATACACGGAAGAACTGTACAAAAAAGATCTTCACGACCAAGATAATCACGATGGTGTAATCACTCACCTAGAGCCAGACATCCTGGAATGTGAAGTCAAGTGGGCCTTAGAAAGCATCACTATGAAAAAAGCAAGTGGACGTCATGGAATTCCAGTGGAGGTATTTCAAATCCTGAAAGATGATGCTGTGAAAGTGCTGCACTCAATATGCCAGCAAATTTGGAAAACTCAGCAGTGGCCACAGGACTGGAAAAGGTAAATTTTCATTTCAATCCAAAAGAAAGGCAATGCAAAAGAATGCTCAAACGAGCACACAATTGCACTCATCTCACATGCTAGTAAAGTAATGCTCAAAATTCTCCAAGCCAGGCTTCAGCAGGACGTGAACCATGAACTTCCAGATGTTCAAGCTGGTTTTAGAAAAGGCAGAGGAACCAGAGATCAAGTTGCCAACATCTGCTGGATCATCAATAAAGCAAGAGAGTTCCAGAAAAATGTATTTGTGCTTTGTTGACTATGCCAAAGCCTTTGACTGTGTGGATCACAAGAAACTGTGGAAAATTCTGAAAGAGATGGGAATACCAGACCACCTGACCTACCTTTTGAGAAACCTGTGTGTAGGTCAGGGTTGAACTGTTAGAACTGGACATGGAACAACAGACTGGTTACAAATAGAAAAAGGAACATGTCAAGCCTGTATATTGTCACCCTGCTTAGTGAGTACAGAGTACTCACTTCTATGCAGAGTACATCATGAGAAACGCTGGGCTTGGAAGAACCACAAGCTAGAATGAAGATTGCCATGAGAAACATCAATAATCTCAGATATGCAGATGACACCACCCTTATGGCAGAAAGTGAAGAGGAACTAAAAAGCCTCTTGATGAATGTGAAAGAGGAGAGTGAAAAAGTTGGCTTAAAGCTCACCATTCAGAAAACGAAGATCATGGCATCCGGTCCCATCACTCCATGGGAAATAGATGGGGAAACAGTGGAAAGAGTGTCAGACTTTATTTTTTGGGGCTCCAAAATCACTGCAGATGGTGATTGCAGCCATGAAATTAAAAGACGCTTACTCCTTGGAAGAAGAGTTATGACCAACCTAGATAGCATATTGAAAAGCAGAGACATTACTTTGTCAACAAAGGTCCGTCTAGTCAAAGCTATGGTTTTCCCATTGGTCATGTGAGAGTTGGACTGTGAAGAAAGCTGACTGCCAAAGAATTGATGCTTTTGAACTGCGGTGTTGGAGAAGACTCTTGAGAGTCCCTTGGACTGCAAGGAGACCCAACCAGTCATTCTAAAGGAAACCAGTCCTGGGTGTTCATTGGAGGCACTGATGCTGAAGCTGAGGCTCCGATACTTTGGCCACCTCATGCGAAGAGTTGACTCATTGGAAAAGACCCTGATGCTGGGAGGGATTGGGGGCAAGAGGAGAAGGGGACGACAGAGTATGAGATGGCTGGATGGCATCACCAACTCTATGCACATGAGTCTGAGTGAACTCTGGGAGTTGGTGATGGACAGGAGGCCTGGCATGCTGTGATTCATGGGGTTGCAAAGAGTCGGACACAACTGAGCGATTGAACTGAACCAATGCAGGGGACACAGGTTCAATCTTTGGTTCAAGAAGACCCTCCTTGGATGCAGAAGAACTAAGCCTGTGCACCACAACTCTTGAGCCTGTGCTCAGAGCCCAGGACCCACAATTACTGAGCCAGGTGCCTAGAGCTTGTGTTCTGCAGCAAGAGAAGCCATTGCAATGAGAAGCCCGTCCATTGCAGCTAGAGAGTAGCCCTGCTAGCCACAACTAGAGAAAAATCTGTGCAGCAATGAAGATGCAGAAAAGCCAAAAAAAAAGAAAAAAAAAAAGCAACAACAACCAAAGCAAAGACTGTAATAAGAGACAAACATGGCATTGCTGAGGTATCACTGACACACAATAAACTGTACAGATCTAAAGCGTACAATTTAGAATTTAAACATGTTTTGACCTGTGTCAGTTCCACCCGCACTCTGAGACAGGTGAGACTGAAATCAGCCCTCAGGCAGCCTCCTGAAAAGTCTGAACATCATCTGTGTGTTTAGGTCTTCTCTTTCTCTCCTCAGGGATAAGCCAAGAGCTGAGTCTTCCTGGTTGGGCTGTGCTGAGTCAGGGTAGGGACTCTGTCGGTGGAGGACATGCTGATTCAGGCTTCTGCCTTATTCTCAGCAGCCTCTAGGCTTTGAGAGTACACTGGCTCTCATCAGTGCTCTGAGACAAGCAAGACAGAAGGCTGTCCCTTGAGAAGCCCCCATCTCTCTCTCTCTCTCCCTCCCTCCCCAGGGAGAAGCTAGGATAGGAGGATTTTCATTTGCTCACCCTACACGAAGCCAGGAGGATGATTGATGCCAAATGCCTGCCCGCTTGTCCAAGCTGCTGTCTTTGTTCTGTGTCTCTCGATCTGGGATCCCCTGCTGTCTGGGCTCAGATTCAGATAAGACAAAAGACAGTGCCTTGGGCAGTCTCCAGAACAACCAACATGTTGGCGGTAACAGCCATTCCTTTCCTTCCTTCCCTGGGGAGAAGCTGGGAGCTGATAGTGTCCTCCCAACTCATAAAAAAGCAATAGGAGCGATAAACCAAAACCTAGTAATAGTCTACCCCAGGGGATAGACTGGGATGGAGTGTAAAAAATGTGGGAACTGGAGCAAGGTAGAAGGGAAGGGAGGGCTTTCCTGGTGGTTCAACTGGTAAAGGATCTGCCTGCAACGCAGGAGACCGGGGTTTGATTCCTGGGTCGGGAATGTCCCCTGGAAAGGAAATGGCAACCCACTCCAGGATTCTTGCCTGGAAAATCCCACGGACAGAGAGGTTGGTGGGTTACAGTTCATGGGGTCGCAAAGAGTTGGACACGACTGAGCGACTAACCCACACACCAGAAGGGGAGGGAGGCTGGGTGTGACATTTCTCTGGGTATAACATTCTATGTCCTGAACTGTAGAACCACATTAAGGTTTCATCTACTCAGAAAATATATATAATTTACAAACCAGGATTAGGGATGCAGGACGGACCAAAGCCAGAATAACAACTAGTAATATAAGCAGCATAACCTACGTGTGGATTTGGAATCAGTTTCTTTATTTGAAAATTTAAAATAATAACAGTTTCCTTGAAGCACTGTTTTGAGAATTAAATGAGCTAATGGGTTCATTGATTCAAGGACATGAGTTTGAGCAAACTTCAGGAGGTAGTGAAGGACAGAGAAGCCTGGCATGCTGCAATCCATGGAGTCGAAAAGAGCTGAATATCACTGAGCAACTGAATAACAACAGTAACAACAAAATGGATATAAAGCTATTTACCATGCTATATGCCCAGTAAATATTACCTATTATTATTTTTGTGATTGTAATTATGTTGTCAGAGGGGTAGGTTTTTGCAACAAAATATTAAAGTATATTCAATATGGAAATAAATATAAAGTAATACAGCTGTCTTTGACCTTCAAGTTTGACTAGTACTGGAAGTCCAGTTATTCACTTACTGATTCATAAAGAAACATATGTATCAGGAACTTTGTTAGACTTTAGGGATTACAAAGAAGAATAAAGCAAAATCTCTTTTTTCAGTGGTGTCACAGTCTTAGAGAAGTCAAGGGATAACCACGTAACTATAATACACTGTGTTAAGTGCAGTGACTGATAAACACGGGGTACTTTGGGAAGTTCCAAGAAGGAAGTATGTAGCTTGGGAAGAAGTGAGTCAAAGCCATCTTCCTAGCTGCGGTGAACTTGAGCTAATTCTTAAAATGAATAGCTGGGAGCAGAAGAAAGACAGGAGGCAGACAGGGGAAAGGGTTTGAAGCTCCTCTGTCAACACAATTCAACTCAAAAGCAAAAGAATTACATGCTTTAATTAACTTTTTCAAAAAATTGTAGGGCTTCCCTGGTGGCTCAGTGGTAAAGAATGCACCTGCCAATGCAGGAGACACAAGTTTGATTCCTGGCCTGGGAAGCTCTCCCATGCCATGGAGGAATGAAGTCTGTGCACCACAGCTATTGAGCCTGTGTGCCTGAGAGCCTGTGCTCTGCAACAAGAGAAGCCCTGGCACGGCAACTAGAGTAGCCTGCACTCTCTGCAGCTAGAGAAAAGCCTGAGCAGCAGTGACATCCAGTACAGCCAAAAATAAAGAAATAATTTAAATTTTTTAAAAATTTAAAATGGACTGTCAGCTACAGCCCATGGGGTCTCAAAGAGCAGGACATGACTGAGTGACTAACAATCTCTTAAGGACTGGTTCAATTTAAAAACAGGAGATGAAAATACATTCATGACAATACACTCATGTAGAATAAAAATAGGAAATTCATGCAAACTGAAACACTCGTGTTGTCATGCTTGGTACATGTGCTCCATATAGGCAGGCTGAACAACTGTCTTGAGAGCCTGGAGTCAGAGCAAAAGGAATTAGCTGGAACAGGGAGCTGCCTGGTTGGGAACATGGGCCTGATTTCCTGTTCTTATCTATATGATTCCCTGGATTTTAAAATCCTCATAACTATGGTTATGTGAAAGACGAGCTTGGGAAACAGGCCCAGGTGTTAGACTGATAAGCATCAAATGAGAATGCCTTTTGGAACTGACACAAATAGTCCCTGCTGAGCAAGCATCATGAGCTGAGGTCATGTTAAGACATCAGGGGAAAGAAATTAGCATGGGAACATATACCTGCCAAATTGTTAGTGCAACATTGGCTGTGAAATTGGGGTGTCTCTGGCACCCCACTCCAGTACTTTTGCCTGGAAAATCCCATGGACGGAGAAGCCTGGTAGGCTGCAGTCCATGGGGTTGCTAAGAGTCAGACACGACTGAGCGACTTCATTTTCTCTTTTCACCTTCATGCATTGGAGAAGGAAGTGGCAACGCACTCCAGTGTTCTTGCCTGGAGAGTCCCAGGGACAGGGGAGCCTGGTGGGCTGCCGTCTATGGGGTCGCACAAAATCGGACACGACTGAAGCGACTTAGCAGCAGTAGCAGCTGAACATTTGAGAGTTAGATAAGCCATATTAACATAAACTCAGAGTATTATGCAAATTGGGCTTCTCAGGCAGCACATTGGTAAAGAATCCACCTGTCAATGCAGGAGACCCAGGAGACATGGGTTCCATCGCTGGGTTGAGAAGATCCCCTGGAGGAAGAAATGGCAACCCTCTCCACTATTCTTGCCTGGAAAATTCCATGGACAGCGGAGACCGGCAGGCTACAGCCCATGGAATCAAAAAGAGTTGGATACAACGGAGCACTAATGCATGCATGCATTAGGCATATCATCCACTTAAATAAAACAATCGCAGGCACATGCATAGAGGCATAAGTGTGGATGTGTACATAAAATATTATGAGTGGTTTTCCTACATAAACAAACCTAGGTGGAAGCATGGGGTATTCTTTATTTTCTTTTCACTTTATCTGTGATTTCAAATTTTTTTAGAATAAAAATGCACTACTTATACAATAAGTATATTGTATAAGAAAGCTTGAAAAATTAGCATCAGAGAAAAAAGACTGTCTTCTACATTCATTGGAACGACTAAGAGTGGTGCAGCCTGGATGGTGTTAGATGTGAACAGGTTAAGATTGTAGGGAACACTGAGGAGAGTGGCACGTAGAGAGGGCCGTGGTGCTGCACAAAACGGAATTTCTTTTCAGTTTGGACTAAAAAACAGGAAAGGACTATTTTTGGTAGAAATGTTTTAAATGCCCCTCCCACTGGCACATCTGGTACAACAAATGTTTATCTTGCATAAAGAATGCACAGGCTATGTTTCGAGCACACTCAAGTCATTTCTGTTCTAGGCTATAAAGCAAGTATCCACAGCTTACAAAAAGTTAAGAGTGTATACATCACGACAAAATGAAAACAGAATCAATTAGATAAAGGTAACAAAAAACTCCCTCTAACATTTAAAAAAGTTAAAAAACACACATTTAATTAATTCAGGGATGACAGAATAAATCATGAGGGAACTCTGACAACACTTCAGTTCAGCTCAGTTGCTCAGTCGTGTCTGACTCTTTGAGACCCCATGAATCGAAGCACGCCAGGCCTCCCTGCGGATCACCAACTCCCGGAGTTCACTCAGACTCACGTCCATCGAGTCGGTGATGCCATCCAGCCATCTCATCCTCGGTCATTTCCTTTTCCTCCTGCCCCTAATCCCTCCCAGCATCAGAGTCTTTTCCAATGAGTCAACTCTTTGCATGAGGTGGCCAAAGTACTGGAGTTTCAGCTTTAGCATCATTCCTTCCAAAGAAATCCCACGGCTGATCTCCTTTAGAATGGACTGGTTGGATCTCCTTGCA
The DNA here is from genome assembly GCF_001704415.2 of Capra hircus. Taxonomy (NCBI): domain Eukaryota; kingdom Metazoa; phylum Chordata; class Mammalia; order Artiodactyla; family Bovidae; genus Capra; species Capra hircus. Next base: position 93,862,639 of record NC_030812.1, on the reverse strand, counting down.
GTTCAAGGGACTCTCAAGAGTCTTCTTCAACACCACGGTTTAAAATCATCAACTCTTCGGTGCTCAGCTTTTTTCACAGTCCAACTCTCACATTCACACATGACCACTGGAAAAACCATAGCCTTGACTAGATGGACCTTTGTTGGCAAAGTAATGTCTCTGCTTTTCAATATGCTATCTAGGTTGGTCATAACTTTTCTTCCAAGGAGCAAGTGTCTTTTAATTTCATGGCTGCAGTCACCATCTGCAGTGATTTTGGAGGCCAAGAAAATAAAATCTGACACTATTATTGTTTACCCATTTATTTGCCATGAAGTGATGGGACCAGATGCCATGATCTTAGTTTTCTGAATGGTGAGCTTTAAGCCAACTTTTTCACTCCCTTCTTTCACTTTCTTCAACAGGCTCTTTAGTTCTTCTTCACTTTCTGCCATAAGGGTGGTATCATGTGCATATCTGAGGTTATTGATGTTTTCCCAGCAATCTTGATTCCAGCTTGTGCTTCATCCAGCCTAGCATTTCTCATGATGTATTCTGCATATAAGTTAAATAAGCAGGATGACAATATACAGCCTTGACATACTCCTTTTCCTATTTGGAACCAGTTTGTTGTTTCATGGCCAGTTCTAACTGTTGCTTCCTGACCTGCATATAGGTCTCTCAAGAGGCAGGTCAGGGGGCCTGGTATTCCCATCTATTGAAGATTTTTCCACAGTTTGTTGTGATCTACACAGTCAAAGGCTTTGGCATAGTCAACAGAGCAGAAACAGATGTTTTTTCTGGAACTCTCTTGCTTTCCTGATGATCCAGAGGATGTTGGCAATTTGCTCTCTGGTTCCTCTGCCTTTTCTAAAACCAGCTTGAACATCTGGAAGTTCATGGTTCACATACTGTTGAAGCCTGGGTTGGAGAATTTTGAGCATTACTTTACTAGCGTCTGAGATGAGTGCAATTGTGCAGTAGTTTGAGCATTCTTTGCCATTGCCTTTCTTTGGGATTGGAATGAAAACTGACCTTTTCCAATCCTGTAGCCACTGCTGAGTTTTCCAAATTTGCTGGCATATTGAGTGCAGCACTTTCACAGCATCATCTTTTAGGATTTGAAATAGCTCAACTGGAATTCCATGACGTCCACTAGCTTTGTTCATAGTGATGCTTTCTAAGGCCCACTTGACTTCACATTCCAGGATGTCTGGCTCAAGGTGAGTGATCACACCATCGTGGTTATCTGGGTCATGAGGATCTTTTTTGTATAGTTCTTCTGTATATTCTTGCCACCTCATCTGAATATCTTCTGAATATCTTCTGCTTGCCCATCTTTGTATGAAATGTTCACTTCATATCTCTAATTTCCTTGAAGAGATCTCTAGTCTTTCCCATTCTATTTTTTTCCTCTATTTCTTTGCATTGACCACTGAAGAAGGCTTTCTTATCTCTCCTTGCTATTCTTTGGAACTCTGCATTCAAATGGGTATATCTTTCCTTTTCTCCTTTGCCTTTAGCTTCTCTTCTTTTCTTAGCTATTTGTAAGGCCTCTTCAGACAACCATTTTGCCTTTTCCATTTCTTTTTCTTGGGAATGGTCTTGATCCCTGCTTCCTGTACAAGTCACAAACCTCTGTCCATAGTTCTTCAGGCAATCTGTCTATCAGATCGAGTCCCTTGAATCTATTTGTCACTTTCACTGTATAATAGTAAGGGATTTGATTTAGGTCATACCTCAATGGTCTGGTGGTTTCCCCTACTTTCTTCAATTTAAGTCTGAATTTGGCAGGCATTCAAATTAGGGCACATCAGTTTCATTTTCTACAGTATTTATATTTAGTATGGAGTGGAACCTAGAATCTACTGCTTTGCCAAGTTAAAAAATGAATTTTAGAGACTTCCCTGGTCCAGGGTTAAGATTCCTATCTTCCACTGCAGGGGCATGGGTTCATTGCTTGTGGGGGAACTCAGATCCCACCAGCTGTGTGGCACGGCCAAAAAAACAAAAATAATTTTAATTTAAGGGTCAACTTACAGACGTTAGTTTGATTTCAGTTAGAAGTTGTATGACAATTAGGTGACTGTTGAAGTTTTTCATGAGGAGTCAGGGTGGGGGTGTGTATTCCCTTAGGACTCATTTCTAAAGTAGTATAGCAGCCTAGCTGGAGTGAGTGAGCACAACTGTATCTCAGACATCTTTCAGAATTTTTCAACAGGATTCATTGAGAAAATCTAGCCCTAAATGGCCAAAGACATCCTTTGTATGTAACGAGTTAATCTCTCTTATGCATGTAGACTAGAGTTAGTTATGTACATCTTTGGGGGAATTAAGAAAATAGTCAAATAATTTTCTGCATCCTGTGATTTGGATGAGAAAGCCAGGCTGTAAAGGGCTGTGTGGCATCACGGTCTTTGTAGACCCGGACCTGGGGATTGGAGTTGATGAGTAGAGGGACACAGGGGACCCAAGTCTCAAGTGAAACAAGGGTGCTTTATTTGCAGAAATGCGTGTTTCTATATCTTCATACGAGGCAACTTTAGGCAGTAAAAAAACTGAGCAAAAACAAAGCCAAGCAAATAACAATCTTCAAAGGGCCAGAAAGCATTCAATATCCTGCATAAGAGGGGAATAACTGAAAAGGTCACTGAAGGGAGTCACTGAAGGGAGTCACTGAAAGGAATCCAAGCAGGTGCCTTCTCTCATGATCTCAGTCCTGAGAACGGCGTGCAGCTCTGCTCATTCCTGTTTTCCAGGAACTGATAAGGAATAGAGAGTCCTTGAGAAACAGTACACACACAAAAAACATATTGGATCCGTTAAAGTTGAACGTCCCCTGACAGTGTGGCAGTGGAATAAATCCTGTGTTGGCCCTTCTGGGCCCTCATACCTGGGGTCAGCCCAGGGGATCCTCATCCTGGTGAAAAGGCAGGTGACCAGGTAGTCAATGGGAGTTAGGTGAAACGTCTACACCCTGGGCTGATGGAACTCATGCTTGAGCTCATGCTTGAGATATTTCCCTTGTCCTTAAAGCCATCCTGTGTTTTCCTTTAAAATCCCCTCCTTGGCTTTGGAGCCAACTGAAAATAATCCAGTTGCCTTGGATAAAAAAAGAGGACTCTACAGGACACAGGAAAGAATGGTCACTGAACTAAGACTGAAACTGTAGCAAGAAAATAGAAGCTTAGACACAACTGTCAGGGTATGTTTCATTTAAAAAATAAGAATCATTAGGAAATTTCTGATCATATCACAAATATCAGTTCTAACAACCACCAGCATCACAATCACCTGAGATCCTTAGAAAAAACGCAGCGTCCTATGTACCCACTGCTATATTTAAAATGGATAATCAAGAATGACCTACTATATAGCACAGGGAACTCTGCTCAGTGTTATGTGGCAGCCTGGATGGGAGGGGAGTTTGAGGGAGAATGGATACGTGTGCATGTATGACGAATCCCTTCACTGTTCACCTGAAACTATCACAGCACTGTTATATTTTGTCTATACCCCAACACAAAATAAAAAGTTTAAAAATACATATATATATTTCAAAAACTTTATAAAATACAGAGTCCTCATCTCTATGACATCAGAATTTCTACAGCAGGGCTTGGGAATCTGATTAAATATGAAGACTCACTGACTTAAGAAGATTTGTTGGGCACGTAGCGAAAGCCTTTACTCAGTGTGGCTCAGACAGCAAAGAATCTACCCGCAATGTCGGAGACCAGGGTTTGACCCCTGGGTTGGGAAGATCCCCTGGAGAAGGGAATGGTTACCCACTCCAGTACTCTTACCTGGAGAATTCCATGGACAGAGGACCCTGGCAGGCTACAGTCCATGGGGTCACAAAGAGTGGAACACGACTGACCAACTAACACTTTCACTTTCACTCCATGTAAGATCTTAATTGGGAAAATCCAAAATGGTTTCCTTTGATATTGAGAAGACCTCTGTTATTTGTGGATTTTGCAGTCACAGTTTAGATGACCAAAGAGAGGTCCTAAGTATCCATGACATGTAGCCGTTAGGAGTTTCTCTGAGGCACAAAGCCTAGATCAAATGGAATGAGGTCAGCAGATAACCCCAAAGACACAGCCTCGCAGCATGAATTTGTGGTTCTCTTCACCAGCCTGCATTCTGCAGGAGAAATTATTTGCTAAAGTTGAAACTATATTAATAACATTCATCTATATAATATAACCTAAGGTTGATCATCACTTATTTAACGATGTCTCTCATATAATTTAATATGCCAAATAAGCCTAATTAGTGTAACATCTCTCATTTTATAAAGAGAAAGAATTAATCTTTTGAGATGTTCTCACTTGGGTTTTTCTACGTTTGCAGCCAGGACAAACAGTACATATTTCTAGCAGAATTAAACAACTTCATGGACCCAGAGGTATCTTCAAAGAGAGTGAAAAAGTTACTACCTTCTCAAGATCAGAGTCATTGCCAAAGATGGCCAAAAGAAGGAGCCAACAGCCTGCCTGTCCCAGGGAGGCAGAAAGTCAAGCCAAGCTATTACTTTAAAGGTAACTATTTAATAGTCTTTTCAGTGTAGAAAGGCAATTCAGATAGAGGATTGTTAGAATAAGGACTCAAAGGAGCATTGAGGGGAGCAGTAGGAATTATATCGGTCCTAAGATCTTTTGTTTTAGGTACCTTTTATGTCCTTAGTATTTTCATTCTGGCCTTTTACAATGAATCTTCTAATGAGCTCTTTTGGAATTTTGAGACATGTTGGAGGCTTCTTCCTAGCAATTAAAATATGTATCCCTTGTGTTTAAACACACTTCTTAAATAAAATTATCCAACTGGAACATTCCTCATAATGGTCACTACTAAGTTCCCTGAGTGTTGGTAGCAGTTTGGCAGGACACTTACCAAATAAGTTCAACCCACATTTCTGTCCAGCCATATCTGGCCACAGATTTGTGCAACCCAGACTTCTGTCTGGCAATATTTTTGAGGCCCTCTAACCTGATAAGTCCTAAAGGAAATCAGCCCTGAATATTCATTGGAAGGACTGATGCTGAAGCTCCAATACTTTGACCACCTAATGTGTAGAGATGACTCACTGGAAAAGACCCTGATGCTGGGAAAGATTAAATACAGGACAAAAAGGGGGTGACAGAGGATGAGATGGTTGGGTGGCATCACCAGTTCAATGGAGATGAGTTTGAGCAAACTTCAGGAGATAGTGAAGGACAGGGAAGCCTGGAGTGCTGCAGCCCACAGGGTCCCAAAGAGTTGGACACACTTAGTGACTGAATAACAATGAACCTGATCGTTACTAAGGCAAGTTCTCAGGACACAACATTTAGATTGCCTTTAGTAAGATTTTGACCACATTTGGTAGATAATTACAGCTTCTAGGACCTTGGCTTTTAAGCAGGTGTGCTGGAAGGTGGCATGCTTAACTCTTTGGATTTTTAAGGATTCCATTATTATTATCATGACTTTGACTTTCACTGCACAGAAGTCTTCTTGAGGTTGTCAGGTAACCGAGTGCTGATTTATCCCCTTTTGTGATCAAATTGTCCTAACACCAGACTCTTGGGTTATTAACAGCTTTTAAATGCACTTTCCACATCCACCAAACTTGTGACTTTTCTCTTCTGAGATTCCTAGTAGCAATAGCCTTTACGTAAAATCTATCCACTCAAGGCCACACACTTGAACCCAGTTCGGTTTAAATCCGACCTAGTCTGAATCCAGACCAAGTCTGGTTTTTAAAAGTCTGACCCAGTCCGACTCTGGTCAATAACCACCCACAGTCCCATGTGGAATCTGGGAACAAAACCAAGACTGGGGTTTCCAATCAAATAAGTAACTATAAAAATCTAATTAGATTAGCAGTTTAATGCAAAGAGGGCAGAACTGAGAACCAAGAAGGGACTTACCCACGGGCCTCAGAAATAGTGAGAAAGACAGTGAACTCAGGCAGCTCACAGGGTACCACACCTGTGTCTCTTGCTGTCTTCAAAGATGTTGAAAGTCTCCTTCAGTCCTGATGCTGCCATCACACTGTTAAATAACAAAAACTCACCTGAGTAAAGTTACGGATCAAATTTGCTTTCTTAAACAATTAATGAATTGAGCAGTATCCATCCTTGAAAATAGAAGGGACCTCTTCTAAGGTATAAAAAAGAAAAGACCTTTAAAGGCAGAAAGAAGGCAGAAAAGGGAGATTATCAGCAAAGAATGCATTATTTCAGGCAAGATTACCCTCTGAAAGGGAATGAAAGAGCCTTCAGGGCAGATTATCTCAGTGCTGACCAAGTAATTCTGGGTTGACTGGTTGAAGATTCCTTAGGGGTTGGGGCTATAATTAGGATAGATATTTAGTTTCACTTTGGTATACATGGGCTTAGAACAAGTGACTCCATTTTGGGTCTGTTGTTTCTTTTAAAAAAGCAGAGACATCACTATGATGACAAAGGTCCATCTAGTCAAAGCTATGGTTTTTCCAGTAGTCATGTACAGATGTGAGAGCTGGATCATGAAGAAGGCTGAGAGCTGAAGAATTAATGCTTTTGAATTGTGGTGCTGGAGAAGACTCTTGAGAGTCCCTTTGGACAGCAAGGAGATCAAACCAGTCAATCCTAAAGGAAATCAACCCTGAATGTTCATTGGAAGGACTGATGCTGAAGTTCCAATACTTTGGCCCCTGATGCAGAGAGCTGACTCATAGGAAAAGGCCTTATACTGGGAAAGATCTCTAGTCTTTCCCATTCTATTCAAATGGGTATATCTTTCCTTTTCTCCTTTGCTTTTTTTATTTCTTTTTTTAACAGCTATTTGTAAGGCTTCCTCAGACAGCCATTTGCTTTTTTGCATTTCTTTTTCTTGGGGATGGTCTTGATCCCTGTCTGCTGTACAATGTCATGAACCTCCATCCATAGTTATCAGGCACTGTGTCTATCAGATTTATCCCTACTTCTACTGTATAATCATAAGGGATTTGATTTAGGTCATACCTAAATGGTCTAGTGGTTTCCCCCACTTTCTTCAATTTAAGTCTGAATTTGGCAATAAGGAGTTCATGATCCTTACTGATCATGAGTCCATGAGCCACAGTCAGCTCCCGGTCTTGTTTTTGCTGACTGTATAGAGTTTCTCCATCTTTGGCTGCAAAGAATATAATCAATCTGATTTCAGTGTTGGCCATCTGGTGATGTCCATGTGTAGAGTTTTCTCTTGTGTTGTTGGAAGAGGGTGTTGGCTAAGACCAGTGCGTTCTCTTGGCAAAACTCTATTAGCCTTTGCCCTGATTCATTCTGTACTCCAAGGCCAAATTTACCTGTTGCTCCAGGTATCTCTTGACTTCCTACTTTTGCATTCCAGTCCCCTATAATGAAAAGGACATCTTTTCTGGGTGTTAGTTCTAGAAGGTCTTGTAGGTCTTCATAGAATGGTTCAACTTCAGCTTCTTCAGCATTACTGGTCGGGGCATAGACTTGGATTACTGTAATATTGAATGGTTTGCCTTGGAAATGAATAGAGACCATTCTGTCATTTTTGAATAGGAAGGAGAGAATAGAAAGCCTTCCTCAGCAATCAATGCAAGGAAATAGAGGAAAACAGCAGAATGGGAAAGACTAGAGATCTCTTCAAGAAAATTAGAGATACCAAGGGAACATTTCATGCAAAGATGGGCTCAATAAAGGACAGAAGTGTTATAGACTGAACAGAAGCAGAATACATTAAGAAGTGGCAAGACTACACAGAAGAACTGTACAAAAAAGATCTTCACGACCCAGACAATCACTATGGTGTGATCACTCACCTAGAGCCAGACATCCTAGAATGTGAAGTCAAGTGGGCCTTAGAAAGCATCACTACGAACAAAGCTAGTGAAGGTGATGGAATTCCAGTTGAGATATTTCAAATCCTAAAAGATGATGCTGTAAAAGTGTTGCACTCAATATGTCAGCAAATTTGGAAAACCCAGCAGTGGCCACAAGACTGGAAATAGTCACTTATCATTCCAATTGCAAAGAAAGGCAATGCCAAAGAATGCTCAAGTTCAGTTCAGTTCAGTCACTTAGTCATGTCCAACTCTTTGCAACCCCATGAATCGCAGCATGCCAGGCCTCCCTGTCCATCACCAGCTCCTAGAGTTCACTCAGACTCACGTCCATCGAGTCAGTGATGCCATCCAGCCATCTCATCCTCTGTCATCCCCTTCTCCTCCTGCCCCTAATCCCTCCCAGCATCAGAGTCTTTTCCAATGAGTCAACTCTTCGCATCAGGTGGCCAAAGTACTGGAGTTTCAGCTTTAGCATCATTCCTTCCAAAGAAATCCCAGGGCTGATCTCCTTCAGAATGGATTGGTTGGATCTCCTTGCAGTCCAAGGGACTCTCAAGAGTCTTCTCCAACACCACAGTTCAAAAGCATCAATTCTTTGGCGCTCAGCCTTCTTCCCTTGGGCTTCGCTTGTGGCTCAGCTGGTAAAGAGTCTGCCCACAATGTGGGAGACCTGGGTTCGATCCCTGGGTTGGGAAGATCCCCTGGAGAAGGGAAAGGCTACCCACTCCAGTATTCTGGCCTAGAGAATTCCATGGACTATACAGTCCATGGAGTCACAAAGAGTCGGACACGACTGAGTGACTTTCGCTTTCGCTTTTGCAGCCTTCTTCACAGTCCAACTCTCACATCCATACATGACCACAGGAAAAACCATAGCCTTGACTCAAACTACCACACAATTGCACTCATCCCACATGCTACTAAAGTAATGCTCAAAATTCTCCAAGCCAGGCTTCAGTAATACATGAACCATGAACTTCCAGATATTCAAGCTGGTTTTAGGAAAGGCAGAGGAATCAGAGATCAAATTGCCAACATCTGCTGGATCATCAAAAACACAAGAGAGTTCCAGAAAAAACATCTATTTCTGCTCTGTTGACTATGCCAAAGCCTTTGACTGTGTGGATCACAATAAACTGGAAAATTCTGCAAGAGATGGGAATACCAGACCACCTGACCTGCCTCTTAAGAAACCTGTATGCACATCAGGAAGCAACAGTTAGAACTGGACATGAAACAACAGACTGGTTCCAAATAGAAAAAGGAGTACATCAAGGCTGTATATTGTCACCCTGCTTATTTAACTTATATGCAGAATACATCATGAGAAGTGCTGGCCTGGATGAAGCACAAGCTGGAATCAAGATTGCCAGGAGAAATATCAATAACCTCAGATATGCAGATGACACTACCCTTATGGCAGAAAGTGAAGATGAACTAAAAAGCCTCTTGATGAAAGTGAAAGTGGAGAGTGAAAAAGTTGGCTTAAAGCTCAACATTCAGAAAACGAAGATCATGGCATCTGGTCCTATCACTTCATGGGAAATAGATGGGGAAACAGTGGAAACAGTCGCTGACTTTCTTATTTGGGCTCCAAAACCACTGCAGATGGTGATTAAAGCCATGATATTAAAATTGCTTAGTCCTTGGAAGGAAAGTTATGACCAACCTAGACAGCATATTTAAAAGCAGAGACATTACTTTGTCAACAAAGGTCTGTCTAGTCAAGGCTATGGTTTTTCCAGTAGTCATGTATGGATGTGAGAGTTGGACTATAAGAAAGCTGAGCACTGAAGAATTGATGCTTTTGAGCTGTGGTGTTGGAGAAGACTCTTGAGAGTCCCTTGGACTGCAAGGACATCTAACCAGTCCATTCTAAAGGAGATCAGTCCTGGGTGTTCATTGGAAGGACTGATGTTGAAGCTGAAACTCCAATACTTTGGCCAACTGATGGGAAGAGCTAACTCATTTGAAAAGACCCTGATGCTGGGAAAGATTGAGGGCAGGAGGAGAAGGGGACAACAGAGGGTGAGATGGTTGGATGGCACCACTGACTCGATGGACATGAGTTTGGGTAAACTCAGGTAGTTGGTGAGGAACAGGGAAGCCTGGCGTGCTGCAGTCCATGGTGTCACAAAGAGTCAGACATGACTGAACCACAACAACAAGAACAAAACGTAAGTGTTTTCTCAATTTCTGTGAATTGTCCTAGCAAATTATTGATCCTGAGGAGAGGGCCATGGGAACCTCTGGATTGTAGCCATTCGGTCAGATGTATGGGTGGCCTTCTGGGACTTGAGACTCCCTCTGCAGAGGAGGCAGTCTTGTGAGACTGAGCCCTTGACCTGTGAAAAGTGAAAGTGAAGTTGCTTGGTCATGTCCAACCCATTTTGACCCCTATCAGGCTCCTCCATCCATGGAATTTTCCAGGCAAGAGTACTGGAGTGGGTTGCCATTTTCTGATAAACTCCTTACTTTTAAACTAGCTGGAGCCAACTTTCTTGTCTGTAGCTGGGTAAAGGCCTTCTTACTGGGGAAGACAAAGGTCTGTCTAGTCAAAGTTATGGTGTTCCCAGTAGTCATGTATGGATGTGAAAATTGGACTATAAAGAAAGCTGAGCACCAAAGAACTGATGCTTTTGAACTGTGGTGTTGGAGAAGACTCTTGAGAGTCCCTTGGACTGCAAGGAGATCAAACCAGTCAGTCGTAAAGGAAATCAATTCTGAATATTCGTTGGAAGGACTGATGCTGAAGTTGAAGCTCCAATACTTTGGCCACCTGATGCAAAGAACGGACTCAGTGGAAAAGACCCCGATGCTGGGAAAGATTGAAGGCAGGAGGAGAAGGGGATGGCAGAGGATGAGATGGTTGGATGGCATCACTGACTCGATGGACATGAATTTGAGCAAGCTCCGGGAGTTGGTGATGGACAGGGAAGCCTGGCATGCTGCAGTCCATGGGATTGCAAAGAGTCAGACACGACTGAGCAACTGAACTGAACTAGGGAAGAAGTGTTCAAGCAACAAGGCAGAATCAAGACAGGAAACTGTGCTTTTGGAGGAAATGGAGGACCTAATGGAGGGGACTAGGTGGTGGAACGTGGACTTCTTGTTCCCATGGTAACACTGAGTCCTGTCCCCAACTTGCTGCTCAGGATACATGTTCTCTTCCAAGTGGAACATGTAAGTTTCTAAGAGTAGCCTTTGTTTTTATCGGTCACCATACACCTCAGGGAGTGGGGCCAAGAGTCAGGATAAAAGATGGGTCCTGTACAATCTACTCTATGTTTATGCTCAGTCGCTTCAGTTGTGTCCAACTCTTTGTGAACCTATGGACTGTAGCCTGCAAGTCCACTCTATTCATGGGATTCTCCAGGCAAGAAGACTGAAGTGGATTGCCATGCCTTCCTCCAGGGTATCTTCTTGACCCAGGGAATGAACCTGCATCTCCTGCATTGTCAGGCAGATTCTTTACCCAGTGAGATACTACACTGTATCAATAGACTGTCCACACTTCTTGCTTTATTTAAACAAATGCATCAGTATACAGAATGGTTAAAATTTAAAGTACTCTAAAGATCATCTCCAACTCTCTTTGAGTCACATTAAAACTGAGGTCCAGAGAGCTTAAGAAGATAACTAATATGGTTATAGGGGCTTCCCTGGTGGCTCAGATGGTAGAGCGTCTGCCTGCAATTTGTGAGGCTCGGGTTCAATCCCTGGGTTGGGAAGATCCCCTGGAAAAGGAAATGGCAACCCACTCCAGTACTCTTGCCTGGAAAATGGACAGAGGACAGAAGAGCCTGGTAGGCTATAGTCCATGGGGTCTCAAAGAGTTGGACATGACTGAGCGACTTCACTTCACTTCAATATGATTATGGTTGTCTGCTCTTTACAAAGCTTTGTGTCTATAAAAACTTTGGTCCTTGCAGCAGCCCTGTGAGGTTAAGTGACTGGGCCAAAGGCTCTTGGATTAGCCTGTGGCAAAGCTGAGCCTGAAATCTGCACTTCAGGGGCTCTGCAGGCCAGTCCTGGCTTGCAATGGCAGCTGAACTGTTGCAACAACATCTAAGCATAGACTTCTGTGTTTATAAAAGTACCACTCTGAGATCACGTTAAAATGAAAAAAATAAAATCTTCAATCACAGAATCGCAGAGTGAAAAATACTGCTCTATACAATTTTTGTTTCTGTGCAGAAAGGATGACTAAGTAATCTAGGCTCTCCTTAGAAGCTGCAGAAGGGTCTTGTGCAATTCCCTCTCTTACAAAACACCCATCTTATCACAAACCACAAAATCTGATTATTTATTTCAAAAGAAATACAGAACTGGAAGTGATAACTCATGTTTTTTGTAACAAATGTGAACTCTGAGTCATGATCTGTCCAATATTAGAACACAAACCAGGAGTGTGGCACTGGTTTCTCTGCTGGGAGCTCTATTTCCCTGTGGTCAGATTAATGCATTAAACAATTTGGTGGAATAATCTACACGAGGTTAAATTGCAATTAAAGGTGCTAGATAAGATGTGTTTTAACAGGGGTTGCCTTGTGCAATATATGTATAAACATATGCACAGAGTTTTACATTCTATAAAAATACAGAAAAAAACATAATGGTATTTTTAGCAAACATGAAAACAGTGTGCTGTTGCTTCAATACAAAGTGTCCATGAGAATTCTAGGCTAAGTCTTCTATTTCTATAACGGTTAACTTATAACCGCTTAATAGAACAAGGTCATTTTTGGAACACATCATCCAACATCTGGTCTACCATCTGCTGGCTGAATAAAAATTCACATGACTCAGGCACAAAAGGAGCAATTTTCTACATCATTTCAGTTCTCATTCTTCTCTCAGTTACAAAAACAAAGGCTATATGATCATTTGAAAGATGCTCTCAGAAAGACACTTGAACTTCATTTTGTGCAAAAGGTAGGTTTCTGAAAAAAAAATTGCATAAATTATTTTTTCCCTGTTTTATTGAACCTCATTTCCTATGCACGGGAAATGTCCAAATTTTAAATAAGTTTTATTCTGAATCTTTTAAAAATATAGGAGTTCAAATTTTTATGGAATACTGTTATTTATGTTTGTATTTTTTAAAATTTATGTTTTGTTGAAATAGTTGGTATATAACATTATATGTCACAGGTGTACAATATAGGGATTTACCATTTTTAAAGGTTACACTCCAATTATAGTTATTATAAAATATCAGTTATATTCCCAAAATATAGTTCACATCTAATAGTTCACATCTCAGTCCTTTGCCCCTATGTTGCCCCATGCTGTTATTTATTTTTTTAAATAATCTAATTGAAGAAAGTGGGGAAGACCACTAGACCATTCAGATATGACCTAAATCAAATCCGTTATGATTATACAGTGGAAGTGAGAAATACATTTATGGGACTAGATCTGATAGACAGAGTGCCTGATGAACTATGGACAGAGGTTTGTGACATTGTACAGGAGACAGGGAGCAGGACCATCCCCAAGAAAAAGAAATGCAAAAAAGCAAAATGACTGTCTAGGGAGGCCTTACAAATAGCTAAGAAAAGAAGAGAGGTGAAAAGCAAAGAACAAAAGGAAAGATATACCTATTTGAATGCAGAGTTCCAAAGAATAGCAAGAAGAGATAAGAAAGCCTCCCTCAGTGATCAATGCAAAGAAATAGAGGAAAACAGTAGAATGGGAAAGATTAGAGGTCTCTTCAAGAAAATTAGAGATACCAAGGGAACATTTCATGCAAAGATGGGCACAATAAAGGACAGAAATGGTATGGACCTAACAGAAGCAGAAGATATTAATAAGAGGTGACAAGAATACACAGAAGAACTGTACAAAAGATCTTCATGACCCAGATAATCACGATGGTGTGATCACTCACCTCGAGCCAGACATCCTGGAATGTGAAGTCAAGTGGGCCTTAGAAAGGATCATTATGAACAAAGCTAGTGGAGGTGATGGAATTCCAGTTGAGATATTTCAAATCCTAAAAGATGATGCTGTGAAAGTGCTGCACTTACTATGTCAGCAAATTTGGAAAACTCAGCAGTGGCCACAGGACTGGAAAATGTTAGTTTTCATTCCAATCCCAAAGCTAAAGAATGCTCAAACTACTGCACAATTGCACTCATCTCACATGCTAGTAAAGTAATGCTCAAAATTCTCCAAGCCAGAATTTACCAATACGTGAACCATGAATTTCCAGATAGTCAAGCTGGTTTTAGAAAAGGCAGAGGAACCAGAGATCAAATTGTCAATATCCTCTGGATCATTGGGAAAGCAAGGGAGTTCCAGAAAAAACATCTATTTCTGCTCTGTTGACTATGCCAAAGCCTTTGACTGTGTAGACCACAATAAACTGTGGAAAATTCTGCAAGAGATGGGAATACCAGACCACCTGACCTGCCTCTTGAGAAACCTGTATGCAGGTCAGGAAGTAACAGTTAGAACTGGACATGGAACAAGACACTGGTTCCAAATAAAAAAAGGAGTTCATCAAGGCTGTATATTGTCACCCTGCTTATTTAACTTCTATGCAGAGTACATCATGAGAAATCCTGGATGGAAGAAGCACAAGCTGGAATCAAGATGCTGGGAGAAACACCAATAACCTCAGATATGCAGATGACACCACCCTTATGGCAGAAAGTGAAGAAGAACTAAAGAGCCTGTTGAAGAAAGTGAGAGAGGAGAGTGAAAAAGTTGGCTTAAAGCTCACCATTCAGAAAACTAAGATCATGGCATCTGGTCCCATCACTTCAAGGCAAATAGATGGGGAAACACTGGAAAGAGTGTCAGATTTTATTTTTGGGGGCTCCAAAATCACTGCAGATGGTGACTGCAGCCATGAAATTAAAAGACGCTTACTCCTTGGAAGGAAAGTTATGACCAACCTAGACAGCATATTCAAAAGCAGAGACATTACTTTGTCAACAAAGGCCCACCTAGTCAAGGCTATACTTTTGCCAGTAGTCACGTACGGATGTGAGAGTTGGACTATAAAGAAAGCTGAGCACTGAAGAATTGATGCTTTTGAACTGTGGTGTTGGAGAAGTCTCTTGAGAGTCCCTTGGACTGCAAGAAGATCCAACCAGTCCATCATAAAGGAGATCAGTCCTGGATGTTCATTGGAAGGACTGATGTTGAAGCTGAAACTCCAATATTTTGGCCAACTGATGTGAAGAGCTGCTTATTTGAAAAGACCCTGTTGTTGGGAAAGATTGAAGGCAGGAGGAGAAGGGGACGACAGAGGATGAGATGGTTAGATGGCATCATGGACTCAATGGACATGAGTTTGGGTTAACTCCAGGAGTTAGTAATGGACAGCAAGGCCTGGCATGCTGGGATCACAAAGAGTTGGACACAGCTGAGCGACTGAACTCAACTGAGTGGATATTGCCTGAAAAATTATTAGTCTGGTGTTCCCATAGCCATTTTCTTTTTCCTTCATTTTTTCCCATATTTCTAAATTAGATTATTCTATAAGGAAGTGTTGTCTCACCTCCACTATTTATTCATATATTTAATTACACCTCCTTTTTATGGAATCATGGATAATTTTATTATTTATTGGTAATTTTCTTCCAGCTGAAACCGTTGAGAGTTCTTTCTAGTCGGCTTTTGTGTCATTTTGACGTGTTCCCATACATATATATATATATATTTTTTTTTTTTTTGCTTGTTTTTGTGTACTTCATTACTTTCTGTGAACACAAGATGCTCCAGATTTATTTTGTATTTTCCCTTCCCTAGTCCTAAAGTCAATCACTTCTGCAGAGCCCTCAGCCCTTTTGACGATGGTGTTTAGAAGCCATGGTCTGGACACTAGTTCTGCTCATTGCTATTCGGGTGTCATGACTTCTAATTCCTACTCGTGGGTTAGTATAAAGACATGTACATTTATGTCTTTCTATCTATCCTGTTTCAAAGTCCACTTTGATATGAGTATCTGTCCCCAACTTTCTTTTCATTTCCATTTTTATGGAATATATTTTTTTAATCCTCTCACTTTCAGTCTGTATGTATCTTCAGCTCTGAACTGAGTCTCCTGTAGGCAGCATATAGACGGGTCCATTTTTTTAAAATCCAATTAGCCACCTTATATCCTTTGATTAGAGCGTATAGTCTGTTAACATTTAAAATAATTTTTGATAGGAATGTACTTAGCCATCTTGCTGCCTGTTTTCTCGTTGTTTTTTAGTTCTCTGTTTTCCTCTCCTTTTAGTTTCTTCGTTTGTGGTTTGTTGATTGTCTTCAGTGTTATGCTTGTGTTCCTGTATCTATTATAGGTTTTTAATTTGTGGTTTCTGTGGTGTTCATATACAGTGAACTATCTACTAGTTGTAAAATGGTAGGCATTTAAGCTCAAACACATTTTAATAGAGATACATTTTTAACTCCCTCTGCCCATGTTATGTGTTTTTGGTACCATATTTCACATTTTCATGTTTGTGTGCTGGGTCGCTAAGTCATGTCCCACTCCGTGACCCCATGGACTGCAGTGCTCCAAGCCTTCCCTGTTCATGGGATTTTCCTGGCAAGAATACTGGAGTGTGTTGCCATTTCCTCCTCTAGGATTTTACATTTTTATGTTTACCCCTTATTTCTTTTTTTTTTTTTTCAGTTTCTAAAAGGAAGATTTATTCGACAAGTTTCACTTAGCGCAATACACCTAAAAGGAAAATCACAATACAATGAAAAATTTAAATCAAGGCCTCAGAATTTCATACAAACACCAAGACCAAAATCCTAAAGTATTGGTATTGCGTGTCAAATTTCCCCCATTAACTTAAAAAAAAAGCTT
Source organism: Capra hircus (assembly GCF_001704415.2). NCBI lineage: Eukaryota > Metazoa > Chordata > Mammalia > Artiodactyla > Bovidae > Capra > Capra hircus. Next base: position 93,846,017 of record NC_030812.1, on the reverse strand, counting down.
AAACTTATGTGCCATAGAGGTTATTAAATGAAACTAGAATTAACAAACATGCCAAATGTTTCACTTTTAATTGTAGACACAGCTCCTATATTGAGTTTTACAAAAAAAAAAAGCATGTCTTTCAACATGCATCCAGACAGTGTTCAATGTAATGTGATGTAAGAGCAACATTTAACATAATTCAACTGCTTTAACCTAAATACACTTACTGCTTAAGTACATCCTACAATAGAACTAACTTGAGAAAAGCTGAAAATTATTTAACAGTAATAGTTTACTCAACCTAGTTGTTACATCCTAGATGAATGTGTGTTCAAAAATACTGAACCTTAAGTCTTTAAAACAATCCTGATTTCCACTTAGAGTAAGCATAAATCACAAGCTTGTATTGCAAAACTGTTAAAACTTAAGTTTTTCTTTTAAAAAATGTTGACCAAGAGTCAGTGACCAGGGCCAGTTACACTCCCCATCCACCACTCATACTGGACATGCTAGATATCCCTCCCATTCCGTTCACTCCCACAGATGCTCGGCTTCCACTACTGTAGTAGCTGCTGCTCACTGCTCCTTGGCTGCCTATGCAATGTGTGATTGAAAATCACTGGAGTTTTCCTGTAAAACTTGGTCGTATCCACTCATGCTGCTCTGGCCACCATAGCCGCCTCCATAACCACCACTCAGCTGCTGGCTAGCCGGGCCACCGTAACTGGACTGGTTTGACAAGCCCATGCCTCCCATCATTTGGCTACCATAAGCACCACCGCTTGCTCCTGCTGTAGAATTCAAGTAGAGTTCTACATATCTGTGTTCACCGCTTGCTCCTGCTGTAGAATTCAAGAAGAGTTCTACATATCTGTGTTGCATATTTGCTTTGTCTTTCGACATAGCTGCCACAGCATCTTCGTGAGTTGCAAATTCGACATCTGCTTCACCAGTTACTCTGCCATCAGGACCAATTTCAATATGCACTCTCACAGGGTTGAGTGGTGAAAAAAAATTATAAATGCCATTCTCAGTGGCTCTGTAAGGCAATCCCCGCATGTGTACACAGTGTCCTGTTGTGCTCTGGAAAGTAGAGCCACCATCCCCGTATCTGTGATCAGACATTCCTGAAAAACAGTAATTGAGGTCTCTTCCGAATCTATCTGACCCAAATCCATAGCCATCATTATAGCCATTATAATCATCATAGCCTCCATAACCTCCACCATAAGCACCACGCCTCATCCTTTCAAAGCCCGCTCCTCTTCCAATGCTGTTATACCCTCTGCCAGCCCCAGGTCTGTCATAGGGACCTGGTCGCTGCATGGCCATAAGTTTTCGTGGTGGATCATAGTGAGTTCTAACTTCAGCTCGACTGCTCTTAAAGATTTCGATATACCTGTGCCCTATTCTTTCCTTGTGTTTCTTTAGAGCCTTTTCAGCTATTTCCTGTGAAGCAAACTGCACGAAGGCCTCCCCCGTACTCCTCCCCTGGAAGTCCACCGGCAATGTTATCCCATTTGGCACGATTTCCAACCCTGAGAAGAACTGAACAATTTCTTCCTTGCTACATCCAAAGGGGAGTCCTCTAAGCCGTACAAAGCCATCATTGGCCGTGTCAGGACTATTTGGACCAGTATGCTTCAACACCCAATCCATTTCAACGTTGTTTGACTTGAATACTTCAACATATCTGTGTCCCATAGTTTCTCTGTCTTTTTTCAGGGCCAATTTGACTTCATCTTCTGATTCAAGTTCAACAAAAGCCTCTCCACTCGGTCTGCCTTCTCTGGTGTAGATGAAACGAATACCTTGAGCCCCATTTTGAATTTTGCAGTCAGAGAAAAACCGCTGCACTTCGTCTGCAGAGCAAGACCAAGGCAAGCCCCGGACCTTCACCACGAACCCCTCACCGCCTTCGGTGCCCAACATCATGGTCTCCTAGTGGGTGCTGGCGTCGAATCAGACTGCAAGACGGGGGACCGCAGTCAGACCTGCAAACACAACTTCGGCGCGGCTGAGACGAAAATCTACCCCTTATTTCTTGTAGCTATAGTTGATAAAAAATTTTTTTAACCTTCATACTAGCTTATTTAAGTGGTTGATCCACAGACTCTATTATATACTTGCCTTTACCAGTGCATTTTTCCTTTTCCATAATTTCTTATTTCTTATTGTAGCTTTTTCCTTTTTCACTTAAAGAAGACCCTTTAATGCTTCTTGTGAGGTTGGTTTAGTACTAATGAACTCTTTCAGTTTTTGCTTTTCAGAGAAATTCCTTCTCCTTCAATTCTGAATGATAACCTCAAGTTGTACATTTTCTCTTTTAAAACTTTAACTATGTTATGCCACTCCCTTCTGGCCTGTGAAGTCTCTGCAGAAAAATCAATTGTTAGCCTCATGGGGCTACCTTACACGTGACTCTTTCTCTTGCTACCTTTAAAATTCTCTTTAACTTTTGTCATTTTAATTAAGAGATGTCTCTGTAGGGTCTCTTTGGGCTCATTTTGCTTGGTGACTCTTTTTCCTGTACCTGGAAATCTATGTCCTTCCTCAGGTTCAGAGAGAGTTTTCAGCCACAATTTTATTAAGTACACCTTCTATCTCTTGCTCACTCGTCTCTCCTTCTGGGGCCCCTATATTGCTAATGTTAGTAAGATTGATGTTGTCCTAGAAGTACTGAGGCTATTCTTATCTATCCTCTTTTTAAATTTGTTTTTCTTTTTGTATTCTGAGTGGATGATTTCCATTATTCAATCTTCTAGGTCACTTATGTGTTCTTCTGTATCAACTAATCTGCTGTTAATTCCTTCCGGTGTATTTTTCATTTTAGCTATTGTAATCTTCAGCAATGACTGGTTCCTTTTTATATTTTTCAGTTCCTTGTCAAAAACGTCACTCTATTTATCTATTCTTTCCCCAGGTTTCAGTTAGCATTCTTATTACTGATGCTTTAAACTCTTTATCTAGCAACTTATTTATCTCTGCTTCATTTGGGTTTTTTTTTTTCCTTGTTCTTTCATGTTAAACAAATTCCTCTGTCTTCTCAATTTGTTTAACTTTCTCTGCCCCATGAAATTAGGTGAAACAGTTACCTTTTATGGTCTTGAAGGCCTGTCTTTGTGTAAAGCATCCTGAGCAGTCTGCGGTGCCCCGTGGTTCTGGTGGGAGAGCTGGATCTGAAGTGAGCATGTTTTCCCTTGGGTGTGCTGGCAGCCCCCACCTCGGTGGGAGGTGAGGCCAGAGCTGGAGCCACTTAAGCCAGAGCCAGGGACAAACTGGAGCTTCTCTTATGATCAATGGCTGTTACCCTGACAGAGGTGGAGATGGGGCCCAAGAGGCTGTGGCAGGAGGCCTGAGGGAGTTGTTTCTCCCTGATACGTGATGGTCATGATGGTGGTTTCTCCCTCGATGTGCATCGCAGCCAGGGCCTGAGGGCTTGCTTGGTGCTTCACTTTAGTGCTGGTTTCACCTTTTCCCTGGTATACGTGACGTGGTTAGAGGCTGGATCGGGGTCAGAGGGGCTGTTGCCACACTACTCAGCTGGTTTTGCTCTCATTAGTTGTGGTGGTCTCCACCCCGGAGCTAACTGCACTCCTCCCAGGTGTGGGCAGGGACGCGCATGCTGACAGTGGCTGCCTCAGTCTCCGTCAGAGGCAGAGGCAGGGACCACGCTGGCTCCGTTCCCCTAAGTGTGTGCGTGCTCGTGGCAATGGCAGCCCCCACCCTAGTGCTGGTTAGCTCTAAGACCCTCTCTTCCCAGTCTGTCTGCTCCTTCTGAGCTTGGAGCTCCCCCAGGACCCATTCTACCCTTTTCCAGCATCCAGCAGTCCTCTTTTACAACTGCTTTGGGCTACTCTTCCCTTGTTTAGTCGGATCCCATTTGTTTTCTTTCATACCTGACTCGTAATTTCTATTTCACTAAGGATATTCTTTCCTGTTTCCCAATTCTTCATATAAAATTTTTCTGTCATTTTGGGGGCATGAGGTGGGAGTGGGCGATTAAAACTTGCACCAAATGTGGCATTATAATCTAGTCTGATTATAATCAGATCAGTATTGATCATTGGAGCTGGGTCTCAGTGTATTATTCTCCACATCTAAATTCTCCTTTAGCAGACTGGCTACATAAATTATCTTGGGAAAGTATAAAACCTGCCTCTAATTATCTTCTGGATCTAACTACCAAATTCCAAGAAATATGGAAACTACAACAAATTAAATAAAACCATGTGTAATCAATCAGCTAAATTCATTGAGGAATTATGTAGGAAAAATGAATCAATTCCAACAAATCAATGTCATAGGAAAAAAGTGTGTATGGGTGAAGCAGTATAGGTTAAGAGACTAGGGGGACATTTCAAGCACATGCAAATGTGGACCCTTTTGGATCCAGCTTCGAACAAACTAATTAAAAAAATTTTTTTGAAACAATCAGGGAAATCATTTAATAAATTTAAGCTATTATTAGTTAATATTAAGGAATTATCATTCATTTCATTGGATATGATAAGGGTATTTTAGTTATGTTTTAAAAAATTCATTAAATTAAAAAAAATTCTTATTTGCTAGAACAGGGGTAAGCAAAAAAAAAAAAACAAAACATGTGCTTAGTCACTCAGTCATGTCTGATTCTTTGCAACCCCATGGACTGTAGCCTGCCAGGCTCCTCTGTCCATGGTGATTCTCCAGGCAGGAATACTGGAGCAGGTTACCATACCCTCCTCCAGGGGATCTTCCCAACCAAGGGATTGACACCAGGTCTGCTGCACTGCAGGCGGGTTCTTTACTATCTGAGTCACCAGGGAAGCAAACAATAGCCACAAATAAAAATAAACTTTGACTGGAACACATTCTACCCACTGCCATTGACTATGGATGCTTTCCTGATACGACAGCAGAGATGAGTAGCTGCAGTGGAGATAGGGCAGCCTGCACAATGTCAACTGTTTACTCTCTGGTCCTTCACAGAAACTGTCTGTCAACTGGCTAGTAGGGGAGAAGAATAAATAAGTAGTTTGAGATAAACCGATGTATACTACTATATACAAAATAGATAAATGACAAGGATCTATGGCACAGGGAACCATATTCAATATCTTGTAGTAACCTATAATGGCAAAGATCTGAAAAAGAATACATATATATACATGATACATAATCACTTTGCTGTATACCTGAAACTAACACCACATTGTAAATCAACTACACTTCAACTAAAGAAATCATTGTAACAACTCCTTGAGGTGGATATTATGAAGGCTGATTTATTAATGAAACATTAGAGGCTTGGAGACATTAATTAATTTATAGCTAGGAAAGAGCAGAGAAAGAATTTGCCTGGTACTGTCCTTAGTCACTGTTGTCACTGATATGACATATTCACATTGTTAAGTGGACAAGCCACATCTGTTTAAAGGTCAAGAAATATTTCACAAGCATGTAGAGTCTATAAAAGAACACAAACATTGGCACCTTCAGCAGAGAAGCTTTTCATCAATGCTGTTCCCTGGTGGCTCAGCTGGTAAAGAATCCACCTGGAATGCAGGAGACCTGGGTTTGACCCCTGGGTTGGGAAGATTCCCTGGAGAAGGGAACAGCTACCCACTCCAGGATTCTGGCCTGGAGAATTCCTTGGACTGTATAGTCCATGGGGTCGCAAAGAGTCTGACACGACTGAGCGGCTTTCACTTCATTTCATGAGCCTTAAAAGACCGATTTTCTGGTCGGTGTTAGAGTTGCTAAGTTTGCCTGCTTGTTAAGGTAGATGTTTGGTCTTCACACCCATTTATCTCTTTACATTTCTCTCTCTCCTGTAAGATTCAAGGCTTAGTAGGGACCGTATCTATACCATGTACACTAAGCCCAGCTCCTGGAATAAGAAGAGAAGCTCAAATGTGTTTCCTGAATGAATGACCAACAACATCCACATCACAACCTCATCCCTGAGTGTCAAGTCTCCTTGTGCTGGACACAGAGGCACAAACAGATCCTAAAGCTCCAGCACCAAGAAAGGACTCTTGCTGCACATTAAGCGCTCAGCCTGTACACCAGAAGATCATTTATTATTGCTTGATGGTCTGCTTTTCTAGGTGATGGAGGAGATGTAACCTATTTCTTAACCTCTAGAGTGGTTTTCGTGGCAGAGGCCTGGGGAGGCATACTGTGGTTGGAGCAGTTGTTTTAGTTGCGAAGGTCAATGCCGGGGTGTTACATGCCCATTCTTGCCTGTGCTGATATTAGTCTACTCAACCTGGCTCTGTCCTTTTCCGGAGATTTCAAGCGAATGAATCATGCTTGGCTGCCATTAAAAGGGGAAGGAGATGACTGCTGGATGTGAGGGGGGATATTTGCAGAGTCTGGAGTAAGGTATCTTTACAGATAGACAGGATGTGAATTTAGCACCTGAACAGCCCCTATGGTAGAAAACTAGACACAAAATCCCCCCATGCACACAGGGGATGCTGAACATCAAGGTTTGGACCTCTGAGCAACGATGCTAGCTTTGCCCTTCTTCAGTGCAGGGGTATTAAGTCAGTTTTTCAACTAGCACAAGGCAATGGCTGGTGCATTCCAGGGAAATGGGTGCAACAGAGAGAAACACATCCACAGATCCAGGAAATGATTAACTTTTATTCCTGCCTCATATACAGCATACTGTCTGCCAAAATTAGGAGTTAAATATAATTTAATGGAGATAAAATACTGAAAATATCATTGGGACAATTTAAAAAAAATGTTATCATGAATACAGAAAGAAAAAGAGCCAGTAAACAAAACAAAGCTGAAACAGGTGAAATAAGAACAAAATCTCTCCAACTTTGAGATAGTACATATTCATTTCTCTTTCCCAGGTTGAAGTTCCCTGGGGCAGCTATTGAGATCAGGCTGCAGAGGAGAAGGTAATTATTGCACTGAGAGTGTACGTGATTCACGGAAGCAAGCCTACGTCCCAGACAGGGAAGCCGAGGCTACTGGAGACTGCATCTAAGTCTTCTTCTGCTTTACTGAGGTCTCAGAGAAGCGGAAGCTTCAGGACACTTGTGGTCACTGCCCCAGATGTGGCTGGACTTGGTTTTTCCTGAGTCCTTAGCTCTTACCAAGGTTTAAAAATGGGTGCTCTCATTGTCTGTCGTGTTCAGCTGCAAATATTCCAGGGTGCCCTTCTTGTAGCTGGCCACCCGGGTTGGTTTTCGGTTCCTTATCCCCAAGGCCTGTCTTTTCTGTAAAGAGCTGGCGATCATGTCGGCGAACTCAGCTTGCAAGCGCTGTTGATTCTCCCTGGAGAGACAAGAGTATGGAGGGAAAAGGGAACTTCTCAGCCATTCAAATAGACTAGCCCTCAGCTCCAGAACTGCCTGTTTCATTCACTGATTCCTTGTTGAATGCCTACTCTGTGCTGCATGCGGGAAGTCCAGAGAACACAGAACGACCCTTGGCTTCCACCAATAAGCCTAAAGAACTGTCACCCTTGCTCTGTGTAGTTGTAGGGAAAGCAGAATATATTTCAAGCAAGAAATTATATTTTGATTTCAAAGTAAGATAACACAATGTGGAATTCAGAGGTGAGGTTAGGTTTACACATACCACTGGAGCTAGAGGAAGAGAAGCCAAGAGGGTGCTAAGCCCTAGTGTGTGTGCTACGTAGCTTGTCGTGTCCGACTCTTTGCAACCCCATGGACTATAGCCTGCCAGGGTCCTCTGTCCCTGGAATTCTCCAGGCAAGAATACTGGAGTGGATTGCCATTCCCTTCTCCAGGGAGCTTTTCCGACCCAGGGATCAAACCTGGGTCTCCTGCATTGCAGGCAGATTCTTTACCGTCTGAGCCACCAGTCACCACAAAACTCTAAGAACGTGTTGGTCCCACACTTTCCTAGGAATGTGGGTCTTTTCTGGGGAGGGCTCTGAATGAGTGGAGGGTTTTAAGAGATTAAGAGCACCTGGGTTGCTCTTAGCAAGGGGCCAGGTTCCCCCATGCCATACGGATGCTCTGCACTGTTTTGGCATCTCTATGGTGTTGCCATCTGTCTGGGTCCCGCATCCAGGCGTCTGCACGACAGGGCTTCTCTACCACAGCAAAAGCTGTTCCAATAGCCACGTGACTCACTGCAGTGGCCCAAATGCAACTGGAAGACCATTTGAGTCACCTTTAGGGAAACTGAAACCGGTTAATTAGACCTGCAGCCTGTTTTCCTCATCTCAGGGAGAACACACACTCCATGTGAAGACCCCAAACCACAGTCCTGAAGCTGGGGAGTTCCTGTTCCATCAGGTGACTCAGCAGAGAGCTGTACGCAGGGGTGGAAATGCACTGGTCTCCTGTCCCTAGTGTGCTCTACTCTTGACCACATGTGCAGGGGGTGAGCCCTAAACTGTCCTTTGGTCTCCTGAGCGAGCCTGAAACACTCCAGCAGCCAGAGAAGGGGGGTTTCCAAGCCTTTTCAATGTGTGTCAACTCTCATCTTGGATTCAATGCCTCATTGCCACTGGCAAAGCACTCGCCAACAGTTCAACTGCCTGCACACAGTACAAGATACAAAGCCAAGACCTCGACTTCCCGGCTCCTCCCCACCCAGCCAGCAGCTTACGCAGTTGGAGGGGTCGGCAGGTTGTACTCCTGGTCCTTCACCCCGGTCAGCCAGTAGGTGGTCTCAGTTCCTCTGCCCTAGAAAGACAAGAAAGGTGTGGACCATGGAGGCCAACAAGGCAGTCGGCTGTAACCCACCGTTCTGACGAGCATCAGCTTCCAAGAGACGTTTCCCCTCTGAGTTTGTCATCACAGCCTATATTTCAATACAGCACCTGTTCCTGGTATGATTTGTGTTATCTCCAGACCAATCTTTATTTCTAAGCACCTTTAAAAAAGTATCTCTCATCCACCAGGCATTTTTTTTTTTTTTTCAAACTAGAATTTTCTTTTATTCCCCAAAAGACATTTCCAAATATCACCTTAGCAACAGCACAAAAACTCTAAATGAAGAAGGAAGAAAATTCGTCTATGGTCCTGCTACTCCAATGAATCCAAATGGTTTCTGTCGTCCACATTTTATTCTGGCCGTTTTTGCCACAAAACTTTTGCCACAGTTTCCCCACCTGAAGTGTGTAAATTACAAACACACGTGCCTCATGATAAACACGCACTAACTGACATTTGCTGGGTACATCTGCAGGCTCTAAAATAAATGGTAGCAACAGGAAATTGTTTTTGGCTGGAGGTTGTGTTTGAAAAGCAGACTGGATAGTTATATTTTTAAAAACCACTCATTCAAAAAAAATCTAGTGATTTGGGGCTGTGTTTGACTGACTGTAATATTTGAACTTCCCAAGTGTTGCCAATGGTAAAGAATCTGCTTGCCATTGCAGGATATGCAAGAGACTTGGGTTCAATCCCCGGAAGTAGGAAATGGCAACCCACTCCAGTACGCTTCCCTAAAAAATCCCACGGACAGAGGAACCTGGCGGGTTACAGTCATGGCGTCGCAGAGTCAGACACCACTGAGCACATACGCCTAACCACTTGCACTGTAATAATCCACACACCACTTCTATTTTGGGGGGAACACTGCAGAGAATGTGTTTACAGAGAATTAAAATAGCCAGTGTTGTTCGGACACAACTACCTAAAGGAGGCTCTTCCAAGTTGCCATCAGTGTAGGGGCCGATGCTGCTACGGCTGGTGGAGGCAGATGTTCGGAGCCATTCACTGCCTTCAGATCAGTTGTGAGTCTGGTCAACCTTCAACAGACAGCCTGTGGGCCACCTGGTGGCTCTGAAAGGCGGTTGCTCTAAATGTGCGGGACAGCAATTCCCACTCTTCTCTATGCCTCACAGTCACTTGATTAAAATACAGATCTCCGATCTATACCCAAAGAGAGTTGGACTCAGCAGGTCTGGTGGGGTGTCCGTGTTTAATTGTTAAGTCATGTCCGACTCTTTGTGATCCCGTGAACTGTAGCCCACCAAGCTCCTCTGTCCATGGGATTCTCCAGGCAAGAATACTGGAGTGGGTTGCCATGCTCTCCTCCAGGGGATCTTCCCAACCCAGGAATTGAACCCACGTGTCTTATGTCCCGTGCCTTGGCAGGCAGGTTCTTTACCACTAGAGCCACCCGGTGGCGCTATTAGGTATATATCTCGATGGATTCCTTACCTTTAAGTAGGTTTCTCCTCTTACTTCATAGAGGAACTGGCACTCTGTCCTCTTCAGGATGGCTATGGTGGAGCCGCTGACATGGATTCTCAAGGCTGGAAATGCAAAATAGATCAATGAAAACCGCGTCCATTTTGAATGCTATCATAGGGCCCCGTTTGTTTCCCCTTGAGCCAGAATATTTACTATGAGTGCTCTTGACGGCTTAGATATTATCATTAAACAAACAAAAAAACACTTTAGAATAGCATCAGTGAGATGAGAACTATTATCAGACACGGGGAGAGGGTCTGGTGCTGGTTTTCAGGGTCCTGAGTGAGGAGGCTCTCTAGATTAAGCCCCGGAGCTTCTCATTACAGCTCAGAGATTGGAGCCCCTGGGCCTGGGTTTGGATTTTACTTTGTGGTGCTGAGCTAAAAAGCTGAAATTTGGTTTGGGGTCTCCACGTAAATGGCAACCCACTCCAGTATTCTTGCCTGGAGAATTCCATGGACTGAGGAGCCTGGTGGGCTATAGTCTGTGGGGTTGCAAAGAGTCGGACATGACTAAACAGCTAACACTTTCTCTTTTACATGGATCTAAGAGTATTACGTGGATCTAAGGACTTCCCGGGTGGCTCAGACAGTAAAGCATCTGTCTACAATGCAGGAGACCCAGGTTTGATTCCTGGGTTGGGAAGATCCCCTGGAGAAGGAATTGGCAATCCACTCCAGTACTATTGCCTGGAAAATCCCATGGACAGAGGAGCCTGGTAGGCTACAGTCCATGGGGTCGCAAAGAGTCAGACACGACTGAGCGACTTCATGTTCACGTTCAAGAGTATTCCAGGTACAGCGTGCCTGAATGCACTGCAAATGAACCCAGACTAATAAGAACAGTCAAACTGAGCCATAAAGGAAGAAAAAAATTATGATCAGTAAGCGGCAATATGTAGCAAGGACTGGACTGACCCAGGCTCACAGTCAGTCACTGTGAAGAGTCATTCTTCACCTCACTGGCCGTATTATGCATTTTCATCCTACAGTTCCCCTTGGTTGGGGCAGAATCTTTGTCCTCTAAGAAAAGTCCTCTCCTTTCTTACGGAGGCCAGTGGATTCCATCCGAGAGGCTGTGTTGACTGTATCTCCGAACAGGCAATAACGAGGCATCTTGATCCCCACAACTCCAGCGGCACAGGGACCTGTGAGGGACAGAAGGCAAGAAGGTGGAGGCCACGGAAGTCACAGAGTGGTGTTCAGGTGGGTGAGCCTCTTCTCAAGATCACAACGCTCAATGCCTCATTAGATGGGAGAAGTGGTTTAAGGGGTAAATATGAGCTGTGACCTTGGTTCCAAATGAATGCACTGGTTAGGGGATAGCATCATTATCCAAATCACGCTTTCAGGAAGTGTTTTGCTCTAGCAAAGAAAAGCACATTTTTGAGAAACAAGAAGACATTTTGAGATCAGCACGCAAAGGTGGAAAATGCTCCTTAGTATATTACACGGAAGGCTCACAGCCCAGAGCTCTGAATCACTGGTGGGCACAGTGCACTTGGAGGCTCAGTGGCCTGTCTGTTTTATTTTTGGGCTTCCTTGGTAGCTCAGCTGATAAAGAATCTGCCTGCAATGCAGGAGACCCCCAGTTCGATTTCTGGGTCGAGAAGAACCCCTGAAGAAGGGATAGGCTACCTTCTCCAGTATTCTCGGGCTTCCCTGGTGGCTCAGACAGTAAAGAATCTGCCTGCAATGTGGGAGACCTGGGTTCAACCCTGGGTTGGGACGATCCCCTGGAGGAAGGTATGGCAACCCCTCCAGTATTCTTGCCTGGAGAATCCCCATGGACAGAGGACTCTGGCAAACTGCAGTCCATGAGGTTGCAAAGAGTCCCACATGACTGAGTGACTAAGCATGGCACAGCACAGCATTTTAGGGATTGGTGGCCTGATGATGGAAGACCCAGATGACAAGGACTTGGAATCTTCTTCCCTGCACTGTTCATGTACCACGTGAATGCAGCAGGAAGGGGGAGCCTACAACACAAGGATACCCCAAAAGGCAGAACAAAAGTCAAGGCCAGATGATGCACAGGGGCATATCAGATAGGCAAGGAGGGCTGCTCAAGCAAGTATGTGTGTGGAAAGACTGAATGCAAGGAGTTAAAATTTGTAGAAGTTAAAGATTAACTCAGAAACTACAAAACCAGGTTTTGGATAGAGGCAACTATTGATTTTCTGGTTTGTTTATCAGGTTTTGATCTATATGAGTTTCTTTATAGATCTGTCCTTTGAACACTGTGTTTACAGACACTGGAAAAAACAGAACATTAAGTTGTGCATTGCTTATGTACACTTGAAAAAAAAATACTAAGTACTGAACCTTCCCTGTTAGACTCAATGCCAAAATACAAAACAGAAACAAACAGTAGCAGCAGCAGCTACTTGATTAGATCTCTGAGGAAGCCAGAATACGACAGATAAACTTATCTATGAAACAGATTCACAGACATAGAGAAAAGACTTGTGGTTATCAAGGGGTAGGGGAGGGATGGATCGGGAGTTTGAGATTAGCAGATGCAAGCTATATTATATATACGTATAACCAAATCACTTTGCTGTACACCAGAAACTAACACAGTATCATAAATCAGCTATACTCCAATTTTAAAAAAAAGGTCTCTAAAACTTCTCAATCACATCAGAAAGATAATAAAATCCACTTAAGATACTGTAATATTTTACTGAAAAAAAAATTTACAGAAGTCAGAGATGGGGAGAGGGAGGGAATGGGGAAGAGATAAATAGTAAACGTGCTGTGCTGTGCTTAGTCGGTCATTCGTGTCCAACTCTTTGCTACCACATAGAGTGTAGCCTGCCAGGCTCCTCTCTCCATGGGGATTCTCCAGGCAAGCATACTGGAGTGGGTTGCCATGCTCTCCTCCAGGGGATCTTCCCAACTCAGGGATGGAAGCACTGCACTGCATTGCAGGCGGATTCTTTACCATCTGAGCCACCAGGGAATAGGGTGACTTAAACAGGAGGTCTGGAGCTTGTTACTTTAGTTGGTGGTTGGTGTTTATCATTCCATGAGTGCTGTCGTGACTGCTGTTTCCTAGAACTCTCCAGACACTTATTATAGGCCTAATTATGTCAGGATATGTAACTGGACCTCGTATTTGGCAGGCAGATTCAAGAGTAAGCCTCATGTGAAAACTGATCTCCTCTGAGGATCCTTCAACCTTTCTAATTTAGTTGGTGTGCAGACCTCTGGTGTACACACGGCTCCCGACTACTACAGTGCTCAGCTGCCTACCGGAGTGAATTCCAATGCGAATCCATATTGGGAGGCCAGGAAGATGCTCCAGCTCAAAGGTCCCCACGAAGCTGAGGAGGTCCAAGGCCATCTTGGCAATGTCTATTGCATGCCGGTTGCCATTTCTCTTAGGCAAACCGCTGGCCACCATGTAGGCATCACCAATGGTTTCCACCTGCGGAAGCAGTTTCTCATCAGTGAATCGGTCCCTTCTAAAGGCACCAGAAAGTAAAGATAAGCAGTTTATTGCACATCAAATGCAGAAATGTTCGAGAACTCATATGAGCATAGCCCTGTACACTTATTCTGGGACTAGTTCAAGACTAGTATTATGCTAATTTCTTCAGGGCTTTTATAGCTTAGTTAGGATGCGGTGTGTGCATGCTCAGCCATGTCCAACTCTCTGTGGCCCTATGGACTGTAGCCTGCCAGGCTGTGTGGTTGAAATTTTCCATGAAATTTTCCAAGCAAGAATACTGGAGCAGGTTGTCACTTCCTTTTCTAGAGGATCTTCGCGACCCAGGGATCAAACCCGCATCACTGCGTCTCCTGCATTGGCGGGCAGATTCTTTACCACTTCGCCACCTAGAAAGCCATGGCCTACTGAAAAAGTTGATAAAACAACTATAAAAGATTTTAATTGAATGAAGTACTTTATAATAATGCAAGTCATGTAGATGTGGTGACAGTTCCATAGTGTTGAAACAATCTGAATGGCTTTATGTAATTTTAGGAAACCATCTCTAATTACCAGAAAAGTCATGTTTAGCGCTCTACTTTTCAAAAACTATTTGATAAAAAGATAATTGTAGGTTCCTCTAAGACATAAAAGGGCTTCCCTGGTGGCTCAGGTGGTAAAAAATCTGCCTGCAAGGCAGAAGACTTGGGTTCGACCCCTGGGTTGGGAAGATTTCCTGGAGAAGGGCATGGCAAGCCACTCCAGTATTCTTGCCTGGAGAGTCCCATGGACAGAGGAGCCTGGGAGACTATAGTCCACAGGGTGGCAAACAGTGGATACGACTGAGTGACTTTCATTTTCAGTTCACTAAAGACATAATACACATTCTTGTACCGGATGCTTCCAAACACTTTTCTTGTAATAGGAAGTAGACTTCTATCAACATTATTCTTTGACATTTTCCCTTTTAATTTCATTTTCATAATCATATGCATGGTTCATATGTGTTGGTTAGTTAATTTCTTCTTTCTGAATATCTCTAAAATGCATAATCACTATTCAACCGGAACTCCTGTTAGTAAGACCTTCTGATCTACACAGGGCGAGGATTTCAACTTCTGACCACTCTTATTCTTCCACTTCACTTGTAGCTCAGACTCAACCACTAATTTACTAACTCTTAAATGACAAAGGCAAAGACCTGAGTAAAGTCAGCTCTCTAAAATCTATAGGTTCCACACTGTGGATTCAATGAATCATGATTCAAAAATATTTAAACAAAACTGTAGAAAGTTCCAAAAAGTAAAACTTGAATTTACGACAACTCCAGCAACTATTTTACATAGCATTTACATTGTATTAGATATTAAAGTAATCTAGAAATGATTTAAGTTAAGAGTACATGGGTATGTAGGTTGTATGCAAATACTATGTTATTTTACGCCAGGGACTTGAGCACCTGGGGATCTGGGGATCCGTGACAATCCTGGAAGCATCCCGAGGCAGAGGTGCTAGGGGTAGCAAAGGAAAACTATAATAACAAGAACAGCCAATTCTGGCTCTGCTGACCTGGGGCCAAACCATCATTCAGCCTGTTAGATGGAGCGGTTACCTTGTACACGTCGTGGTGGTCCAGAATGTGGTCAAAGTTCTTATAGATGTCATTGAGCATGTCCACCACTTCCATGGGGGTACTGTACTTGCAGATGGTAGTGAACCCTACAATGTCACTGAAGTAGACTGTGACTTCCTCGTAGAGCTCAGGCTCCACGAAGCCTTTCTCCTTCAGAGACTTGACCACCAGCCTAGATGAGGAAGGAAAGAACAGGGCCTTCAATTTCAGTAAATTCCTTCTTCCTCTACGGAAATCTTTGAGACAGTACTAACTGTTCACCAGGAATTCTAGAACTGAGGATTTCCAGTGAGTAGTGTGGTGAGGAACCAAAGACAGTTTGCAAATACCAAGCCTAGGAACATATTACACACACAGAGCACGTGTATGTAGCCTCAGATGAATAGGAGGTTCAGTAGTAATTTAATACCTGATTATAACTCTAATAAATGTGAGTCGTGTCCAACTGTATGTGACCTCATGGACTGCAGCCTGCCAGGCTCCTCTGTCCATGGAGTTTTCCAGGCAAGAATACTGGAGTGGGTTGCCATTTCCTCCTCTAGGGGATCTTCCCTACCGAGGGATTGAATCCGGTCTCCCACATCGCAGGTGGATTCTTCACCATCTGAGCCACCAGGGAAGCCTTCCTCCACTAAAGATGGCTCCTATTTTATTTTAAATTAATTTTTACTGGAGCACAGTTGCTTGATTAATAAATATAATGTGTTAGCTTCTACTGTATAGCAAAATTAATCAGCTGCACATACACATATATCCCCTCCACTCTGGACTTCTTCCAGTTTAGGCCACACAGAGCAGTGAGTAGAGCTCCCTGTGCTATTCAGTCGATTCTCATTAGTTACCTATTTTACGTGTGTGTGTGTGTGTTAGTCGTTAAGTTGTGTCTGACTCTTCTGTGACACAGTGGACTGCAGCCCAACAAACTCTTCTGTCCATGGCATTTCCCAGGGAGGAATGCTGGAGTCAGTAGCAATTCCCTTCCCTAGGGGATCTTCCCAGTGCAGGGATAAAACATGGGTCTCCAGCATTGCAGGTAGATTCTTTACCATCTGAATCACCAGGGAAGCCCCAGCATCTATATCACACATAGTATCAACAGTGCGAATCTGCCAATCTCAATCTCCCTATTTCTCCCACCCACCCCTCTCCCACTCGGTGTCCATACATTCGTTTTCTACATCTTTGTCTCTGTTTCTGCTTTGCAAATAAGCTCATCCATACCATTTCTTGTAATATGGCCTCTACTATGAGGCTGAAAGAAGATGGCAAAGAGATTAATGCTTTAATTTTCATTTTTATATGAAGGAGAGACAGTGACTGGCCTAAGGTCTCAGACTCAGTAACAGTGGCCAACAGGTGTTGGAACATGCTGCTGCTGCTGCTGCTAAGTCGCTTCAGTTGTATCCAACTCTGTGCGACCCCATGGACGGCAGCCCACCAGGCTCCCCTGTCCCTGGGATTCTCCAGGCAAGAACACTGGAGTGGGCTGCCACTTCCTTCTCCAGTGTTGGAACCTAGGTCGCTCTAACTCTGCCATCCATGCTCCTTCCATGGCACTGGAAAACAATCTCTTTCTTTTAGCAATTTAGATAGTGCAAACCGGGACACAGCTTAGCAAGAACGTGCATCTTTAAACACAATGATCTGATGAAGAAAATGCAAGAGGCAACAATCCTATATAAATGTAGAGAAGGGACTTCCCTGGTGGTCCATGACTAAGACTCTGCACTCCCAATGCAGGGGACCCAGGTTCGATTCCTGCTCTGGGAACTAGATACCACATACCCTAACTAAAATTTCACATGCTGCCAATAAAGATCCTGTGTGCCGCAACTAAGATCCAGCACAGCCAAACTAATACATAAAAATAAATAGAGTAAGAAAAGTACAGAGAAAACCAACACTAGATAAATATGCTTTGGCTTTCCACCTTAAGGGCTGAGGCACAACTCTGGAGTCCTGTACAGTCACATCCGTGGAAGGACTTCCTTACCTTGGGAGCAACATGAAATTAAGTTGGTCAGCCCTGTCCCTCTCTGCCTTGTACAGCTGTGTCCTTTCCTCCACCAGATGTTCCAGGTTCCGGGAATACAGCTGTAGACGTCGGATCAAGGTATCCATGTAACTTTCATTTTTTTGGTCATGGAAAAGGCTATAGGTAGAGACAGATAAAGAGCTCTCCATATTATTAAGAGAACATAAATAATCATTAAAGCAATAGGCAGATATTATGAACAGGTAATTAAAGAAAGAATAAAAACGGCCAACAAATATGGCAAAAAATTTAATCTCGGGAAGGATCAAAGAAATAGAAGAGACATTAGAAAAAAAAGAAAATCAAATGTTAGCACAATGGCAATCAGTGTAAGTAAGATGGAGGAAAAATATACATTATAGTTTTCCTGGAGGAAAATACAGTAAAATGCATCATAAATCTTAAGAATGCTTATGTCAACCAGCCTCTCAATTCTACTTAGAATTATCCGAAGGAAACTATCACGAATGTACTGAAAGTGAACTATAAAGAAAGTAGCAGTTATTCCTCACAAACAATCATTTAAAAGTTCCCCTAAATGTATAACAAAAAGTAATCAAATTATTATGAAATGATGGACTATCAAATACAAATTAAAATTGCGAAGTACACAGAAAGAAACTTCTTTTACATTATTTAAGTGAAAAAAGCCAGTTTATGTAACAGCAAACATTATCATCTCATTTTTAATTTTTGAAAACTGGTCATTACCTGCTAAAAAATAGGTGATTTTTTGTCCTTCTTGTTTGCTTCCTATTTTTAAAAGTTTTAATAAGGAACAACTTTCAATAAAAGGAAATATAAGAAAAGAACCTCATACGGCAGAAAGCATCACAACATTACAGAGCAATTTTCCTTCAATTAAAAAATAAATTAAAAAAAAGGAAAGAACCAAGTAAAGTAAATCTGAGCCTTATATTACCCCTCAGAATAGAGAGTCAGGGTCCTAAAGCAAAAGCCCTAAGTCTATTTTGTTAGATTGAGATGACTT
This sequence comes from Capra hircus, assembly GCF_001704415.2. NCBI lineage: Eukaryota > Metazoa > Chordata > Mammalia > Artiodactyla > Bovidae > Capra > Capra hircus. The sequence continues at coordinate 93,827,757 of NC_030812.1, read as the reverse complement.
AGATGAGATGCCAGCTCTTCGTGACCCTGTGACCCACCTGGGTGCAGACCCCAGTCGGAAATTATAGCTGTTGTGAGAACTGGAGACAATGTTCACGACACAACCCAAGGGATGAATAAATTCTACTGTTTCATCATCATAACAATAATTAAACTGGTCATTTCTGTGCTCCAAAAGGAGAGACTATGTTGTAATCCCCTTGGTACGGGGTGGGATGTTTGTTAAAAATTTAATACATTTCTTACTATGTTAAAAAAAAAAAAACCCCAAACAGAAAATTGACATGTGGACTTCACTTGTAGCTCAGTCGGTAAAGAATCAACCTGCAATGCAGGACACCCAAGTTTGATTCCTGGGTCAGGAAGATCCCCTGGAGGAGGAAACGGCAACCCACTCCGGTATTCTTGCCTGGAGAATCCCATGAACCTACAGTCCATGGGGGCTGCAGGAACTGGACACAGCTGAGTGACTAAAGCACCACCACCACCACAGTATTATTAACTAATGTATAGATTTTGTTCAAATTTCACAAAATTTAATGCTAGTATCCATTATTTGTTTTTATACCTTATTCAAGATTTCACATTGTATTTAGCTGCACTGAGCAGCTTCAGCTGCATGCAACAAATTCTGGTAAATTCTCTCTTGTTTTTATTCTAAGCATTCTCTAATTTTCCTTGTTATACCTTCTTAGATACACCTATCATTTAAAAGTGGACATTTAATTTCCAAGTACATGGGGTTTTTAAAATATCTTTGATTTTAATTTCTCATTTAAATGCTTTCTTCTCTGCAATCACCGTGTTTTTTCATTTTTCTGACTTTATTGAGGCTTTCAAGGGCTAGGTCTCTCTTGGTAAATGCCACATTTGGACTTGAAAATATGTGGGTATCTTCAAGTATCTTTTGATATTGATTTCTAACATAATCTCACAGTGATAAGAAAACATACTTTGTATGATTTCCACACCTTTAGATCATGAAAGGAGAAGGCAATAGCTAGCCACTCCAGTACTCTTGCCTGGAGAGTCCCATGGACGGAGGAGCCTGGTAGGCTACAGTCCACGGGGTCTCAAAGAGTCGGTCACGACTGAGCAACTTCACTTTCACTTTTCACTTTCATGCATTGGAGAAGGAAGTGGCAACCCACTCCAGTATTCTTGCCTGGAGAATCCTAGGAACAGAGGAGCCTGGTGGGCTGCCATCTATGGGGTCGCACAGAGTCAGACACGACTGAAGCGACTTAGCAGCAGCAGCAGACCATGAAATGTTTGCACCTTATTTCATGTCCCTGGATATGTTTCAGAGACTCCTAGTTTATAGTTGATGGGAACCTGAATAGAATTTGTATACTACTGTTGTATGAAAATTGTATAAATCTTAATCATATTGAATTGGTTCATGGTGCTTTTCAGGTCTACCATATCCTTCTACTTTTCTCTATATTCATTCTATTAACTTTTGAGAGTTTGACATTGAAACTCCAACTAAAAATCTTAATTTATCTTAAATTATAAGATACTTAAAAATAATTGTACTATAAAATAATTTTAAAATTCTTGTACTATAAAATACTTAAAAAATAATTGTACTATGTAGTGGAACTATATGTAACTTTGTTCTGTATTTTCCAAGTCTCCTGTAAATGTGTTATCATACTTTCATAATTTAAAAATTAAAAAAGAAAGAGAAAAAAATTCGTACATTTCTGAATTCTATCACAGATCTGTTACAACTGGAAACTGCTAGGTTTGGGAAGAAGAGAAGTTTTTAACAAGGTCCCCAGGAGATTCTCACCAGAAACCATAAAGAAATCTAGCTGGGTAGAAAGAATGAGGGAGCAGGTGGAAAGGATGAAGATGGATAATCTGATTTCATGATGAATTGATACAATTAAAACAGTTTCCTCAACCTTGGCTGTGTATTTTAATCACCTGAGGAGCTTATTTAAACTCCTGATGATACCCTGCACCCAGATCAATTACATCAGACTCTCTCAGGCAGGACTCCGGCATCAGTAGTTTGCAAATATCCCCAGGTGACTTCAGTGCGCAGCCAAGTAGAGAACCACCACATTAGAGGCTAAATACCAGGGGTCTAGTTCTATCTTCATGAGCTCACATTTCATCTGTCACACATAGTTTCACCTGCTCTTAGTAATAGCTCTGGGAAGGAATGAAAAAGGGCAAGATTGAAATCATTTATTATTTCCTGCTCTTTCCCCACATCGGGTGGTTCAGATCAAGCAATCAATGGCCACACCTTCATTGTCTTCACTCTACCCCAGAGGTCCTCAACATTTCTGGCGCCAGGGACTGGCTTCATGGAAGACAACTTTTCCATGGACTGGGCAGTGGTGGGGGTGGGGGAGGGAATGGTTTCAAAATGATTCAACGACGTTACATTTGCTGTGCGCTACATTTCTATTTTGTGGCAATCTCAGGATACTCTGCCCTGACTTTAGGGTCAGGGTTCACGCTTCTGTGAGAATTGAATGCTGCTGCTGATTTGAAAGGAGGCAGAACTTGGGTGGTAACGTGAGCAAGGAGAAACGGCTGTAAATACAGATGAAGCTTTGCTAGCTGCCCCCCAACCCCGCCTCACCTCCTGCTGTGTGGCCTGGTGTGTGGGGGGTTTGGGACCACTACTCCACCCCATCTCAGTCCTGGGCTTTATTTAGCTTCACTAAGTGTCTGAGCCTCTCTGACTTAACGAAACTACATAAAGAGCTAGAAGGAACTGCAGGAGTCATCTACAGAAAATTCATTCCAATTTTACGAGCAACAGAATTGGTAACCATAACTAGCTATTGTTAGGTCCTAGCCTAGAAACTGGATCTCCTAGGGCTATTTTTCTCACTGCATTGTACCTATCTCCAAACACGGGAAATCTAAAATTCAGTCTTACTGGATAACTGTATGTTACTTTTCTCTTCATCCTGAATTATACTCTGATTCAGCCAAAGTTCCTGATCTTATGATTTTTAAAACTCTAAGGAACTTGCTGATGTTAAGAATTATCCAGGGGTTTTAAGATCCTCAGGATTCTACTAGACTTCTAAATCCTAATTACCTGCAGAAGGGTAAGGGAACTCTATTTTTTTAACAGATATAATCATGATCAGTCAGAATCTATTTTCTAATCAGGCTCGTTTTGCCCTTGAACATAGTACTTAGCTTTTCAAGTGATTATTTCTCGAGAAAATGGTCTGTTCATCTCCATATCATTTTAATTTTTTGGAGACAGGTATTACAATCTGTGATTTTTCATTAGAAAAGGCATTCTCATACTTAGCTACCACTGAATGTCAACTATTAGAAAAAACTGAAGCTAGTGGGGGAAAGTAAAAATGTCCGCCATACCCAAATATCTTGGCCAGGGTATTCTCAATTTTCTTGAAATCTGGCCTTTTTTCTGGATCTTCCTCCCAGCAGCTTTTGACAAGTAGATAGACCTGGAAGAAAGAAGAGGGCGAACTGAAGTAACTCAGAAAAAGACAAATGCCATATGGTATCACTTATATGTGAAGTCTAACATACGGCACAAATGAACCTCTCTATGGAAGAGAGACTCACAGGCTTAGAGAACACAGCTGTGGTTGTCAGAGGAGCAGGGAGACGGGAGGGCTGGGAGTGTGGGGTTGGTAGATGCAAACCACTACCTTTAAAATAGATAAAAACAAGGTCTTACTATAGATAGCACAGGGAACTATAGCCAATCCCCTTGGGATAAACTATAATGGAAAAGACTATGAAAAAGAAGGTATAAATGAGTCACTTTGCTGTACAGCAGAGATTGGCACAAGACTGCAAATCAGCTGTACTTCAAATAGATAAATAAGAGGTGGATTAGCTCAGACGGTGGTATCCTATTCTGTTCCGTGATGTAAGCAACTAAAGCAGGGAATGGTTTTAAAACATCTCAACTCTCACAACGAGTATGAAATGGCCCAGTTCCCTGTGGTCATCACTGCCTGCACTACTTTGCCTCACCCTTCCTTTCGATCCTAGGCTAAGGAAAAACAGCAATATTGATTTGGACCACGTGGGAAGGGAGAGACAGAACGCCTTACTGACATTTGCTGGGTTTGTGCTGGGGAGGGGGATAAATAACTGGGCTTGGTGAGTGCCAGGCAACTCTAAAATGAGAGTGAAGCTGTATGACATTAGTTTTCAGCTGTGCCTGACCATGGGATTGTCTGGGGAGCATTCACAAAATTTCTTAGGACTTCAGGAGCGTCTGAATTAACTGGTTTGTGAAGGGACCTTGTTAGGGTTCTCAGATATAGCAAATACAAATACAGGACACCCAGTTAAACTTGAATTTCAGATTAAAAAATTAATAACTTCCTTAGCACAAATATGTCCCAGGTATGACATGGGCAGAGGACATTAATGTATGTACGTTTGTAAGTTTCCCAGCTGCAGTGAAGAGAAACGAGGCAGGGGGTGGGGGTGGGGGTGGGGGAGGCGGGGAGGGGAGGTGGGAGGATGGGAGGGATGGGAGGGTGTGTTGGGGGGGTGGGTACAGAGGGAGAGGACAGGAAGCCCATGGAGCCATCATCTCATTTGATTCCGCTTGTTTGCAGCTTTTGTGGGATCAAAAAGCATGCTGAAGACCATCTGCTTTAAATTAAGTTTGCTCTTCACTCTCAACACAAACAGGATCACAAATGGTACTAGTTACAGTCCCTGTCTGCATTCGTTTGCTTTAACGAAGAGTGCCTGGGGAGGGAGAGGACCACGGTATAGAACTGTAGTTGCCCGTATTCACCACTAGGTGGTACCCTTGCCCAGGAAAACGATCCGCTGGCTCACTGCCTTAGAGGAAGGGAGGGACAGAAGCGTCGACAAGTGAGCTGATGCAGCGTGCATGCGTGCCCAGTTGCTTCAGTCGTGTCCGACTCTGCAATCCCATGGACCGTAGCCCACCAGGCTCCTCGGTCAACAGCACATGCTCTTCAGGCCAAGTCTGGGAGTTTCAGACCTGTATTCTATTGGAGCCAGCTGCTGCTGGGGCTGCTAAGTCGCTTCAGTCGTGTCCGACTCTGTGCGACTACTAGAAGACAATTCCTCATTTCCTATTCCAGAACCACCCAGCCGCACAAGTCTATGGACAAGGAGGCGGCTTTGGTGAAAGCTGTTTTAAACAGGAGGATATACTCAGACTAGAAAGGAGGGTTTGAGAGGAGAGATGCTGATGTGCGAAGAGGAATTCCAGGATCCAGAAAAGCAACAGGAAGGGAAGGGATGAGGAGAAGGCAAAATAGGAGTGGATGTAGCTCAGAACACCTTGGGGTACAACCTGCCTTTCCTGTTGAAAAACAGAAAGAAATAAAAAAAGGCCCATTCATGCTCGGTAGAGTCTGACCATAAACCTCATCTAGCAGGTCACTTGCAAACTGAAGCAAAATGTTATCTTTATCCTGCAAGGAACAAAAGTTTAAAAAAATTTTCTTCAACAGCCATAAATATTTTTTTTTAACATTTACTTACCATATGCTGGATTATAACCGCTCAGATAAAATTCTAAAGAAAAAATTAGGATTTTTTTTTCTCCACAGTCCTTAAAGGCCTTTGTGAAGGATTATAAAACAATTAAGCAAATACAGAGCGCCTCCATTTTCTTCAGAGGACAGATAGAGTGAATGTACATTTCTTTATTGTTTCTAGATATTGGCATATTTATTTTATAATCAGGAGGCAGTTTTATAAGCCTAGTAACTGTATCACACTGACATCTGCTCTTCTAGCTCCTAAATACTGAGAACGTGATGTGTGCTGGAGGAGCTCTTTTGTGAGTTGGGAGGATGACAGGCTGATAATGGCTCCCAAGGATGTGTCCCAACCCCTGGAACCAGTGAATGCTACCTTACTTGGAAAAAGGGTCTTTGCAGGTGTGATTAAGGATCTTGCAATGGGAAGATAATTCTGAATTATCCTTTTTCAAAAAGGTTTTTTAAAAGCCCAATTTTATTTTATTTTTTAAAACTTTTTGGCTACATGGTATGTGGTTATCTTAGTTCCCTGAGAAGGGACTGAACCAGGCCTCCTGCATTGGAAATATGTAGTCTTAAACAATGAACCACCAGGGAAGTCCCTGGGCTGAAACTTCAGTACTTTGGCCACCCGATGTGAAGAGCCAGCTCATCAGAAAAGACCCAGATTCTGGGAAAGATTGAGGACAAAAGAAGAGCGTGGCAGAGGATGAGATGGTTAGATCGTATCACTGACTCAATGGGCATGAATGAGTTTCAGCAAACTTCAGGAGACAGTAGTGAAGGACAGGGAAGCCTGGCGCTCTGCAGTCCATGGGGTCGCAAAGAACTGGACATGACTCAGCAACTAAGTAACAGCAACAGTCACATGTATCCTCATACAGGAGAAAGTAGGAGATTAGACAGAAATGGAGAATGTGGCCTGGAGGCAGAGATTAGAGTCTTGCGGCCACAAGCCAAGGCATGTCAAGAGCCACCAGAAGCTCCTGGGAGAAGTGAGGAATGGGCTTCCCGTAGAGCCTCTGGAGGAGGCACGGCCTCTGACAACTCATTTCAGACTTCTGGCCTCCAGAACTGTAAGTGGATACATTTCCTTGGTGTTAATCCACTGAGTCTGTGCTCCTTTGCTGCTGCAACCCCAAAGAAACTCATGTGGGAGACATACTCACTTCCAGCTCTTTTTCCTCTGCTGTTTCCAGGAAGAGATCGGGGCGGAAGGGTTTCACTCCGTTGGAATTCTCCACTCTGAAAATCTTCTCTGATGGGACGAGAACCATTCGAATTACAAGAAAGAATGCAGTGTGAAGAAATTTTAGCAGCAGCCTCCAGACTCTGAATGGGTTCCCGGACCTGGATGGGGAGCCGGCGGGAATGTGGCAAAGCCTAGGCTAGCACTCAACAAACAGATGTGAATGAATGGATGGGCCACCAGGGCAAGGGGGCTTAGGCCCTCTTACACCCAGGGAGTACCTCAGTTAAAGCTATAAGCCCTTTAAAACTTAACTCAAAGAGCACTGTCTTAGGGAGGTTTCTTCTGACCGAGATGCTAGCCTGTCCTCCCTACACCCTTCAGCTACCTTCATCCTCCATATGGTAAGAGCTGGCGCGCAGGAAGCACTCAGTGAACCGAGAACTGGACGCATGGAATGAAACACTTCCCCCTAACGAGGACCTACTGTAGAGCACAGGGAACTCTGCTCAGGGTTACGTGGCAGCCTGGGTGGGAGGGGCGTCTGGGGAGAACGGACACATGGATATGCATGGCTTAGTCACTGTGCTGTCCACCTAACACTATCACACCGTTGTTAATCGGCTGTACTCCAATACAAACACAAGGTTTAATGATTTAAAAAAGAATAGTCAAGTTTAATATTCCATGGGGAGTCAGTATAATCTCCAAATCAACTTTCTAGAATTTAAAAAACTATGCTACCCGCCCCCCCCAACACACACACATACATACACACATGAGATGGATAGCATCACCGACTCAATGGACATGAACTTGAGCAAACTCTGGGAGACAGTAGAGGATGGGGAAAGCTTGGCGTGCAGCAGTCCACGGGGGGCACAAAGAGTCAGACATGACAGCAACTGAGCGACAGCAACAACCCCCCCTACACACACACATCAAAAGAGGACATGTGACAGAACTACAACATTCTCTTAGTAAGACCTCAAGGATGCACGTGGTCCTGTTAGTGATCTAGTTCAGGTGTTAAAGACGCATATCTCTTAATGGAATCAGAAGGGAAGCAGGAAATTTCAAGGCACAGCTCTTTAACTCAGTATTGCTGACAGTGGCGGTGGCTGGCAGTAGGGTATTGTCCTGCGCTTTTCAGAGCCCTCTGACATTTCATACTATCATTGAATCCCTCCAACCACCCTGTGCGGTGTACAGCATGGGAGTGACACTGCTCTTGCTGACAAGGGGACTGAGACGTGGTCACAGAAACCTCGGGGTCTCGGTCAGCCTAGAATTCCTGCTGGCTCCCAGAGAAGGTCCTCACCTTTCTGGTCCCGACAGCTGAGCGTGTAGAAGGTTTCTCTCCGCTGGATGATCTCCTGGGCGATGATGCCGTAGCTGTACACGTCTCCTTTCTGCGAAACGCTGGCTACGCGGAGATGCTCTGGGGCCGTCCACAAGTCTGTGTGTTCAGCAGTGAGACTTTAACGTTGAGGGGGTGAGTAGCCCAGAGATCCCCGACGCGCTATTAAGTCCCTCCACCACACTAATGCTGGCGATGGGGGCAGAATAGACACTTGCCTTCCGAGCTGACCAGGTAATGCCAGGATCTGGGTGAGGAAACATGGAATGCCTTCCCTAAAACTGCCTGGGTCATAGTCCTAAAAACCCTCAAGGTCTACCTAGAACAGCGCCTAGGGTACAGGGAGTGCTCAGTAAATGTTTGTGGGGTGAATTCAGTAGAATGTAAGAGGCCGAGGATTTAATAGTTTATGGAACATGCAGCATAAACCTATGAAAGCCTTTATAAATATTTTAAAATTATATATTTAATGTAATATAAAACACTGTGCATGCTCAGTCACTCAGTCGTGTCTGACTCTTTGTGACCCCATGGACTGCTGCCCACCAGGCTCCTCTGTCCATGGGCTCTCCCAGGCAAGGGTACTGGCATGGGTTGCCATTTCCTTGTCCAAGGGATCTTCCTGACCCAGAAATCAAACCCAGGTCTCTAGCATTGCAGGCAGATTCTTTATCACTAAGTCACCTGGGAAGCCCATATAAAACACTACATGTATATAAAGATTTAATAACTATATACTTACAAATTTTATGTAATATAAAACACATTTCTTTTAGTAAATATAAATATATTTACTATATATATGTTTGCTGGTGGTGGTTTAGGCCCTAAGTCATGTCTGACCCTTTTGCAATGTAATGGACTGTAGCCCACCAGGCTCCTCTGTCCATGGGATTCTCCAGCCAAGAATACTGGAGTGGGTAGCCATTCCCTTCTCCAGGGGATTGAACCTGAGCCTCCTGCATTCCAGGTGAATTCTTTACTGACTGAGCCACCAGGGAATCGCCATCTATGTATATTTACTAAAAGGAAATAATGGGCTTTCCAGGTAGTTCAGACGGTAATGAATCTGCCTGCAATGCAGGAGACACGGGTTCAATCCCTGGGTAGGAAAGATCTCCTGGAGAAGTGAATGGCAACCCACAACAGTATTTTTACTAAAAGACAATAAAGACAGCACATTGAAACAGAGAGACAGTCACTGATAATTTCCAGATGTGATATAGTAGCAGCCATGAGGTCAGCTAATACACAGATGTGCTTTCTTTGGTTCCTGTGGTATTCTTTAAAAAAAAAAAAAAGCATACGATTTACTCACATTTTACTAGCGTGCAAGCTATTACTACTGCTTCCCATCAAGTTCATTTCAAGAGTGAAGCACTCCTGTGTCTGGCTCTTATAGTCACTTGGGTTTGGGACCCCCACTACATATCTTATTTTTAATAATGGGGGCATACAATTAATTATTCTCCAACATCCCTTGGGAGTTTTTAAGGATCACCTAGCTCCCTGTAGACTTCTTGAGATTTCTACCTTCAGCAGTTTCAATTACATAAATCAACAGATTCGTGTGTTTAGGTATAGTGAGATGCTTATGATAAAGCACACTTTCCCCATCTGGCTTTCCATCCAAGTGTTCACTGCATTTTCAGATGTATGTCTTGTGAATTTATGTGGCTAGTGATGCATTAAAAATGGATCCTAATGGTTGGGCTTGTAGGAGAGGGAAGTAAATCTACTTATGCTAAGATTTCAGGTAACTGACCCCACAGACAGGCTTATATAACTGCATGTTCGGGAGGGTAGCCTTGGATCTACAATTCATCTGATTTTGTGTCGTGGTGAGTCATTTCATGAAGGGGCTTTGCTCACTCCACGATGAACCCAGGCACCCAGCAGGTTCTCAATAAGCACTAACCGGATTTAGTCCAATGTCTTAGCATCCTTGACATAGCTAAAGTGGGTGCGGGATTGTAATTTTTCGTCCATTATGGAAAACTAAAAGCAGTGCAAAAATAGAATTAGAGGTAGAATTTAGTTTTTGAGAAATTTAGTGGTATTTTGAGGCATATATGGGTCCTAGCCCTCTGAGGCTGTTTAACCCTGAGTTCTAATAAAGAACTGGCAAACGTTCAACATGAAAAGCCCTTGATACTTTACAAATCACTTTTTTTGACTCCCATCACCACTCTTGAAAGGGATACATAACAATATATTTTACCGATAAGACTTAGGTTTTCTAAGCATCATCATTTCTTATCATTATCACAGATAAACAAATGATGTCTAGAATTTGGAAAGGGGTCTTCAGTCTTATACTCTATCTTTTTGGGCAATTCTCTTAGCCTTTCTGAGCTTTAGTTCTGTCTTCTATAAAACGGGAGGGTTCAATAAGGGGATTTCTGAGGTCTCCTACGGCTCTAACTTTCTGTATTTTTTCACACAGTCCTGCCTCCACAAGCCTATAGCTCCTTCGTGATTTCTCCCTTGAATCAAGGGACCCACAGATGGAGGAAACCCACAGAGGAGATCTGTTCAACTTGACAAGCACACACTGAACACTGAGAAGGGGGCAATGCTGGGGAGTGAGCCAGCTACTGCCTCTTACGGAAGTGGTTTTCCTGGTCAGTATCACCGTTTCCTGAGCACTTTACATGGACTTGTGCAAAAATTAAAAAAGAAAAGTGTTTAAGTGGGAAACTAGTGAAAATTTCATTCACGACAGACCTTTTCTTGGAGGCAAAATGGAATTGCAGCCAAAATCGGTGATCTTCACCACCATTCTACTGTCCACCACGCAGTTGGTCGACTTTAGACGGCCGTGGACTTCTGTCTTACTGGAGTGCAGATACGACATTCCCTGTAGTTTTTCAGATACAGGAAAACAAAGAGATATGACACTCCTCAGCTGCTCTGCCCTTTGCAAGAAAGAGGTGACTTGGTGAAATCATTTCGGCATGTGGATAGAATCACCGTCGAGTTTTAAATTTAACTCCATTAACTTTATAAAATATTGTTAAAGCCTTAACATTTGCCTAAGTACTGCATCCAGTTTTGAAGGTTATTTAGGTGACACAGTAAAAGGCAACTGTCTAAAGACTCTGGTTAAGTAGTTGCAGACAATATGAAGCAAAGATTGATCCTATTTTTTAGTGTTTTTTTTTACCACTTATTCAGCCTGTGACCTTGGGTATATCTTTGGTTCTCTGCTACCTCAATATGAATATGAAAATAATACGAATAATAAGGCTTTGCCTTCCAGAAGGGAGAGGTTAGGCTAGATTATTTCTTAAAATCTAATTGCTTTCGATCTCTTTTGAAACAGAATGTTTCATTCGGTTTTGAAAGTTCTTTTTCGGCTGTTGTGACTCCCCCTGGCGGCCAGAGGTGGTGGTACTGCAGACACTAGTGTTCAGCCTTGGTCCTGGGAGTGAACTGAGGCAAATAAGATATTGTACTACCTTTTTTTCCCCAATTGATTCCGATGCTATGTGTCTTTCAGGTGATTTAAGACTGTATCAAATAGCTCACTCTTGGGACTGGTTTTTCTTCATTCTTGAATGGGGCCCTAGTTACTGGTATCCACTTCCTTTTCATAGCATGTCTAGGAAATATACATGTCCAAATTTTTTATTGCCTCATGCAAGATGAATGCCTGCCCTTACATTTTCTCTTACATTAAGGTGAAGATTCAGTTATCTTCCCTGAAACTTTATGTGATTTTTTTTTTTTTTTTACTTCCAGCAAATCTATGAAAAGGTGTGCCTGCAACCCAGTGTAGAAAGAATAAAAAAAATAATAAGTCAATATATATACTGAATACTTGCTTGTCAGGCCTTATACAAAGCCCATGTATTGTTTCGTAAAATCTTCACAAAAACCCTATGACACAGGTAGGTACTCTTTCGTTATTATTTAAGAGATGAAGAAACCAATGCGATAGCTGGCTAGGTCTGTTTTCCAGATTTAACTTTCATAAATATCTTTCATGTCTGTGGGTCTCTTACCTTAGCAATGTCATACAAGACAGAGATCTTAAACTCCCAGTCCATGAATGTACCATCAGGGTAAGAAATGGTGTCATTTAAAACTTCCTGAGCAGGAGAAAAAGAAAAGGAAGATGAGTTGTCTAAAGGATACCACTGTGGAGAGATTCTAACAGGCAAATAATGATCTTTTGTTTTTTATTTTTTAACATGTTGATCACACCCCGAGGCATGTGGGATCTTAGCTGCCCAACCAGGGATTGAACCCACGCCCCCCTGTGGTAGAAGCGTGAAGTATTAATATTGGACCACCAGGGAAGTTCCAATAATGATCTAATCATGAGTCCTTGGGCTCAGGAACAAGCTAGAACTCCACTGTCCTGGTTTTCTTGAACATATGTTTCTTTTCTCTCTAAGAAACACTGGGTGGTTCTTTATCACAAGGAGATGAGCACGAGATGCCCACAGATCCCAAATCCTGGTTCTTCACCAGACAGAGGTAAAGGAGTGAGCAGGTACCTGCCAGGAGAGTGGGCTGGTGAGCCTGATTCACAAGTGCCTGGCTTGCAGGCTCTGTATCATCAAAATTACACTAGTGTTTTCCAACAAGGAATTGCTATCAGGAAATCCCTTTAGCTAGGATTTCATTTTTACTTACAAGACCGATTGCATCAATTGGTTTAATAGCTCTAAGTGTTCCATATTAAGTCCTCTGTCATTAAGACAGAGTTCTTGAATTTTTGCCTTAACTGTATGAGCTAGAGTTTTGAACTCATAGTATTATCATAGTATCTATCAAGATACAGGGTATTTAAACTAAGCTAATTCTTCACAGTAAAACTCTAAGCAGGACCCTAACTGAAAACCTAACAACAATTTCTTGTCTGGGGAAAAAGCCCAGTTTTAACTTAGGTACTGTACCAGTAATTTCCAACAAAGGGCCCAAAGTCATCGGTTGTTTCAGATGAGGTTGCTGAAGCGGTGGGTAACCAGTCAGTTTAAGGGAGGGGAGTTATGAGCAGACAGACTCTTCTGTTAGCACCTGATATGCGGCTTTTGTTTATTTGTTTATTATCTCTTCTCCCTATGAAAATGTCCTCTGTGATAATCTTCACTTACTGGTGTATCTAAATTTTTTGTCACGTTGAAACCAAATGATTCAGATATGGTCTAGCCCTCATATGGAAAGTATTTCTAACTTTGAGGGACTTTAAATTATTATTATTAGGAATGTATGTTTATTTTATTGTATCAGCAGCAATTTAAATGAACATTTTCAGCACCAATTAAAATGATCTTATATATAGCCTTTCTCCAAAGACCATTTGATATGATGCATTAGAATAATATTTTTTCCATTCATAAAACTAACCATATCTAACTGTATTATGCTTTTCATATATGACTTGGCTTAGAGTTACCTGTATTGCGTTTATAATTTTTCCATTTATATTGATAAATGACATTAGTCTTTAATCACATTTTAGTATCAACTATATGTTAGCCTTGTTGAATGTTAAATGAATTTAGAAGATGTTCATGTGTTTCTTTAACTTTAGAGCAGTGTTTATATAGACAATGAGAATTATTCATTGAAGTTTAGAAAAATTAAACTGAATCTGGTTTTCTTTGTAATGAAAATGTTAATGTCTTCTACCATTATTGACTTCCTTAAGTTTTTACTTCTTGAGTCAAGTTTTCATAATTATATTGTTTCTGAAATTTTTCCCTTTTTTAGACTTTATAATTTAATAGTCATGATATATTCTTTCATAATTGAAAGTATCTTTTTCATAGCTTTTTAATTTTCATTTTATTTTTATGCTTGCTTTAAAGATTTAATTAGAAGTATAAGAGGCTTGTGTATTTTATAGTTTTTAAAAAATAAACAACTCAAGAATGCACTTTAAAATTTTATCAGTTTTATAACAATTGAATTGTGGTTTCCTTTCCTTTAGGCCATAGTTATTCTAAACTTTGCATTGAATATTTAGATTATTTTTTAAAAGAGAGAACAGCATTTAGGGCTATGATTTTTTTTTCCTTGAGGATACATTTGAGTTTATGCCATACATACATTTTTAAATCTACATTTTTTTTCTAATAACCATCCAGTTTTCTCTTAATACAGAAACAAATATGCAAATAAAATAAAATGAATGGAGAGGCAATCACTTTTCCACATTTCCGCATTTGTTCTTTGTTTTTTCTTTTTTTTTACATACACAGAATTTTATTAAATTTTTTGTGAGAAAAAGAACACTCTAAGATGCCAAATTTCGTATAAGTTAGAGAACTTAGTGAATATGGTGAAAAAAAATCAAAAGGGGAAACATGATTTAAATAATCTCACAAAAGAGCAAAAATACATCTTCATATAATAATCATCAAACTGTAAAATTAAGAAAGGAAATCTTTTTTATTTCTTTTATAAAAGAATATATTTCAAAGTCTCACCTGTTGATGATTTCATTCAAAAAAATTTATATTCTAAACATATGAGTAGTCTCACTCTTACCAACGTTTTACCAACATGAATGTTTTAATCCATGGTAGATGGGGGATTTAGACTACTCATTCACAGTGAGATAGAATGTCAGCATTTTTTGTAGTACAGCAGTTTTTTCAAGTCTACACTCCTGAATATTTTTTAGCTAGTTAGCTCAGCTGGTAAAGAATCCGCCTGCAATGCAGGAGACCCCAGTTCAATTCCTGGGTCAAGAAGATGCCCTGGAGAAGGGATAGGCATTCTTGGGCTTCCCCGGTAGCTCAGCTGGTAAAGAATCCGCTTGCAATGTGAGAGTCCTGGGTTCGATCCCTAGGTTGGGAAGATCCCCTGGAGAAGGGAACAGCTACCCACTCCAGTATTCTGGCCTAGAGAATTCCATGGACAGAGGAGCCTGGCAGACTACAGTCCATAGGGTCCCAAAGAGTTGGACACAACTGAGTGACTTTCATTTCACTTATAATGATATAATAGGGATAAATGGACAAAATCTGAGTGATCTAGTTTGATAAGCATATGGGCCCATACATGTTTCCTAATAACTCTCTGCTGTTATTATTTCACTGAGTGAGTATTTGAAATTTCTGCTACACTTTTTTTTTTTTTTGGTATATGGTTGGCTGGTTAGAAAATTGGAAATGATTCTGGTTCCTTACCCGGAGGGATCCTCTCTCGCAGTACTCAATCACCCCAAAGATCATGGAATCAAGCTTCACCGTGCCGTAGAACTTGGTTAGGTTGTAATAGTCAATCTGAAGCAACTAAGACATAACACACTCATTTACAAAGCAGCTCAGGCAGAAAAGAGCACCTGATTAAAACCTAACAATATACTAATAAAACATGCCGGGTCTCAGATCTCTGGGAGGATATACTACTGCTCTTGATACAAGGAAGCATCAGTGTGTCTCCTTCTGCACTTGGCATTGATCTGACCTCATGGGCTTTCTTTTGTCTGCAAGAGGACCTGAATACAAACCTTTGACTACTCTCCCATCACATCAGGACCACTTTCTAGGACATGCCAGCATGTTCTGTACCATCAAACATCTCTGACAAAATTTGGGGGGAGAATTTTTAACAAGAAGTATGGTCACCCATTCCTGGTCTGCGGGCTTCTCTGTCAGGACTCCCTAATAACACCTTGTTCCACCAGGGACCTCAATGCTTGGGGAAAACGGAGTAAAGTTATTTCTCACTTAAAGGTCTTAAGTGAGCATACCTTGTTCAATTCTATCTTCTGTTTCTCAGTGAAGTTGCCATCATTGTGCTTGAGATCCTTTAGAATCACTCGCTGCAAAGATCAATTGAATTAAGGAGATAGTGTAGCATGACCGCCAAATGCATGTTATAATCATCTGCTCACATGACTATCTTCCCACTCTACTGTAAGCTTTTGAAAGCGGTAACATTCTTTCACTGCTGTTTATATCCTTGGTGCCTAGTGCCTGGGATGTGGTAGGCTCATATGAGAATGTTTCTTTAAAATGATTAAGTGAAAAAAGGAGGAAGGAAGGAAGGAAAGAAAGGAGGGAAGGAGGAAGGAGGGGAGAAAGGAAGGAAGAAGGAAGAAAGGAAGATACAAAACTTTGCTATGGGATTGTTACATCCCCACTGCAATGATTCAAAATACAATACAGGGTTGCCTGGACTGCTCTGAATCTATTATTTTTCCTTTTCCTTCCTACACTCTCCCCCTCTTAAAAATTCTATTTTTTCTTCAGTAGACCCAGGACTTGTGAATATTGTAAGTGGTGAAGCAGAGCCCTGCCCAGCCCTGTGAAAGGCTCTAACAGCATCCCTTGGGTCAGCCCCAGAATCCGGGCCATCACACTGCCGACATCAGAGCTGGGGCCACAATGAGTCAGAAGGCCCAGCACGTATCCCTGATTGAGAGTTCAGAAAAGCAGAGGAGACTAGTCACCTTTTTGTCGTATTTGCACTGTCGCAGTCTCTGGATTGTGTCTCGCCTCTTGTCCTCATCGATCTGGCACAAGAACAAGCTAATTATTCCAGAGGCTCCACGTCTTGGCTTCCCACCTGCCGGTCAAAGGCTGAGAGACTCTGCCTGAGTCTACTGCGGTTGGTTCACAGCATGCCAGGCAGGCTCAGAAAAACTGTTATTATTGTCCTGTGTCCCCTCTCATGCTCACCTCCCCCCTCCAATGGTACCTTCTTTCCAAGTATCCACCAACCGCACACTTAATTCTGGGTTTTCTCCCCGCTTCTTGTAGCCTGTTTCAGCCAGAGACTTCCTTTGCTTCCTTCCCGCCCAGCCCCCCAGACTATTGGGAACCATCGCCTGTAGCTACAGACAGATGCTCTCAGGGAATCATGTTTGGCGTCTGAATTGCGAACTCATGCCTCAGGGCCCAAGTAGCAGTGCAAGTGAGGACTTCTTGCTGGGGCTTAAGGAGGCAGCCGCATCAGCTTGGGGTTCAGCCTGGAGTTGTGAGATCAGCTGGTTTGTCAATAGAAGCCAGTAATTTATTTGGCGGTGCTGGGTCTTAGTTGCAGCATGTGGGGTCTAGTTCTAGGTGTGGCCGGTGGGATCTAGCTCTCTGGCCAGGTACTGAACCTGGGCCCCTTGTATTGGGAGCGCGGAGTCTTAGCCCTTGGACCATCAAGGAAATCCCAGTAATTAATTTTAAAAGAAGTTAAATATTGACTGAAACACAAAACACACACACACACACACACACACACACACACACACACACACGCAGGCTAGATATGGCTCTTGGTCTGCTACTCGAAAGGCAGAAAAGATTATGAAACATTGCATCTTTCCACTCAATTCTTATAAAAACCTGTGATGTATTTTATTTGTTAAAAGTTACCTCATAGGGACGTTTTGACAATGTGAGTGAAATAAGTAATATCCAATTCCATGCATGATGCCTGGCACAGCGCAGATTAATAAACGTCACTTGTCTCCCCTTCTCCTGTTTCTCATTTTATTTGTGGGGTACAAAGGGTTACATGGCACCATGTGTCACCCGATAATCTACGGAACCTGAGTGTGACTTCTCGTCTAGTGTTCTTTTTACCCTCTCAAGCCTTGATTGCGTCATTTAAACCATTTGAACCTTAGTCCCTTATTTGGGCAATCCTAAAAGGAAGACTCTTGAGAGTCCCTTGGACTGCAAGGAGATCCAATCAGTCCATTCTATAGGAGATCAGCCCTGGGTGTTCTTTGGAAGAAATGATGCTAAAGCTGAAACTCCAGTACTTTGGCCACCTCATGCAAAGAGTTGACTCATTGGAAAAGACTCTGATGCTGGGAGGGATTGGGAACAGGAGGAGAAGGGGACGACCAAGGATGAGATGGCTGGATGGCATCACAGACTCGATGGACGTGAGTCTGAGTGAACTCCGGGAGTTGGTGATGGACAGGGAGGCCTGGCGTGCTGCAATTCATGGGGTCGCAAAGAGTTGGACACGACTGAGCGACTGAACTGAACTGAACTGAACTTACAGGGATACTTAGGGATCAAATGACACCAAGGTGGTGACACTTTCTTACAAGCAAAGGTGTTTTATCCTCAAATGAATCCTCTTGATCATTATTTTCTGTCTGCTGCCCTCCCCTCGAACTTTGCTGACATCTCTCCCTCTGGCTGCCTTGGTTTGCTGACCCTCTCCATTCTAGCCTCGGATACGCTCTTCATCCTCTCGCCCCTGAGTCTTGCTTCCTTACCCAGAGCTCGAACCACTGCCTGTCCCGTCACGTGGCATTTTCCCCTCTCACTGACTCTGGTCGATCCCTGTGGGTCTTCTTCTGGTCCTGTCTGATTCTCAGCAGGGGAAAACCTCTTCTTACAGCTAATCCCTGGTCGCCTGCTCCCCAGCTGGTCTGTAACTCGGCGTAACAGTGACTCCCCATGCTCTGAATCACTTCTAACCTTCCTCCTCATGGCAATTTGTCCCAAAGACCTCCTCCTTAACCAGGTGAGCGGCTAATGATGAATTAACTCATAAAAATTCTGTCATTTACAAGTGGTAGATGAGTTATACTCTTAGGAGTATTTACATTTTAACAAAACACACAGCAACACGATGTTTTGGGCTTATCTCAAAAGAACAAAGTGTAGTACAGGGTTCTGAGGCGGAGGGAGAGGCTTGTGAGGGGTGGAGCCGAGGTAGGACCTGGGCAGAAGTGGGTGGGAGCCCAAACTGGAGTCACACCAGAGACGGGGCCCGCTCTCTCCTTGTAGAGGTCTCCTCCTCCCTTCCTAGGGTACTGCCACTAAGTCATTCAGGTCGATGAATTCTCTCTTTGAAAATCCAATGATCTTACAATCGTTTACAATTACAGTCATAGGTTTTGATGAGAATCAAATGGAAAGATGCCATGTGAAATGTAAATGACTGTAAGATTATTGGATTTTCAAAAAGAGTATTCATTGATTTCTTCCTGACACATGCCAGAGATAGATTGATCTTTTCTTAATTTAAGAATTTTTTAAAAATCATTTATTTTTTTGGTCACACTGCAAAGCATGGGGGAATCTTAGTTTCCTGACCAGGACCCAAACCTGTGCCCACTGCAGTGGAAGTGTGGAGTCCCAGCCGCTGGACTGCTGGGGAAGTTCCTGGTCTTTGTCAATAGCATTTTTATTTCTGTGGCTCAGGATGTAGTAGGAGTGTTACTTTGGTGCATGGACCATTTCTGGAGGAAAGGGAGGCCTAGTCCTCACTCAGCTATGAGGGGATCTGAGCCACTAGAGTGCCGTGTGCAGGACGTGGGGTGGGATGCCCAGAGAGGTGGTGGAAAGGCTCTAAACACAAACCTGACTCATGTGGCAATTTCATTTTTGCTGATTCTAAGGAGGGAGGTGTCTCAAGTCACACCGCCCTGTCGGCTTGGCCCTATTCCGAGGGACTCTGCTCATTCCTTCATGTGGAGGTTCTGGGACTCCACCTCCCCCTAGTTTGCTTTGGTATAAAACCTCTGGGATTTCCCTGGTGGTCCAGTAGTTGAGAAGCTGCCCTGCCAATGCAGGGAACAGGGCTTTGATGCCTGGTCTGGGAGGATCTCACACGCCATGGAGCGACTAAGCCTGGGTGCCCCAACTGCTGAGCCTGTGCCTGAGAGCCGGTGCTCGGTAACAAGAGAAGCCACCGCAGTGAGAAGCCGGAGCACCGCAACTAGAGGGTAGCCCTCGCTCGCTGCAACTAGAGAAAGCCTGCGAGCAGCAACGAAGACCCAGGGCGGTCAAAAACAAATGAATTAAAATCCGAAAAAAACCCAAAAAACCTCTGATGGTTAAGTGTTAGTGTCACACTTCCACAGGGTGGGTTCAGATTGTGGCCCGTTCTTGAAATTCTAGCCCCGTTGCCTCAAAGAGCTCAGAAACAATGAAACAGGTCCAGGCATCGGGCACATGAGAAATGCTCAGAAGAGCTGGCAGGTTACATCTGCAGGAACCTGACTCACTAGTGTGTGTGACCCGGACCCGCTGCTCGACTCTTTGTCCTTCATTTTCCTCATCAGCAAAGTTAGGATGATAAAGTTCATCTCCTGAGGTCCTGGTGAGGAGGAGATAAGGCCACACGGGCCTCGAATTAACCGCAGCCCATGGGAGGCAGTATTGCTGGTGGCTGCTGAGCCTTCCTGGCTGAGCGCAAAAGTGTGGGAAAAGGATTCTTTCTTCAGCAGTGAGAAAGTAAGTCCTATGTCCTGAGTGTGAGAGAGTAGTTCCCCCAAGTTTAGGGGAACTCAGATGCCCTACCCATTCCTACATCCCTTCCATGACAAATCCTCCCTCTCTGCACTCCTCTTCTGGGTCACATGCAAAAAATGAATAACACACCATACCACTGCTGCTGCTGCTGCTGCTGCTAAGTAGCTTCAGTCGTGTCCGACTCTGTGTGACCCCATAGACGGCAGCCCACCAGGCTCCCCCGTCCCTGGGATTCTCCAGGCAAGAATACTGGAGTGGGTTGCCATTTCCTTCTCCAATGCATGAAAGTGAAAAGTGAAAGTGAAGTCGCTCAGTCGTGCCCGACTCTTAGCAACCCCATGGACTGCAGCCCACCAGGCTCCTCCATCCATGGGATTTTCCAGCCAAGAGTACTGGAGTGGGGTGCCATTGCCTTCTCTGTACCACAGCCTCCACCAAAGTGTTCACTGGATCAAGTAGCACCATGAAGAATCAAGGGAAAGGCAGGAACCTGAGAATTCTAACATCTAGGTCTTGGATTCTGAAACAAATGACCCTGCCTGGCACGTTCCGTACCATGGACCAAAGTCTCCTCAGATCCTTGGGGAGGTGCACGAGCCCACACATTCTTCCCCAGGTCAGGGACACCTTACCTTTAGGCTAACGTGGTTGGTCTCGTTGGACTCCAGAGGAAAGATGTCTTCAGGAGGAATGTGGGACCACTTCTTCTGACGAAGCGCGTGTTCTCTCTTATATTTTCTGTGAAAGGAACACAACCAGCCCACAGGCTTTTATTATGCTCTTTCATTATGCCATTCCATTTCTGACCATTAGTTGACATCTAGAGCTCTGATTGGGGGGGGCTTCCCTGATGGCCCAGTAGATAAAGAATCTGCCTGCAATGCAGGAAATATGGGAGACTCAGGTTTGATTCCTGGGTTGGGAAGATCCCCTGGAAGAGAACATGCAAGCTACTCCAGTATTCTCGCCTGGCAAGTCCACGGGGTTGCAAAAAGATTCAGTCAGGACTTAACAACAAAGCCTCTTCAGCCTGAAAGTATGTAATACTTAACCAAATGCTTAACAACAACAACAATATTTAAATACTTAACAAAGACAACAATACTTAACTTAACAACAAAGCCTCTTCAGCCTGAAAGGATGTAATAGAGCAGCTTTGGAATTTTCCATAATGTATTAATAAAAGAGCAGAAATAGCTATTTCCACCTACAGAATGCCAATTCTATGGTCACTATACAGACTTTATTTCAATTCCCCACAACAGTTCAGATGAGGATACTGAAGCCAAGTAACACGTTTAAATTGCTAATAACACAGTTAAGATCACACAACTGGTTAGTCTCAGAGATCTGAGATTACGAGATTTGAGTTCATGTGTCTCAGGAAGACTCCCTAGAGGAGGGCATGGCAACCCACTCCAGTATGTGTGCCTGGAGAAACCCACGGACAGAGGAGCCTGGTGGGCTACAGTCCACAGGGACTCAAAGAGTCAGACACGACTGAAGCAACTTAGCACACACACACGCATGTCTCTGATGGCAAGCTCTAACTCATCCACTCGGTAGCATTCTGCCCTAGGTAGACTTCTTGATGCGGAGTGCCTTTATAATCTGAGCTCTGTCCAGAGACGCTCCTGTGAATGTGCACTATCAACAGGCATCAGCCACCCCTCCACCTGAGAGATGAGCACCGCAGGTTAGCCCGCAGGTACCTGAGCACCAGGAGAGCAATGAGAAGCAGCAGGACCACCGTTCCCGCGAGCGTGAAGACGGCAATCATCAGGATCTGAGGGCCTGTGGCAGAAAAGACAGTGGAAACTATACTAGGAAGGATCCCTGAAAAGACAACAAGTCTTCATTTCACAAGATTCCAGGTGCATACGATAATTTCAGCAAGCGGAAAAGGAGAGATCTTTTAAGATATCTGTTTCTTAGAGAGAGGCAAATGTCATATGTTAACACTTGTATTTGTAATCTAAAAAAAAAAACAAAATACAATGGTGAAGTGGAAGACTTCACCTTCCAATACAGGGGTTGTGGGTTTGATCCCTGGTCAGAGAGCTAAGATCCCATATGCCTCGTGGCCAAAAAACCAAAACATAGAACTGAAGTAATATATTAAAAAATTCAGTAAAGACTTTAACAATGGTCCACATCAAAATGATCTTGAGAAAAAAATTTTTTAAATGATACAAATGAACTTATTTACAAACTAGAAACAGACTCACAGACCTAGAAAGCAAACTTACAGTTACCAAAGGGGAAAGGTGGGAGGGAGGATAAATGAGAATGAACATATACACAATACTATATATAAAATAGACAATCAACAAGGACCTACTGTATAACACAGGGAACTCTACTTAATATTCTGTAATAACCTACTAGGGTGAAGAATCTGAAGAAGAATGGATATATGTATATGTAAACTGAATCATTTTACCATACACCTGAAACTAACACAATACTGCAAATCAACTATATTCCAGTATAAAATAAAAATAAAATTTAGGGCTGGGTTGGGGTAGGGGGTGAGAAGCAGGTTCAAGAGGGACAGGACATATGTATACTTATGGCTGATTCACTTTGTTGTGTGGCAGAAACCAAGACAGCATTGTAAAGAGATTATCCTCCAATTAAAAATGAAAAATTTTGAAGAGTAGGAAATACTTCAAAAGTAGGAAGTCAAGACATACCTGGAGTAACAGGCAAATTTGGCCTTGGAGTACAAAATGAAGAAAGTCAAAGGCTAACAGAGTTTCGCCAAGAGAATGCACTGGTCACGGCAAACACCCTCTTCCAACAACGCAAGAGAAGACTCTACACATGGACATCACCAGATGGTCAACACCGAAATCAGGCTGATTATATTCTTTGCAGCCAAAGATGAAGAAGCTCTATACAGTCAGCAGAAACAAGACCAGGAGTGGACTGTGGTCAGGAACTCAGGTCAGGAACTCTCAGGTCAGGAACTCCTTATTGCCAAATTCAGACTTAAAGAAAGTAGGGAAAACCACTAGACCATTCAGCTATGCAAGCTGCGCGGTTCATCACTCAGTTGTGTCTGACTCTTGCGACCCCATAGAAGGTAGCCTGCCAGGCTCCTCTGTCCATGGGATTCTCCAGGCAAGAATACTGGAGTGGATTGCCATTTCCTTCTCCAGGGGATCTTCCCAACCCAAGGATCGAACCCAGGTCCCCTGCATTGCAGTCAGACTCTTTACCAACTGAGCTATAAGGGAAGCCCCCATTCTGGTATGACCTAATCAAATCCCTTATGACTATATAGTGGAAGTGAGAAATAGATTTAAGGGACTAGATCTGATAGAGTGCCTAAGGAACTATGGGAGGTTAATGACAATGTACAGGAGACAGGAATCAAGACCATCTCCAAGAAAAAGAAATGCAAAAAAGCAAAATGGCTGCCTGAGGAGGCCATACAAATATCTGTGAAAAGAAGGGGAGTGAAAAGCAAAGGAGAAAATGAAAGATATAAGCATCTGAATGTAGAGTTCCAAAGAATAGCAAGAAGAGATAACAAAGCCTTCCTCAGCGATCAATGCAAAGAAATAGAGGAAAACAATAGAATGGGAAAGACTAGAGATCTCTCCAAGAAAATTAGAGATACCAAGGGAACATTTCATGCAAAGATGGACTCAATAAAGGACAGAAATGGTAGGGACTTAACATAAGCAGAAGATATTAAGAAGACGTGGCAAGAATACACAGAAGAACTGTACAAAAAAGATCTTCATGACCCAGATAATCACTATGGTGTGATCACTCACCTAGAGCCAGACATCCTGGAATGCGAAGTCAAGTGGGGCTTAGGAAGCATCACTACCAACAAAGCTAGTGGTGGTGATGGAATTCCAGTTGAGCTATTTCAAATCCTCAAAGATGATGCTGTGAAAGTGCTGCACTCAATATGCCAGCAAATTTGGAAAACTCAGCAGTGGTCACAGGACTGGAAAAGGTCAGTGTTCATTCCAATCCCAAAGAAAGGTAATGCTCGAACTATTGCACAACTGCACTCATCTCACATGCTAGCAAAGTGATGCTCAAAATTCTCCAAGCCAGGCTTCAACAGTACATGAATTGTAAACATCCAGGTGTTCAAGTTGGATTTAGAAAAGGCAGAGGAACTGGAGATCACATTGCCAACATCTGCAGAATCATCAAAAAAGCAAGAGAGTTCCAGAAAAATATCTACTTCTGCTTTATTGACTATGCCAAAGCCTTGACTATGTGGATCACAACAAACTGGAAAATTCTGAAAGAGATGGGAATACCAGACCATCTGACCTGCCTCCTGAGAAATCTGTATACAGGTCAAGAAGCAACAGTTAGAACTGGACATGGAACAACAGACTGGTTGCAAATTGGGAAAGGAGTAGGTCAAGGCTGTATATTGTCACCCTGATTATTTAACTTATATGCAGAGTACATATGTGAAATGCCAGGCTGAATGAAGTACAAGCTGGAATCAAGATTGAATGGAGAAGTATCAATAACCTCAGAAATGCAGATGACACCACCCTTATGGCAGAAAGCAAAGAACTAAAGAGCCTCTCGATGAAAGTGAAAGAGGAGAGTGAAAAAGCTGGCTTAAAACTCAACATTCAAAAAACAAAGATCATGGCATCAGGTCCCATCACTTCCTGGCAAATAGATGGGGAAACAATGGAAACAGTGGCTGACTTTATTTTGGGGGGCTCCAAAATAACTGCAGATGGTGATTGCAGCCATAAAATTAAAAGATGCTTGCTCCTTGGAACAAAAACTATGACCAACCTAACAGCATATTAAAAAGCAGAGATATTACTTTGCAACAAACGTCTGTCTAGTCAAAGCTATGGTTTTTCCAATAGTCATGCATGGATGTAAGAGTTGGACTATAAAGAAAGCCGAGTGACAAAGAATTGATATTTTTGAACTGTGGTGTTGGAGAAGACTCTTGAGAGTCCCTTGGACTGCAAGGAGATCCAACCAGTCCATACTAAAGGAAATCAGTCCTGACTATTCACTGGAAGGACTGATGCTAAAGCTGAAACTCCAATAATTTGGCCACTTGATGCGAAGAACTAACTCACTTGAAAAGACCCTGATGCTGGGAAAGACTAAAGGTGGGAGGAGAAGGGGACAACAGAGGGTGAGAAGGTTGGATGGCATCACTGACTTGATGGACATGAGTTTGAGTAAGCTCTGGGAGTTGGTCATGGACAGGGAAGCCTGGCATGCTGCAATCCATGGGGTCACAAAGAGTCAGACACAACTGAGCAACTGAACTGAACTGAGTGAAAAATGAA
Organism: Capra hircus; assembly: GCF_001704415.2. Lineage (NCBI taxonomy): Eukaryota > Metazoa > Chordata > Mammalia > Artiodactyla > Bovidae > Capra > Capra hircus. Next base: position 93,802,223 of record NC_030812.1, on the reverse strand, counting down.
AATTAATTTAAAAAATTAAATTTGGAAAAGATATCCTTCTTTTTTAATCTCTTCATTGGTAACAGAGATGCTACGTTTTTGTTCTCTGAAGAAAATTGTTTGGAATGTGCCTCCAAAGTGGTATCATTTCAGTTACCCTTATAGTTTATACATCTTTTTTCTTATGGGAGCGCTTCACTGGTGGCTCAGATGGTAAAGAATCTTCCTGCAAGGCAGGAGACCAGGGTTTGATCCCTGGGTCAGGAAGAACTACTGGCGATGGGAATGGCAACCCACTCTAGTATTCTTGCCTGGAGAATGCCATGGACAGAGGAGCCTGGTGGGCTACAGTCCATGGGGTCGCAAAGAGTTGGAACCGCTGAGTGACTGACACTTTCTTATGGGAATCATCAAATGTTAGATCCAGAACAGACTCTGGATGGGAAGACTATCTGATGTCTTTGAAACTGATATACCTAAGGAGGATTCAAAAAGAAGAAACTGACAACTGGTTTTCCATTCAGAGAACAAATCAGAGGTAAAGTAGGTCAGTGTGGAATGCACAGTAAATGATAGTGTTGCCCACTGGTCCTTTCCACGCTCAACCAGGTCATTGAGCGAAGTCAATAGGAAGTGTAAGGAATTTGACTTTTCGGTATGTAGGTGAAGCTGTACAGATGGAGGAGTTTGAGAAACTCACAGAAGAGTAAGTAAATTTAGGAAAATGTGGATTCAACCCAACGAAGCATTGAAGCTGAGCTCTGCATGGGCGGAAGACTAGAGTGAGAAGGACAACAATAACGAAACTGTACAAGAAGGTCATTGTTCACACATGCCTCACAGGCTGCCTCTTGAATCCTCTGACTTCCTATTCTATTCGGAAGGTAGAGGGTTCAAGAAGAAGAAATGGGATGGACTCCAAGCAACAGATAGTGTATAAGAAGCTAGACGATAATAGCAATATGGTGAAGAAGACAGGTATTTTTCTTACAGCAAAAATATGAGAGATAGTCAAATTCTAACGATAAATGTTCAAGGAAGGTGTCGTCTAAAAATAAAACTGTAAAATATTTTGAGAATATGGCATTTAAAAAATCCATGAGAGACACTGGAGCTATACAGAGAAATGTTATTCTGACAGCTATTGGGCCTTATAAAAATAATAATACTGAAAATATTTAATGATTTTCAATTTAAAGAATCAACCTACAGGTAAATGACAGAAGCCTTCTTATAGCTAGCAAATAAATATTATCAGCCCTGACAAATAAAAGAAAAATACAGGAGAATTTGGGACGTGAGAAGGAGGTAGAAGGAAGCATAGAGACATGAACATCTTCATCTTACACCTGCGGGAAGCAAGAAGCTTTATATATGTTTGATAGAACTCCAGGCTTATGCATATTAATTAAAATTACAAATGTAAAATTATAAACACTAAATGTATTGACAAAAACAACTATATTGAAATGAGCTTAGAGAAAAGTATGCCTAATGAAAATGAACCAAATTTTAACTTATCAATACAAGAAAGATAACATCTATATCTGATAAATCAAGAAATACGTGCATATAATTTAGAAATATGCAAAAAATTAAGCAGAAAGGACAAGACCAAGGATGCACAGAGGCAGGACTAGGTACCCTCACCTTCTGTTATGAATATTTCTATTCTCACATTTTAAAATCATGTGCATGAATTTTTCTACGATAAAAATAAAATGAAAAAAATCATTTAGTGTTTACAACTTTTTTTTGCATCTTTGGACATAAATATTCGTTCAAATTTAAACTTTTTTCCCTAAAAATTGATTCAGTTCAGTTCAGTCGCTCAGTCGTGTCCGACTCTTTGCGACCCCATGAATCACAGCACGCCAGGCCTCCCTGTCCATCACCAACTCCCGGAGTTCACTCACACTCAAGTCCATCGAGTCAGTGATGCCATCCAGCCATCTCATCCTCGGTCGTCCCCTTCTCCTCCTACCCCCAATCCCTCCCAGCATCAGAGTCTTTTCCAATGAGTCAACTCTTTGCATGAGGTGGCCAAAGTACTGGAGTTTCAGCTTTAGCATCATTCCTTCCAAAGAAATCCCAGGGCTGATCTCCTTTAGAATGGACTGGTTGGATCTCCTTGCAGTCCAAGGGACTCTCAAGAGTCTTCTCCAACACCACAGTTAAAAAGCATCAATTCTTCGGTGCTCAGCTTTCTTCACAGTCCAACTCTCACATTCATACATGACCACTGGAAAAAACCATAGCCTTGACTAGACGGATCTTTGCTAGCAAAGTAATGTCTCTCTTTTCAATATGCTATCTAGGTTGGTCCCAACTTTTCTTCCAAGGAGTAAGCGTCTTTTAATTTCATGGCTGCAGTCACCATCTGCAGTGATTTTGGAGACCCCCAAAATAAAGTCTGACACTGTTTCCACTGTTTCCCCATCTACTTCCCATGAAGTGATGGGACCGGATGCCATGATCTTCGTTTTCTGAATGTTGAGCTTTAAGCCAACTTTTTCACTTTCCACATTCACTTTCCACATTCACAAGAGGCTTTTTTGTTCCTCTTCACTTTCTGCCATAAGGGTGGTGTCATCTACATATCTGAGGTTATTGATATTTCTCCCAGCAATGTTGATTCCAGCTTGTGTTTCTTCCAGTCCAGCATTTCTCATGATGTTCTCTGCGTATAAGTTAAATAAGCAGGGTGACAATATTCAGCCTTGATGAACTCCTTTTCCTATTTGGAACCAGTCTGTTGTTCCATGTCCAGTTCTAACTGTTCTAACCTGCATATAGGTTTCTCAAGAGGCAGGTCAGGTGGTCTGGCATTCCCATCTCTTTCAGAATTTTTCACAGTTTATTGTGATCCACACAGTCAAAGGCTTTGGCATAGTCAATAAAGCAGAAGTAGATATTTTTCTGGAACTCTCTTGCTTTTTCCATGATACAGCAGATGTTGGCAATTTGATCTCTGGTTCCTCTGACTTTTCTAAAACCAGCTTGAACATCTGGAAGTTCATGGTTCACATATTGCTGAAGCCTGGCTTGGAGAATTTTGAGCATTACTTTACTAGCGTGTGAGATGAGTGCAACTGTGCAGTAGTTTGAGCATTCTTTGGCATTGCCTTTCTTTGGGACTGGAATGAAAACCGACCTTTTCCAGTCTGTAGTGATGTGGAATTGCTTACTATTCACTGCGGAAAGCCTTGGCCAAGCCAGCTGAGGGCAGAGCATCCTGAGACCTTGTTGCTCAGGAGACACTTGGCTGGCCTGTCTAGTGACAGTCAGTGTTATACACAGTTGTAGTTCAAGTTGCACAGATGAACGTCTGGCCGTGTCAGGGCTTTCATGCCATGATGGGACCTCAGCTCAGGTAGGTAGGTAACCATTGTTATGACCCAAGCATGTGTGCTCTAAGGCAAAAGGGGAGAACTTAGAGGTCAAGCTCACTGACCACCCCTCAGCCTGACGACATCAAGTATTCCTTGCTTGAAACACACTGAATACATTCCTTGAGTTTCCTGTAGTAAAATGTAAATAGAATGAGCCTATTGTCTCTATGTTCATTCTGCCAATTGCCAAACCTAGTTTTCTATAGGAAAAGTTATGTCAAAGGGTGGATAGAACACATATTAAAGATAGGTATAGCTAAATTAGAATGGGATATTTTCAGTGTTTTATCAGAATTGTAACATCATTCATTGGGCAGAGAAGTAAAGTCCATATTTACAAATCTGGCACATCTTATTCAGACAATAAGTAAAACAAAACAAAACCACAAGCTAATTGCATAAACCATAGAATGTACTCTCCTCCAAAACAACTTCAGGGAAAGGAAATTCATGAAGGATCTCTTACCCCGGCCTGGAATATCATTAGGAAGTTTGTGGTTCTTCCAGATGAATGTGGGGCTCTTATCCACAGGGCTAGTCTGGTTCACACGGGTGTCATAGGTCAGAAGAACCTTGTACTGTGTCAGGGCATGAAAGAGAAGATGCGTGAACAGAAAAAGACACTTAGAATGACTTCTGATGAGGCTCACCATCCTTCCCAATGACATCTGAATTTTTTAAAATTATTTTTTATTGGAGCATAGTTGCTTTACCATGCCGTGTTAGCTTCTACTCTACAGCACAGTGAATCTGCCATATATATTTCTCAGTGAAACAAGGCAAATGATACATAGCTGGGAACTAGTTAGGATCTACTTGGTGCTCATCATGAACACTATTAGGCCGCATAGTTTTCTGTTTTTAATGACCATACATTATGCCTGCCCAATAAATATTCTCCGCATCTTTAGAGAATTCAAGTCTTTCATTTTACAAATATGAAAACAGAGGCAAGAAAAATTAAATGGCTAGCTCTAAGTCACATGACAAGGGAGGCACAATATTAAATATTAAATATTTCCACAATATTAAACTGCTATTAAAAATGATGGCTTGAGAAAATACACCATAGTTAAAATTCATTATCTATATTTATACACATCAAGGGGCTGCTAGAGAATTCTACATTCCTTAAGTTCTATCAATTACATGATTTTTGAATCTCTTCTATCTCTATGCTCTAATGTGCTTTCTTATAAAAAGTTTCTTTTTGAAGCAATGTGCCAATAGAAATATTAATATATCCTTAAATTACTGCTGCATATATCAGTCAGTTTTGTAGGAGACTTCTCCAAAATGATCATCCTTCTAAAATTCAACACCGCTCCCTCAAAACATGCTGGACCAAAGTTTTACATTCTCAAAACTATACTCCTAACTTGACAGCAGAATATAAGCTAATATTACATAGTAATATAGTAATATGTATTATATTCACACACAATACTATACCATGTGTATATATAGTGTGTGAATATAAAGCATAACATTACAGGGCTATTTTTATGTGCCTGAGGGATCAAACAATTCATGATGTTCATGAGATTGCAGAGGGAGAGAACAGGGAATGTTTCATTGAAATTTTTAGTTTTGGAAATGAATAAACAATTCTTAAAAAAAAAAAAACAAAAACAAACAATGACCAAAAAGAAAACCTGTCATTTTCTCATTGGTATCCCATCAATAGTCTGGTCTTCATATCAGTGTTTTCTGGGTGGGTATATTTTGTACAGTAAATAGAGTGGATATTCTGAATAAGAAGTTCTATGGAGAAAATGTCTAAGGAATATGGCCCCAAGAGGGGCATAACTGTAAATCTGAAATTAACTTGTGGATTCTAAACATAACTTCTCCTAGTCCTTCGCTATGACTTGCCTTTCAGGATAACCGTCCTCACCCAGTCACCTAATCCCAAGTTCTTGATAAGAACATACTTTGCTGGTGTCCACAGAGGTGTACAGAAGGTACATGGTATTGTCAATATCCCCACAGGCATCCAGAGTCACAGGACCCACATGCCCTAGGGCGAAATCAGAAACAATTAGAGACCATCAGTGACTTCCTGACTGAAAGACCAGTTACATCCTGACACGGGGCATAAAGTAGATTCAGATTGCTCTATTTTACTGAAAAATGCTTGACCTTAATGATGTAATAGAAGGCATTGGTTCTTGGCTCTGAGATCGCTGAAGGATATTTCTACGAGAGACACTATTTAGAGAGAAGGAGAACTCTCTTTCACTGCATGTAGGATGATGACACTAAATGTAATTAGCCAGGAGATTTCTCCTGATGAATCGAGACAAGTTTTTGCTGAGAGTATTAACTAGTGGCACAGTGTGTTTAAGACTTCCCTGGTGGCTCAGACAGTAAAGCGTCTGTCTACAATGCAGAAGACCCGGGTTCAATCCCTGGGTCGGGAAGATCCCCTGGAGAAGGAAATGGCAATCCACTCCAGTACTATTGCCTGGAAAATCCCATGGACAGAGGAGCCTGGCAGGCTACAGTCCATGGGGGTCGCAAAGAGTCAGACAAGACTGAGTGACTTCACTTTCACAGTGTGTTTAAGTCATTGCATAACCTAAAGTAGATTGCCAAAGGGTCAAAATCCCTTCACTATCACTTATTAGCTGAACACGCTAAGAAAATTCAGTTCTTGGAGCCTCAGTTTTCTCATCTATGAAATTTTAGCCACATAGCATGAGTCATGGCTGGTTAGGTTAAAAAAAATTACCAAGTATCAACAATTTCACATGGTTCAAAATAAAAGCTCGTATTGTTTACTGCATCAGGCTCAGTACTAAGTGCCTTATATGCACTTATCATTTTAATCCTCCTGGAACACCATGACACACAAACTGTTATTGTCTCCATTTTACTGATAAGAAATCTGAGGTCAGAGATATTATTTAATTGTTCCAGGTTATAGGTACAGCTAGCAGGTGGCTAAGTACCACTTCTGGTCATAGAGGTGCAAGTAAAAAGGTGGAGGCCACCGTCTGCATCTTCTCCCCCTCCGTCAATTGCTGATATGACTTTCCCCCACTGCCAATGTGACTTTCTAGGAATATAAAGGGTTGGTGCTTCCTTTGTTTCTCTCTTTTCCCCCTTGAGAGCCAGGCTTTGAAGACTACAACATTCAAGCAACTTCATGTATGGGGGAAGCTAGAAAGTGACTACACATGCCGAGGGGAAGGCAGAGACTCAGAAAACCTGAGAAGACCTCAAGTTTCCATCTCAGGCTGATCCTTAGCAGAGATGGCCTGCAACAATAAAAACAAAAAGAAAAAGCAAGTAACAGCAAACCCTGAGAAGGAGAAAATTCACCATTCCCCAGATGATTTTCAGGATTACCACATTATTAGATTTGAATGTCCAGTTTTCAACCAAAATTATAAGTCATATGAAGAAACAGGAAAATATGATTTATTCAATAGAAAAAAATAAAGAAACCAGTGGAAGCCATCCCTGAGAAAGCGATGTTGGGTCTACTAGACAAAGGCTTTAAAACAACTACCTTAAAGATGCTCAAAGACCTAAAGACATGGGTAAAGTCAAGGCAGTGATGTATGAACAAAATGGAAATATTAGCAAAAAGATAGAAATCATAAAAAAAAATTCTGGAACTGAAAAGCATAGAGGCTAAAACAAAAAATTCAAAGGCATATTTGAGCAGGCAAAATAATTAGTGAACTTGAAGATGAAAAAGAAAGTGAAAGTGTTAGTCACTCAATTGTGTCCGACTCTTTATGACCCCATGGACTATAGCCCAACAGGCTCCTCTGTCCATGGAATTCTCCAGGTTAAAATACTGGAATGGGTAGCCAGTCCTTTTTCCAGGGATCTTCCCAACCCAGTGACTGAATCTGGGTCTCCCTTATTATGGGCAGCTGCTTTGCTGTCTGAGCCCCAGGGAAGCTGGAACTAGAAGAAAGGACAATGGAAATCACCAAAACTGAGGAAAATAAATTAAAAAGATTGCAGAAAAGTGGACAGACCTTAAAGGACCTGCGGAATACCACTAAGCAGATCAACGCATGCATTGTGGAAGCCCCAGAGGGAGAAGAGAAAGAGAGAGAATATTTGAAGAAACAATGGCTGAAAATGTCCCAAATCTGATGAAAGATATGAATATAAACATCCAAGAAGCTCAACAAATGCCAAGTAGAATGAATTTAAAGACATCCATGCCAAGACACATTATAAGCAAATCGTCCACAGCCAAAGACATAGAATTTTGAAAGCAGCAGGGACAGAAGTAATTGATCACATATAAGAGATATTTAATAAGATTATAAAGCAGATTTCTCACTATATACTCTGAAGATTAGAAGGCAGTGGGCTGATATATTCAAAATGCTAAAAGAAAAAAATATTAACTAAGGATCTGTTACTCAACAAAGCTGTCTTTCAAAAGTGAGAGTAGAGTAAGATATTCTGAAATAAATAAAAGCTGAGAGATTTTTACCAACCAATCTTCCCTGCAAGAAATTCTCAAGGGAGTCTAGGAGGTTAAAATGAAAGAACACTAGACAGTAGCTTGAAGCCATACGAAGAAATAAACATTTCAGTAAAGGTAAATAAGCAAGCAATTACAAAAACTAGCATTATTATAAAAACAATGTGTTATTCCACTTTTTCTTTTCTACATTACTTAAGAAGTGAATATAGTAAACAAATTAGTCTGAAACTTGTATTACTGTAACTTTGATTTGTAACTCCACCTTTTGTTTTTGACAATTTAGGAGACTAATGCTTAAAAAATAATTAGTTTACTATTTGGACACAAAGTATAAGGATATAGTTCTGCAACACCAATGTCTGAGAGGGATGGAAATGGAGCTGTTAAAGGAGCAGAGTTTTGTATTTACTGAGGTTAAGCCAGTATAAATTCAAATTAGCGGGTCATAATTTTAGGATCTAATCCCCATGGTAACCACAAAGAAAACAGCTAAAGAATACACATGAAAAAAATTTAAACATTTCGGTGTAAAGAAATAAATACAAAAGAAGACAGTAATGGATAAAATGGGGATGAAAAAGCTATGCAGTATATAAAAAACAAATAGCAAAATAACAGAATAAATCTCTCTTTATCAGCATGGAGATCCAACCAGTCCATCCTAAAGGAAATCAGTCCTGAATATTCATTGGAAGGACTGATGCTGAAGCTGAAACTCCAATACTTTGGCCACCTGATGTGAAGAGCTGACTCACTGGAAAAGACCCTGATGCTGGGAAAGACTGAAGGTGAGAGGAGAAGGGGATGACAGAAGACGAGATGGTTGAATGCCATCACCCACTCAATGGACATGAGCTTGAGTAAATTCTGGTAGTTGGTGATGGACCGAGAGGCCTGGTGTGCTGCAGTCCATGGGGTCACAAAGAATCAGACTGAGTCACTGAACTAAACTGATCAGTAATTACTCCAAATGTAAATGGATTAAATTCTCCAATCAAAGATAGAAATTGGAAAATTAGATTAAAAAGTGATCCAACTATTTGATGTCTATAAAGAGATTCACTTTTGATCCCAAGACACAAATAGTTTGAAAGCAAAAGGATGGAAAAGGATATTCCGTGTAAGTATTAACCAAGAGAGCAGAGGTGGATATACTGACATCAGATAAAACTGATCAGACTTTTCATCAAAAAAGTTTATAAGAAACAAAGACTTTAATTATATTAATAAAACACTCAATAGGGCAAAAAGATATAAATAAGTATAAACATTTATGTACCTAATAACAGACCAACAAAATATATGAAGCAAAAACTGGCACAAAATAAACTATTCTACAATAGTGTGCCAGTAGAGAATCTGCCTGTCAATGCAAGAGATGCAAGAGGCCCAGGTTTGATCCCTGGGTCGGGAAGAGCCCTCAGAGTAGGAAATGGCAACCCACTCCAGTATTCTTGCCTAGAAAATTCCATGGACAGAGGAACTTGGTGGGCCACAGTCCATGGGAGAGCAAAGAGTCAGACACAACTGACCACACATGCACTCTTTTATACAACAATAGTCGGAGATTTTAACACTCTACTTTCTCCAATGAACAGAATAACAAGATAGAAAATATGTAAAAAAATAGAGGACTTGAACATAACAAGAAACCAACTAGACGTAACAGACCAATATAGAACATTCTACCCAACAACTGAGCTTTTGCACATTTGTTGCCTCCAGTTAAGTTAAAGGTATTTAACTGTTGACCCATCTATTGCCACACCCTCTCTTTACTGTCCACAGGGAGCGCATCTGGAGAAACTGTAAGTGTAGTTTGCTCTTAGGCACCTGGTACCTTCAAAAGTGATGTTCCTGAAAGCATGAGCAAATTTAGAGGTGGTAACATCTTCTCCATTTTCAAGAAATATCTTCAGCATATGTCCAAAAAGCAAGACTCCATCCAGGTAGGCAGCAGCAAAATCATTTTTTGCCTAAATTAGAAAGGAAAAATCCTAAAATGAGTTCAAAGAAAAAAAACCAAGATTCTGGTCTGGAACCTGGAAAAAACATTGTTGGGGTCAAGCAGGGTAACTTGAAAGGTAAAAGAATATTAATGGAACTGCGGGGATGGGATTAAAGGAAATTTTGGAAAAACTTTCTTTGGACCAGGGCTCTTTCTCACCCCCACATCACAATTCTGTCTTCCCTTGGGATCAATTAACTATGAACACTGCCTTTAGGGAAAGAACTAAAAGCGGCTGGGCTTCCTCCTTCCCATGATGATGAAATATTTTATTTCAACCAGGAAGAACAACATACAGCATTTTCAGTTCTCATAAGGTTTTATACAGAAATAATATTTTCATTTGAAAATAAAAGAGAACAGCAACAAAAACAACCCCACTGCCTTTGAGTAGTGTGATGCGATAGGAAGAGTTTTGCTTGGATGATACCACTGTATTTGCTTGGGAGAGAGTCCTGGCTGGGTGTTAAGGGCAGACACAAATGTCTGCCCTGGCGAACATAAGAGGTCCACTTTCTCCAATGAATAGAATAACAAGACAGAAAATATGTAAATTTTCTCTGCCTCTGTGACAGTTGTGTGGTGGTCTTTACAGGGCTGGATTCAAAGCTCAGTGCCCCTGAGACCGAATGAGCTCAGACAGTTTGGCCCACCTACCTGTAAAGAATCACACTTTTGCCTGCGCCTAGAAGCTGTGCAAGTGAAATGTGAATATGACACCCAGAAGTATATTTGCTAAAAAACATGAAAAGGGAAAAACGAAAACATCTCTCATTGGCTTCAGTGTCTTTTGCTGAAATCATCTTTTCATGAGATGAAAAGCAGCAGTTAAGACCCAGCCCCTGAAGGGGTTAGAGCCCCAAATTTTGGCAGGTTGCAAAACAGAGGGCTTAGAACTGCCAGTCTAGGCAAAATGGTGATTCTCTCAAAGGTCCCCAACTTTCCTTGCTGCTCTTTGGGTCTCGTCATCCTAAAGTTGTTTGGGGGCTTCAGGCCTGACCGCCCCTTACCCCTTCCCTTCTCCAAACCTGCTCTCAACCGTGTGTGAGGCCAGAAAACATCCAGTGACTTTAGCTGGGTTAAGGTGCAGTGACCATCAAAATCCAATGCGGTATTAGAGAATGGGGTTTTGCATTTAATCAAGACATTAATGATTTAATGTCCAATTGGAGGCTCTTCTTCTGGGACAAACGTTAAACCAGGTGGGATGCTGGAATAAAAGGAATAAACCAGGCCTCTCCTGTACAAATTCGGATGATAATCAACCTAATGAAAATACAGGACTGTGTCTTAACCTGGGAATATGTATCTTTAGAGGAACTCTCATACCAGGGCCAGGGATGTAAGGAGCTTCATCGATTCTACATTGTCTAATATGTAGCTCCCCTACGTTAGCAGGGCTTCTTCTGATCATCCTGCAACGTCGCTTCTGTTTGGATGTTATAGCAGCCTGCAGTGTGGTGCTGGACTGCAGCCTAGCACAGTGACATAGAGAACGAATTTGATTTTTTGCAAATTTATTAATTTATTTTCGGCTGTGCTGGGTCATCATTGCTGCATGTGGGATTTCTCTAGTTCTGACATGCGGTAGCTACTCTCTGCTGGCTGTGTGTGGACATTCCACTGTGGTGGCTTCTGAACACGGGCTCTAGAATTGCCGGCTCAGTAGCTGTGGTGCACCTGCTTAGCTTCCCCCATGGCATGTGGAGTTATCCTGGAGCAGGGGCTGAACCTGTGTCTCCTGCACTGGTGGCCAGATTCTTAACCACTGGACCACCAGGGAAGTCCTGGAGTTTTAATAGCAAGAATCCTGCTATTACACATAATTGGCTCAGTTAACATTTGCCGAGTAAACTGGAACCAGTGGGGGGAAGATTTGCTCATTTTAGAATCTGGGTCCTAAATGGAAGAATGGTATCTTACCCTTGCCAGAAGAATAAGAGTATATATGTCTATGCAGTTTACCAGTGAGAAATTATTGGAGGAGGAACTATTTGAGACGGAGTTTTCCGGAGGCAGGGTCAGAACAAGAACATTTTTCATGTAGTCAGGGGCTGTGACATTGTCCATGAAGTACTGGTCACTGGAATAAAAAGCACAAGTTTCTCATGAAAATCAGATTGCTGCAAAAAATGGAAATGGAACTCCTACCGATTTGTACATCAGCTTTGAGATAGTTTAAAACACTTTTTTTTCCCTCTGCAAAACTTTCTACTTTCCCCAGAAAAGTTTATTTTTTTCTAAACCTGCTACCTTGAATAGCAGAACTTAGATGCTGTGATTAACAAACACAAATGGATACGGAAGATCAGAATACAGATACTTGTTTTTTTATAAAGTTTATATGAATTTTAATATTTTAAAAATAAATATTTTGATAGGTTATTCTGAAATTAAAATAAACATGAAGGATCTAGAATATACTAACAAACAGAGGTTCATTTGTTTCTCTAGCAATTCACTGCAGATAATTCTTTAAAAAGAAAGAAGATTTTTGGGGAGCCCTGGATATGTAAGCTTGTTTTCAAGGTTTAATGACTCTTGGCTGATACCTGGAAACTTTCTTTTCCTTAAGTGCTCATAACGCTTCAGAGATTTAGGGATAGGATAGAGAGAAAGTTTATGAGTTCCATTTACTCTCCAGATGGTGAAACATAAACATGGAAAAAAATGAAGCATTTTCTCTAACACTGTATACTTCTTAACATTAGCTAACTGGTCCTTGTATTCTCAATTCCTGGGCTTACCAGTTGGCACTAGTGGTAAAGAAGCCACTTGCCAATGCAGGAGACATAAGAGCTGTGCCCTTGCAATGTGGGAGACCTGGGTTTGATTCCTGGGTTGTGAAGATCTGCTGAAGAAGGGAAAGGCTACCCACTCCAGTATTCTGGCCTGGAGAATTCCATGGACTGTATAGTCCATGGGGTTGCAAAGAGTTGGACACAACTGAGCGACTTTCACCTTCACTTTTGCTGTTTGGGTCTGGAAGATCCCCTGGAGATCTGGCAACCCACTCCAGTATTCTTGCCTGGAGAATCTCATGAACAGAGGAGCCTGGCAGGCTCCAGTCTATGGGGTCATAAAGAGTTGGACACGACTGAAGCAATGTAGCAGTACACATCCTCAATTCCTAGACACATTTGGCAGATTGAGGACCCTTGATACTATATCTATTTATTTTTAAGATATTTATTTATTTGGCTGTGTTTGGGTCTTAGTTGAAGCATGACAGATCCTCATGGCATCACATGGGATCTCCTGCTGTGAAGCACTGGTTTAGCTGGTCTGAGGTATGTGGGATCTTAGTTCCCAGATCAGAGATCGAACTCGTCTCCCCGGTATTTCAAGGTGGATTCTTAACCACTGGACCACCAGGGAAGTACTTGCTAATCATTTTAATGTTTTAATCTGCAAATAATACAACACACTTGAACTGCTGTTAGCCAGGATGACCATCATTTAATATTCAAACAGCAGATGAATATATCTATGTGCTGAGGACTGTGTTGAAGAGTTTGTTTATATTACCATACCTCATCCTAAAGGACCCTTATAGGTATTTTTATTCTCACTTAATAAATGAGAAGACTCAATCTCAAGATGCTAAGTAATACCCAGGAGGCAAATGAACTGAAAGTATCAGAATTATAATTTGAAATCCCAAGTTATGTCTAGTTTCAAATGAATCTCATGATCTTCCCGAAACACAGCCCGGTGTCCTTAGGGAATAGTGATAAAAGGAGGCCAATACTTTGGCAGTAGATGAGGAGTTTCTAAAAATAAAATTACACCAAACTGGTTCCACTGCAGTCACTGAAAGTGGCTATCAATATGGTTGCAGAAATAAAGTGTTGATAATTCTGCCCTCTTTCTTGTACTCTGCAGCTAATAAGGCTCAGCTGACTATATTATCTTCAGAAACTAGATATGCCTGCAGTTCCCATGCTTCATTTTTCTCAACACTGGGACAAGTACATTCAAGGTGTCTGAAATGACTAATCAGATATGATACACTGCGGTAACAGCTTCTGCTCTGAATACAGACAGCAAATGATCAATGATCCAGGCAGATAAGTGAAGTCATATGATTCAGCTGATGGAGCAAGAGACACAAGATGTACCAGCAACACCTGTTTAAAGCTTAATCTGACTCAGATATTACCTTGGCATTTTTTTTATGGGTTCTCCATTAAACTGTAACTACATTAGAAGATGAGTGGTAAAAAAAGCGGGGATGTAATAAAAGATGGTTTCTGTTCTCCAGAATTTTCTCCCCTTAGTGCCAGTGAAGTGCAGGGGAAAATTACCACCCAGTGACTACACTGCAGAGGGCAAAGAATAATCGTGTCAATCAAATTCACTTAACGGGAACTTTCCTCTTACCAAAGGTGGCTGAAGGAAAATAATCTAGGACCAAAGGCCACTAGTAATCGAAGGCGCAGATATAGCTCATGTTCTCAGAAATATGACTGGGATATTAACTGATTTATTACTGCCTGGGAAAAAGACCTTATGATCAGGCTGGAGACCAGGATCTTTGTTGAATGGGCATGTGGGTTGAATGTTTTTTCTTTTTAAATAAAACTTTTGTATTTATTCACTTATTTTTTAGTTTTTAAAATTTTATATTGGAGCATAGTTGATAACAATGTTGCATTAGTTTCAGGTGTATAGCAAAGGGTTTCAGTTATAGATATACATGTATCTGTGCTCAGTTCTGTTAGACTCTTTTGTGATCCCAAGACTGCAGCCCACCAGGCTCCTCTGTCCATGGAATTTTTTCAGACAAGAATACTGGAGTGGGCTGCCATTTCCTCCTCCAGGGGATCATCTCGACCCAGGGACTGAAACAGTCTCTTGTGTCTCCTGCCTTGGCAGGTGGATTCTTTACCACTGCACCACCTGGGAAGCCCATACATGTATCTATTCTTCTTCAAATTCTTTTCCCATGTAGGTTGTTACATAATATTGAGCAGTTTCCTGTACCACACAGTAGAAACCTTTCATATGGTCCTTAGACATGATAGTGATATCAAAGGTATACATCTCTGCTAACTATAATGAATTAAATAAGAATGCTAAATAAGAAATTAAACCCTGGTTACAATATTATCTTTATCCTGAATCCCATTTAAGGCTATGAAAAACATGAGAAAAGAGAATATCTTTTGGAAATCCTTATTTTCTTTCTGAAAGGAGAGTTCTTCCAAATATTATACCTACTTGAATAAATCCACGAGAATAATGACGATGTCTTCAGCCACTGCCCGGTCACCCCTGAGGTTGCGGATGGTTTCCGGTCTACCACACATAACAATCACTGCAGGAGAGAGAGCAAGACAGAGAGAAAAATACACAATAATCTGTTCCCAAGTAAGAAGGGAACCACATGATTGAATCTGAACCCAGTAAGTCTATGCATCATTCATGTTTTAAGATTAACACCAATTTCTCAAATTTATTCCCCCTCCACATTCTTTTTTTAACGGAGTCAGAGTAGAGCTGCATGGGATCTTAAAAAGGATCATCTAGCTCAGGCTTCTTTGTGGTCCAGTGGTGAAGAATCTGTCTGCCAACTCAGGGGACACAGGTTTGATCCCTGCTCTGGGAAGATCCCACATGCTGCAAGGCAACTAAGCCAGGGTGCTACAACCCCTGAGCCAGTGCCCCAGAGGCTGCGAGCCACACTACTGAAGACTAAGTGCCTACAGCCCGCGCTCTGCAATAAAAGGAATCACTGCAATGAGAAGCCTGTGCACAGCAAAGAGGGAGTAGCTCCTGCTTGCCCCAACTACAGAAAGCCCATGGACAGCAGTGAAGACCCAAGACAGCCAAACAACAAAATAAACAGATATTAATACATACAGTTTTAAGAAAGAATCATCTAGTCCATTTCCTTAATTTTACTGATTTAAGGAAACTATAGCCAAGGTGCCAATGAGATAAAAAAACTGGTAGATGACAGAAACAGCTCTGATAAGTATTTGCATCGGTTTAGTGCTTACTCCATTACATAAGGCTGGAGTAGTTACAGAAACTATTTTCATTAATAAATGAAATGCACTACCCACATGTAGGGTTTCCCTAGTGGCTCAGAGGTTAAAGCGTCTGCCTCCAATGCGGGAGACCTGGGTTTGATCCCTGGGTCAAACCCTGGAGAAGGGGCAACCCAGTCTAGTATTCTTGCCTGGAGAATCCCATGGATGGAGGAGCCTGGTGAGCTACAGTCCATGGGATCGCAAAAAGTCAGACATGACTGAGCAACTTCACTTTCACCCACATGTAAAGTTGTTGCAAAATATATAACTTAATGTGAGCATCAATAAAACCTTCCTAAGCACCTTTCCTTGGGTTTTGCTTGCAGCCTCTTAACTCAGAACTCAGTGACAGGGTTCCAATCTGACTCTCTAAGCTCTCCAATGCATTGTAACCAGATTTACGAAATGCATGGCTTGATGAGAAAGATGAGGGAGCTGGGAGATGCTTCCTTAGATCTTTTCCTACACTGTGTTGTCCAGTTGAATTGAAAACATTTTAGGGACATGAATCATTTTATATTTCTTTTTTCCCATATCTCGTTCAATGTTTTGCAAGTGGTAGGTTCTTAATATGGCAAATGCTTGATAATGAAAAGCAAGTGATGTTTTGAGGGATACCAGGAAATCCTGCCAAGCAAGAACCTTTGCTGGTAGAAAATTTGGCACTTGATTCCTGATATATCCTTATTTGTAAAAAGAGTCCTTAATACGTAAGTATTCTGATATATTCTTATTTGTAAAAAGATTTCTGTGGAGGGTGAAATAAATCACTGAATTACTTGGTGAGAATGATTTTATACCATTCACTTTTCATACTTGGTCTATAAATGAAAGATCACTGAGCAGGTGAAATAAAGAGAGAATAAAGCCAAGTGAAACAGTCTTGGCTTATCTTGTAATTTTGCCTAAGGCTAGATATCAATAAATACGTCCTCTTGGTCACTGGGGAAACAGGATTCAGAAGTATACAGACTCAACAGTATACTAGATTGTGGCGAACTTAAAAAGCAGTTTATTGGGACTTCCCTGGTGGTCCAGTGGCTAAGACTCCATGCTCCCAATGCTGGGGCCCTGGGTTTGATCCCTGCTCAGGGAACTAGATCTCAAATGCCACAACTGAGACTAGGCACGGCAAAATAAATGAATGTATTTTTAAAAAGCAGTTCACTGATTGTGGGGACTGTGATATCATTTTGGTTCATAAAAGCTGGCTTTTAGCCTTATCATTACTTTCATAATGCTGATATACTTTAAAATTTTATTTTATTTATTTATTTACGGCTGCACGGGGTTCCACATGGGCTTTCTCTGGTTGCGGTGCAAGGGCTTCTCATTCTGGCAGCTTCTTTTGTTGCAGAGCCCAGGCTCTAGGAAGCGTGGCCTTCAGCAGCTGTGGTGCTTGGGCTTAGCTGCCCCACAGCATGTGGAATCTTCCTGGACCAGGGATCGAACCCGTGTCTCCTGTTTTAGCAGGCAGACCCCCCAACTACTGGACCGTCAAGGCAGTCCCATGTTAATATACTACTTTGCTAATTTCTCCGAGGATAAGGTTTGAATCTGCAAAAGGAACCATATAATGGAGTTGCATGCAGCTACAGATCTTCCCAAACACACAAAATATACAGTAATGATGACAGCTCTGGGGGTAGATTTGTCCAAATCACTCATAGGGAGGTGATGGTTGTGAGGAAGTAGCCGGCAAGAAAACGATCTTGCTTCACGTCCTCTTACCATTGCTCTTCCTGTTCTGATCCATTAAGATGTCCTGAAACTCAGTATCTCCTCTCAACATCTCCTTGAAGCCTAGATTCTGAGAAAAATAGGAAACTCCAGCCTCCAGAGCATTGAGGTACCTAGAACAGAAACGAAGAGAAAGTCTAAGTAATCAGCTTAGTTTCTTCATGGCTTTCCATGTCGTTTGCTTACTGCTTACAGATCTCTTCAAGGAACTTGTTCATCTAAAATCCATGGCCACTGTAACACAATGGGCAATACACACCACAATCCCAAGGGTCAGGATGAATGTCTAATTTAGGGGGAGTATAGGGACAGTTTCAGGGGATCTTCATGTATTCATACACACAGAAGGTATTTCCCAGCTCCCTTCTAAACGCTTCTTGCTATTTGCTGAAGGAAGGCTACTCTGTTCTCATCCCATTATCACATAGAAATTGAAACTTTTGAATCTATAGTACAACAGTTCAGAGCTGATAGGAGTAATTTTTCCTCCTGTATGAAACTAACTTTTGTTCAGCCTAAAGTTTCTAAGATAATGTCTTGATGTTGATTCTTACAGTTCCCTAGATGTGTGTTCTAAGGGGAACCCTGTTGTAGTCCTCTGTGTGCTTTGGTGGAGAGAGATTTCAGGTTCCTTCAAGTCATTCTTTCTGCCACCTTTGCCAGAGTTGTGTGAGCTCTGTAGTTTCATTTTAGCAACGGTGCCCAGTGCTCTGTTCTCTCCAACAGTCTGATTCCTCTGAAAAGCTGTGAGAGAAATGATTTCTAACCTGTTGTGTAGGACAGGCAGAAAGCATATTCTCTGCTATCATGTCTGATTTCCATGCTCCTTAAACAGAGATCATGGTACTTGTCCTCTTTTCTACAGAGGGTTTACTGTGGGGAATTGACAAAACTAACGTGAAAGTACTTTCAAAACTGCAAAGAGTGTCACACATGCAATGAATGAGGATTATATTAATGACATCACGTTCCTTTCGGCCCCTTTGCTTTTACTTATTTATTCACTTCTAATCACTTTTAGTGGAACCGAAGTTTTCATCAAAGCTATATTTATTGCTACTTCACTTATGCCATTTGGAAAGAATTAGAAAAATATTTAGTCAATGTATTTACCATTACATAGACACTTGGTGTCAATCACACTGAGGCAAGGAAAACAGATCATTGTTAACTAACAGACTCTATAAGAAAAGGTAACTTTTTGAAAATATGTTCAAAAATCTTGTCAGAGTTCTCAAGACATATAACATGCTCCATATGATTCCTTTTTATTAATACGAAACATTAGCTGTTGCTATTGATTTAGATCATGAAATCAGAGGAAGTGTCATATGCTTCTAAGTGAAATTTCAATTTGATCTGAAGTTAAGGGGTACCTACTTCAGAGAACTGCGTTTAATAGATCTAGTTCAAATAGGTGTAACAAACAGCCTTATCTAAATATATTTACAGCTTAAGAATGAAATCAGTTAAATGTAAACTATGTACCAGTTGCATGTAAGAAAGTGGGTTGGTTTCCTTTCCCATCCTGTTACTTCATGGAACGAGCATCTGATAATAACTAGGGGTCTGCTGAGAGTTTATGGTTTGTCTCCATGGTTTATGGCTAAATGTCAGAAGGATATTAACGGTCTTGCTTACCAGAAACAGTCCTCAGTCTCTGTACTATTCTTGAAAACATACGCAGTGTTCCAGGGAAAAGGTTTGAATTGAAAATTGCCCTTCCAAAAGTCAACCAAAAAGTACATCAGCTTCCGAGCTGGAGACATCATCCTGGTTAAAGTTTCTTTGTAGTCACATGACAATCCAAAACTCCCAGCTGAAATCATGGGATAGTTTAAATCTGTGTCAAGGCTGTGCCAAGAGGTGAGAAATAAACCAATATCAGGATTAACTTAAGTAGCACAAGTAAGATCCTTCTTTAAGCTGTTTCAGCATGTGGGTGGAAATGACAAGAATGAAATCGGGTCATCCAAGCAGGTATTTGACTTACATAGGTCCCTCTCACTCAAGTGAATTTAAAGAATATTTATTGAATATGGCAACCCACTCCAGTACTCTTGCCTGGAAAATCCCATGGACGAAGGAGCCTGGTGGGCTGCAGTCCATGGGGTCGCTGAGGGTCGGACACGACTGAGCGACTTCACTTTCACTTTTCACTTTCATGCATTGGAGAAGGAAATGTCAACCCATCCAGTGTTCTTGCTTGGAGAATCTCAGGGACAGGGGAGCCTGGTGGGCTGCCATCTATGGGGTCGCACAAAGTCGGACACGACTGAAGCGACTTAGCAGCAGCAGCAGCACTGAACATATACTACATTCTAAGCATACTCGTGGCTTGGTTTCCAGGTGGTGCTAGTGGTCACCTCCCAATGCAGGAGACATGAGAGACGTGGGTTCCATCCCTGGTCCCTGGAGGAGGGCATGGCAACCCACTCCAGAATTCTTGCCTAGAGACTCCCATGGACAGAGGAGCCTGGTGGGCTACACTCCATAGGCTTGCAAAGAGTCAGACACGACTGAAGCGACTTAGCCTGCACACACGCACTGCCTTCTCTGGGCTTCCCTGGTGGCTCAGATGGTAAAGAATCTATCTGCAATGAGGGAGACTAGGTTAGATCCATGGGTCAGAAGATCTCCTGGAGGGTGTGGTAACCCACTTCAGAATTCTTGCCTGGAGAATCCCATGGACAGAGGAGGCTGGTGGGCTACAGTTCATAGAAATGCAGAGTCAGACATGACTGAAGTGACTTAGCACGCACAGGCACACACACACGTGGCTTGGTTACTTTGATTTATTCTAAGATGAGTTTCATCGGGTTGTCCTAACTTCTAGGCTAGGACATATGGACTTTGGGGCATAGGGCTAAGAAAAATAGAAAATGGGCCACCACAGCTATTACAAATGTTGTGAAGCCGAAAAGATGTCCCTGAAATTCCCCTCCATGCCCTGCTTTATTTTCAGCTCTTATACCCACTCCAGTATTCCTGCCTGGAAAAATCCCATGCACAGAGGAGCCTGGCGGGCCACAGTCCACTGGGTCCCAAAAAGTTGGACACAACTTAGCAACTGAGCACACAGGTGCTTCAGACTACCTTTGAGACAGGCATCACCCGAGGACTTTATGATTTTCCTTCTCCTGTTCGGCACATGGATCTACTCGTGGTTCCTTAAACATCAAGTCAGTTCAGTTCAGTCACTCAGTCGTGTCCGATTCCTTGGGACCCCATGGACTGCAGCACAACAGGCCTCCCTGTCCATCACCAACTCCCGGAGTCCACCCAAACTCATCTCCATTGAGTTGGTGATGCCATTCAACCATCTGATCCTAGGTCATCCCCTTTTCCTCCTGCCCTCAATCTTTCCCAGCATCAGGGTCTTTTCAAATGAGTTAGCTCTTTGCATCAGGTGGCCAAAGTATTGGAGTTTCAGCTTCAGCATCAGTCCTTTCAGTGAACATTCAGGACTGATCTCCTTTAGGATGCACTGGTTGGATTTCCTTGGACTCCAAGGGACTCTCAAGAGTCTTCTCCAACACCGCAGTTCAAAAGCATCAATTCTTCGGTGCTCAACTTTCTTTATAGTCCAACTCTCACATCTATACATGACTAGTGGAAAAACCATAGCCTTGACTAGATGGACTTTTATTGGCAAAGTAATGTCTCTGCTTTTTAATATGCTGTCTAGGTTGGTCATAGCTTTTCTTCCAAGGAGCAAGCGTCTTTTAATTTCATGGCTGCAGTCATGCCTTAAACATATCAAGCTTTATTTTCTATCAGGGTCTTTACAAATGCCAGAAATGCTGTGCCCCTGCCTCTTTGCCTGGTTGATTCTTACTGATCCATCAGGTCCTAGATTAAATCTCTTTATCCACCAGGAGAACTTTCCTTGATACCTGATACCAGGTAATCATTTGAGAGAGAATCTGTTTAATCTGTGTCTCCTCCACTTGACTGCAAGCACCATGAAGGTGAGGATCACACCTGGCTCGTTCACCTCAGTATCTCTGGGCTGTCAAGTTCATATGAAGATGTTTAATATGTATTTGAGAAAGGAAAACAACATCTCCTTCCATCTTTGGTGGTCTATTAAAGGTTTTCTCTGTGTAGACAAAGAGTGATCTTGATTCAGGGGGAGATGGAACCAAAAGAAAGGCATGTAGGAGGGATTTTTATTGGGGAAGGGTAATCTGGCAGAACGAAGTATTTCGTGGTAGTGAGAATTACACTGCATGAGACAAACAAGAGGGATGGGGGCAATTTTCCCGAAGCCAGAGAAGTATTTTCCCTCTAAAACATACTGGAAGATTTTTCCTTCTAAGTTGATATGGGCACTGTGTAAAGTACTTTAGTATGTTATTCATATAATCCTCAAATAGCATTATGAAATAAGAATCCTACCACTGTTCCTATTCTTACAGGCCTAAGGATGGAACAGCGCCCTGCCGAGGCCCTAGGGTGCTTTCCTTTGTGTTTGCGTCTGGGAAGACTTCCCTGGTGGCTCAGACAGTAAAGTGTCTGTCTACAATGCGGGAGACCCGGGTTCAATCCCTGGGTTGGGAAAATCCCCTGGAGAAGGAAATGGCAATCCACTCCAGGTCTATTGCCTGGAAAATCCCATGGACAGAGGAGCCTGGTAGGCTACAGTCCACGGGGTTGCAAAGAGTCGGACACAACTGAGCGACTTCACTTCATGTGTCATTTATTCAATTTTCAAATTATCCGAATTCACTATCTTCCCTGAATTTTGCCAGGAGTCTAACTTCATCTCTCGTGCTAAGTCAGTTCAGTATGCCTCTTTGCGACCCCATGGACTCTAGGCTCCTCTGCTCGTGGGCTTCTCCAGGCAAGAACACTGGAGCGGGTTGCCATGCCCTTCTCCCAGGGATCTTCCCGACCCAGGGATCAAACCCAGGTCTCCTGCACTGCAGGCAGATTCTTTACAGACTGAGCCACCAGGGACGCTGCAACTTCATCTCTACTCTTCATTTTGCTTCTCATGCTCAGATGTTAGTAACTGAACTGGAACAGCTACTGTCACTCACCCCACACTGAACAAGGGCAGAGTTACCTAGATGAGGGCATGACAGTGTTAGAGAGGCTGCAGAATACAAGGGCCCCGCACTGCTGACTGTATTACCTGAACTAGACTGCTGTTTGATAAATCACTTAAATATTGATGATTTCGTCCTGACTTCAAGTCACAGGGGTGTGAAAACAACAACAAACCAAGCTACTTACTACATTTGGAAGGTGGAATAGGTACACGAGGGCCCCATGAGGACACAGCCCATCTGTTTTTTACTCTGTAGGAGAAAAAACAAACAAACAACTAATCCCTAAAAATAAAACATGAATCAGTGTACAGGAAAGAAGCGGGCAAGGGGGAGGCTCTGAGAAGGCTGGAAAGTGGGCTCTTCGCTCTCATTCTAACATCTCAGAGATGTCTGAGCTGGGAAAGGCTGTGGAAGGAGGGAAGAGAATTCTGCTGAAGCTGTGCTGTCCAAACATGAACCTGGACTCTCTTTATCAAGGGGAGGACGTCCAGTGGCTAAAGAGGCACAGGCAGCTGTAACATCAGCAGTGTCTGTAGGCCATGTGGTGAACAGACTAGATTTGGAGGGGCTGTGGAGAGAGAGGGCAAGTTCCGGTTTTAGGGGAAGTGACAAGCAGGGCTGCAGAGAAAAAAATGCAGTGTAACTGCTTTGAAGACGACAGATCTCATACTCCACCCTTTCTCAAGGGGCACCTGACTAGGAATATTCCATCGACGGTGCTAGAGAACCATGTTACATCTACCTCTGGAGAGGTACAAAGAGGAGACACACCTTCGCAGAACTGCAAAGTGGAGTGTATTCAACTCTTGCTCACTCCGCACCCTCCACGATTTAAAACGGCGACTGTAATGAGCCACACCTCCTGACATGAGTGTGGCCAATCAGGTTGATTCTATGTTATTAATTAGAGCTTCAGAGCCATGCTCTGTGCCCAGCACTCTGCTTTATGAAGGGCTTTTCCTTAGGTTTCTGTCGTAGAGGGGCATCTCACAGCCTTCTTGCCTCTAGAGAGCTTGGAACACTCTTCAGCTCCGTAAAGCTCTGGTTGGTGTTAGGGCTGGGGTTGGGAGGAGGAAGTAGGCAAGGATCTCTCTCTTCCTATTTCTAGGTTTTGACATTACAGTTACTACTTTAAAGTTAGGTTTCAGATTCTGCTCTTAAACAATCAATCTGCGACCATGTATACGGTGATGACTTGCAATAGGTCTCTGGTGTAGAGTTTTGGGGGCCTCCCCAGTCGCTCAGCAGTAAAGAATTCGCCTGCAAGGCAGGAGCCACATGTTCAGTCCCTGGGTTGGGAAGATCCCCTGGAGGAGGGCACGGCAACCCAGTCCAGTATTCTTGTCTGGAGAATCCCACGGACAGAAGAGCCTGGCGGGCTACAGTCCACGGGGCCCCAGAGAGTTGGACATGACTGGGGACACATGCACATAGGGCTTTGGAACATTTTTTTGTAACAGGGCACCTTGGGTATTTCTTGAGGGGACACAAAGGCAGATCAGTTAATACCAACACTTAAATTTTTTTTAAACTTTAATAAACAATTGAAAACAAAATAATCCCCCTCCATACCACTGACTGTGTACAGACAACATAGCTAAGGTGCTCCCTACCTTCCTGGGTTCCTGGAGGGCCCTCTCACTTGGAAGATAGATGGGGAGAGAGTCAGAGCACCCCATCTCCAAATCAGCTGGGTAGCTGGAGGCAACGGGGGAGATGCTGGTGGGCAAGGGAGATGCTGGTGGACGGGTGGGATGCTGGTGGACGGGTGGGATGCTGGCGGACAGGGGAGATGCCTGTGGACGGGGAGATGCTGTTGGACAGCGGAGAAGCTGGTGGACAGGTGGGATGCCAGCGGACAGGTGGGATGTTGGCAGACAGGGGAGATGCCGGTGGTCAGGGGAGATGCTGTTGGACATCGGAGAAGCTGGTGGACAGGTGGGATGCTGGCGGACAGGTCAGAGAGCCCAGCCACCATTCCCCCAGGGCAGGAGGGTGAAAGCTGACCCCGCAGAGGCAGGCACTCACTGAAATAGTCCTGAGGAGGTCGAGGCCTTCACAGGTACTGCTCCGGCAGTCATTGGACTTATAAATCACACCTTCTGAATAGATGAAGGTAGCATTCACGGTCACATTGAGGCCTGTTATGCAGAATGAGGGAAAAGAGAAGACTAGTGTTATTTCTCAGTAAGTTTATACTGGCTGTGAGATTTATCTTTTGCCAACTGATGTGGGGAGGGGGGTGGAATTGTATATCCAGTTTTAAGCCTAGAAATATTTGAGTTCTGAGTTCTTATGTCACTCCCTGTCACTTCTTTCTTATTATTACTTTAATGACTTTAGCATTTTGTTTTTACTTTTATTTTGGGGCCACGCTGTGTAGCATGTAGGATCTTAGTACCCTGACCAAGGATCGAACTTACACCCCCTTCAGTGGAAGTGTGGAGTCTTTAACCATGGACCACCGGGGAGGCCTCCAATGAACACTTTTTAGACAATGGGATGGGGACTTCAAATTAAAGCTTAACTTATAAGCAGTTCCTCAGGTGTCATTTCAACCCTATCCTGCTTGCCATCTGCACACCATACCATGAGATCTCAGTGCTGGGAGGGTGAGGGGGATGTTATAGAATACAGGGTGATCCCAGATGCTTTCTCTCCTATAGAGAGCTTTGAGGATGGGATGGGACCAAAGTGTATTTGGATATGGGCTCTGGAGTCTAGGAAAGGGACCCTCTCAGCACATGAGAGCATGTGGAGGGTATGGACCAGGTGGAGGGTATGGACCAGGTGGGGGGTACGGATCAGGTGGAGGGTATGGACCAGGTAGGGGGTATGGATCAGGTGGAGGGTATGGACCAGGTAGGGGGTATGGACCAGGTTGAGGCCATGGCACATACAACCTTGGGAAGCTGATTTCCTAAGATTGAAGGAATCTTGTTTTAAAGTTTTCCACCAAGTCCTATGTATTCTTCCAAACCCACAAAGCTTTCCTAAGTACTCGGGGAAAATATTGCTCTCTTCCACTTGGACATCACCAACATGTGAACTCTTTCTATTGCTCAAGTTAGCCCTTAAGTATACGGTCTTAAGTTTTCCTGAACATCAGCACTTAATAAGCTTAGACCATGAATCCATCTTTCCTTCACAAGCTGCATTTCTTGAGTTTACTATGCATGACCATCCATCTGACAAAACGCATCATCAGATGCAGAAATCTGGGCCTCAGTTTACTCTTTCACCGCCCCCACCTTCTGATCCTCCTCTTACTAAGTCCATGCAAAGGCCTCTCACCATTATTGACTCTATTTTACAAAAGAGATGACTGAACTTACACTCAACGACTTGCTCAGTGTCACTCAACTAGTAAATGATGGAGCAGAGTGCAAATTCGGGTAATGTGAGTTCAGAGGTCAAAATCTGAGCAACACACTGCGCTGTTTATTTTATGTGCAGGGTAACTTGTTCTGCTAACAGCAGCAAGAGCGCAGCAACAACATCATTCAACGTCCTTGACAAGAACGACAGTAAGAGTGCCCACAATAAACACAACGGCCATTCAGTGAGTGCACAGTACGGATCAGTCGACGAATTAAGCACTTTACGTGAATCTCCTCATTTAATTCACACCATACTCACCACAGAAAACTATTTACTATGATTTTATAGGTGAAGGAATTGAAGTTCGGAAAATTTAAGTATAACTTGCTCAAGGTCACAGGTGATAAACGGTCGGATAAAAGACTGGAACGTGATCGGCCTCTGTCTGACTCCAAACCTCTGCTTCTAACCACAATGTTCCACCACTTTATTTTAATGAGCGAGTTAGTTCATGGTGGGTAGAGCTCTTAGAGTGGCGACACGATACACTCTGTGGAATCAGACAGATACAGGTTTGACTCCTACTTCAAAGAGACAACTTGTATGACTTCAGCAGAGTTATTAAGCCTCTGCTGTGAAACAGTGTCAGCAATGCTGATTGCACAGAACTGTGGTGAGTAAAGAGATGATATATCTTACCTAGCACCCGTGTGTGTGTGCTAAGGTGCTTCAGTCCTGCCTGACTCTTTGAGACCCCATGGACTGTAGCCTGCCAGGCTCCTCTGTCCGTGGAATTCTCCAGGCAAGAATACTGGACTGCGTTGGATGCCTTCCTCCAGGGGATCCTCCAGACCCAGGGATCGAACCCACATCTCTTACGTTTCCTGCTTTGGCAGGCAGGTTCTTTACCACTAGAGCCACCTGGGAAGCCCCACCAAGCACCTAACAGGTACTCAAAAAACAAGAACACCAAGCTCAGGTAGATCAAGAGAAATAGGTCACAAAGAGAGAAAGCTCTGGAAAACGGACACCAATTTGGGTCCTCGGACTTCAGATCAAATGTTCTTTCTACTACACCACACTGCCCATAGAAGGGGGTTTTATTAAGTGACCTCCTAGTTACGTTACAGCTCTAGATCAGATCCATCCGTTTACATCTGAATCTGGTCTCAGACAGGGTTGAAGAAGTGTATATTGTACAGAAGACAGTTATCACACATCCATGATGTATGACAACTACTGCTGCTATTGACACAGAATTTTAAATAAAGAAAATTGAGACATTCTCTCCTTAGAGGAAGTATCCTCATCCATAAATAACTATTAAGTTGTATGAAACAGTCACTGACTCAGTAATCACAATTGTGGCAATCTCCTCTCAAAGCATGGGAGGATGGTGAAACAATGTATGTGAAGATATTTATTGTCCTGAGTGCTAAGTTGCTTCAGCTGTGTCCAACTCTGTGTGACCTTATGGACTGCAGCCTGCCAGGCTCCTTGGTCTGTGGAATTCTCCAACTGGAGTGCATTGCCATGCCTTCCTCCAGGGGATCCTCCCGACCCAGGGATCGAACCCACATCTCTTACATCTCCTGCATTGGCAGGCAGTTTCTTTACCACTGAGCCACCTGGGAAGTTATTGCAGCAGCTTTTAAATAATCACGAGAAACTAAAAAGCAAGGGAATATCCCACTGTAGGGAATTACCAGATGATCTGGAAGGGTATCTAAGAGATACAGGACATCCATTCACATGATATATGAAGATTAAGCAACTCCAAGAAAGCCACTTGTAGAATAATGTGAAATGAAGAAGGTCAGAAAAGTGTTGGTGTGCTGTAGTGACTCCAATGATGTTCTTAACAAGAAACTTGGAAGCACATGAAAAGAATCTGGAAATATCCAGGTGACTGGAAATTATCAGGGGTGATAACTTTCTCTTTATCATACATGCTTTACCTAATGTTATAATTTATTTTAATAATTAAGAGATATACACAAACTAGTATAGATAGGATGGATTAATAACAAGGTCCTGCTGTATAGCACAAGGAACTATATTCAATATTCTCTGACAAACCACAATGGAAAAGAATAGGAGAAAAATATATATATATATAAACAACTGAATCATTCTGCTGTACACCAGAAATTAATACAACACTGTAAATCAATTATACTTCAATAAAACATAAAAAATAATTTTCGCATCCCCCTAAAACAGGAGTAAAATAAAGGACTGCTACACTGAATTTGGGGCTTCCCTGGTGGCTCAGATAATAAAGAATATGCCTACAATGCAGGAGACAGCTTCAGTCCCTGGGCGGGGAAGATCCCCTGGAGAAGGGCATGGAAACCCACTGCAGTATTCTTGCCTGGAGAATCCCCATGGACAGAGGAGCCTGGAAGGCTACAGCCCATGGAGTCACACCAGTCAGACACAACTGAAGGGATTTAGCATGCATACAGTGACTTTGATTGTAAATTTATCACATCAACTGCATCTTATAAGAATCGCCACCAGAGATGCAAAGAGAGAATAGATGGATTAAAAATCTTCATCAAAGACTCAGCATCTGTAGGAATTTTACTTGATTCATCTTCTTGATAGACAACCCTGTGAAATCTCAAGTCCAGACCAAATCCTGTCTCTGAGATGATGCAGAAGGAATCACAAGGCCCTGACACTCAGTAGTAAATCCAGTTTTATTTGGGGGTTATTTCACTGCTGCAAACACGTGGGTTGGACCCATTATTAGAGCAGAGTGTATAATGAGTGAACTCACTGAGGTAGGGCTCAAATCCTTCTTTCTGAAGATCTACTGCCTTGAAAGAGAGAAGGGCACTTAGAGGAGGCTGGGTGATCAGGCAAAGAACGCGAGGTCTTCACTTAGCAGCACTCTGGCTCCAGAGGAGGTAACAGGGAGAGTTCTGTTACCGTATTCTTACCGGCTTCAAGCAGACGCTGCCTCACGATTTTCACTCCCTCCTTCACCACCTCTTCCAAGCTGTCCAGGAACTCTGGGAAGGCCGAGTTGTTCATCATCAGGACGCTGATCTCGTAGCTGCCATCCTGGCAGTTCCGACTCACGTGGGAGGTCCAGAACGGCAGCCCCGGCCGGAGGAGCAGTGACCACAAAGCCAAGGCCAACAGTGGCGACTTCATGACCTCCCTCACCTCAGCACCATGCTCCTTGGGCTCACTGGCTTCACTCGGGGCTCTCAAGGAGGCAGGAGCTCCAGTCCGACAGCCTGTCGCTGGGTCCCTCAGTCCACTCTTCCCCACGCTTCTCTCTGGTCACCCCACCGGTCACGTGGACCGTAGGAGACAGCCTGCCTGCCGGCAATCAGCAGCTACATTATAGTGGGAGATAAACCAAAGTTCACTCTCTGTGTTTGCTCACGGAAAGGTCAGAGTTATAAACGGGGAGATTACCTGCGCCTCACCCAATTAAAAAACATCAGTTGGTGACACATCACTGAGAAAAGGGGAAAAGAGGAAGAGGGCGGTATTGCACATACCAAAAACGCTTTGGAAATGGAAAATAAAGGTCAAAGTGTTTAAGGCAAGCACAAATATGAAGGGTTATTAGCTTTTAGCTTACAGCTGCTCACTGAAACCAAACCAGGACGATCTGTGTTTCAGTCACCCAAGTCAGCAACTATTATTGAGACCTGACTCTCTGTGAGGCATTGGCAGCCATGAATGATATGGATACATTAATGTCTTCATGGAACCTGTATTCTGGTGGGGAAGACAAAGATTAAATAAGTCATTATGAATAATTAAACTCAATAATCAAAAGCAGTGCAGAGTGCCACGGGAGCACATGACCAGTTGCTGTTGATGTTGTTCAGTCCCTAAGTCCTGTCTGACTTTTTCCATCCCCATGCCAGGCTTCCCTGTCCTTCACTATATCCTGGAGTTTGCTCAAAGTCCTATCCATTGAGTTGGTGATGCCACCCAACCAGCTCATCTTCTGTCACACCCTTCTCCTCCTGACCTCAATCTTTCCCAGCATCGGAGTCTTTTCCAATGAGTCAGCTCTTTGAATCAGGTGGCCAAAGTACTGAGCTTCAGCTTCAGCATCAGTCCCTCCAATAAATATTCATGGCTGATTTCCTTTAGGATTACTTGATTGATCTCCCTGGTGTCCAAAGGACTCTCAAGAATCTTCTCCAGCGCTACAGTTTGAAAGCATCAATTCCTTGGTGCTCAGCCTTCTTTATGGTCCAACTCTCACAAGTAGTACAAGACTACTGGAAAAACCATTGCTTTGACTGCACGGACCTTTGTTGGCAAAGTGATATCTCTGCTTTTAATACACTGTCTAGGTTTGTCATAGCTTTCCTTCCAAGGAGCATCTTTTAATTTCATGGCTGCATGACAGATTAACCTAACCTATTCTGGAGAGTCAAGCATGCTTCCCTGAGGAGGTGTCCTTTGAGCTGAGCCTTGAAGGATGAACAGGAGTTAGCTGAATGGAAGAGAAGGAGAGAATGTGGGCAGGGGCAGAGCTTGTGCAAAGACCCAGAAGCAAGATGTGGCATGGATGTTTGAGGAACTGAAAGAGATACAGTATGACTGGAGTGAAGAAAGCTAGTCCCGTGCAATAAAGAATGCCAGAGGAGTAGGCAAGGGTAAGCCAGGGAGTTTTCTGTAAACCATGAAGACTTTGGAACTTTAATCAACAATGGAATGGATAAAAAAGAGGTGGTACATATACACAATGGAATGTTACTCGGCCATAAAAAGAAATGAAATTGTACCATTTGCAGAAACATGGATGAACCCAGAGTCTGTCATACAGAGTGAAGTAAGTCAGAAAGAGAAACACAAATACCATATACTAATGCATACATGTGGAATCTAGAAAAATGGTACGCACTCAGTAGTTTCAGCCGTGTCCAATGCTTTGTAACCCTATGGACTGTAGCCCGCCAGGCTCCTCTGTCTATGGGATTCTCTAGGCAAGAATACTGGAGTGGGTTGCCATTTCCTCCTCCAGGGGATCTTCCTGACCCAGGGATCAAACTCTAATCTCTTGCATTTCCTGCATTGGCAGGCGGGTTCTTTACCAGTAACTCCACCTGGGAAGCTTGAGAAAAACAATACAGATGAACTTATCTGCAAAGGAGAAACAGACCCAGACACAGAAAACAAACATGGATACCAAGGAGGGAAGACAGGCAGCAAAGCCAGTCTACAGACAGTGGGTTGTGGTGAAGGGAAATACAGTGTTTGTAACAGGTGCCAGGCGAGAACAACAAGCAGCTAATGCTCAAAGACCAAAACTTCCCGATGGTCTTCAGGGAAAGGATTTTAACGACAGAGTTGGGGTGAGGGTTGCAGGGTGTGTGATTAGCTCATGGACACTTTTCTGATGGGTAGAAGGTTGACATGGTGGCATTTCAGGAATCTCAATCATGCATTTTCCAGCTCCAACCAGGCTAGGATCTACATGTTTAGGGTCAGCAGTTTCCACCTAAGTAGGGGGGTGGTCTGGTTTCTCTAAAAAATAACTTAAGGACGTGTGTCAGACACTGTTATATGTTTTTCTCGAGGAGAACTAGGACTTTATGATCCCATGCTTCAGTTTTACTTATTGCTCAAGTTGTTATCACCTTCCTCGCTTGACTGACTCTTCTTAGCTCCCGTTTTTCCCCTTCTTCAATGATTAGTTGATTGAGTCTGTTTTCTGAAACAGGCCAGGGAAACTAAGGTTTGTTTTTTTTCCTAAAGGGAGGAAAGGGGAACACAGAAGGGTCTGCAATGAGGAAGGCGCTGCAGGGCTCTGCTCAGATTCATATATACAAGTATATTTCGAGACTTGTGTCTGGAAGATGAGATTGTTTATGTATGATTGCTTAATAATTCTGAAGGAGGTGACTCATCGGCTGAGAATGAAAGGAGAGCTGGGCTAGTCCGAGGCTTGAGAAGGGAGGGACTTGAAAAGCTACCACGATGAGTGAGAGAAGGGACTGATAAGAGGTGTGTCCTAAGGTTGTTTGGCAGGGGTGAGTAGGGAGACAAGGAGATGAGTGACCAAATCTATGGTGGTCCTACTCAGCCTAGATTTATGATTTTCTCCAGGCATTCTGAGCTGCTCTAGAACAGGTATAGCAAAGGGAATGGCGGGGCTTAACCTGGAGTTTTTCTAGGGACGTGCAATGAAAGAACAAATGGATTAAAAAAGAAATGAAGAAAGCCAAAAGAGTGGGGAGATGGACTATAAGACGTAAACTGGATTTAAAGGCTGAAGAGCATGCAGAAGGGGAGTGAGGGAAAGCCAGAAAGAAGAGGCTTGAGGGAATTCCCTGGTGATCCAGTGGTTAGGACTTTCACTACAGGGAAGGAGCGCTCAATTCTTGGTTAGGGAACTAAGATCCCGCATGCCATGCTGCTGCTGCTGCTAAGTCGCTTCAGTCGTGTCCAACTCTGTGCAACCCCATAGACGGCAGCCCACCAGGCTCCTCAGTCCATGGGATTCTCCAGGCAAGAGTACTGGAGTGGGGTGCCAGCACCTTCTCTGGCATGCCATGAGGCAAAGCCAAAAAAAAAAAAAAAAAAACAGAGAGAGAGAGAGAGAGAGAAGGGGCTTGAAGGGTAGAGTAGTGAGGCAGAACAGGTGGAGAGGCGACAACTGAAACAAACAAACACCTGGAAGGGTACAGTCTGCCGTTAAAGGGCGGACTTTCTACATTAAACGGTGGGCTTTCTGCATTACTGATTTGAGCAGTTCAAGGCGGCTGAGAGCAGGGAGGGAAAATGTCTCTAAACAGAGGAGCTCAAGGAACTCAGAGTCCAGCCTGTTAGACAGTCACCTCCTGGGTATGAAAATCAACCAGATTGATGGCAGGCCCTTACTGGAGAGGAATCCTCTAGGGAGAACAACCAGGACTTTAGTAATGACAGTGGTTGACAAAAAGGGAGAGTGTGTATTGCGGCTGATGATACGGGCCTCAAGGGAACAGAGGTAGGTTTTATTTTTTTTTAAATTTTAAATTATGAGGTATATCATACATGTTAAGGCATATCTGCAATAAACATACACCAATTAAAAGAACAATAAAATGAACACTCACTTATATACATTATAGCCTATAAAACATTACTAGAGTCTTTGTACCACTCTGCACCCCATTCCTAACACATTACCCTCCTTCTCTCAGTCTAGCCTGGAAGTGTATAGAAGAGTTTATGAAGTGATAAAGGGTATTGGGCCACTTATTGATTATGGTGTAGCAATATGGGGAAGACAAAATGCTAGGAGGTAGGACACCAGGGCTTCCCTGGTGGTCCAGTGGTTAAGAGTCTGCCTTGCAATGTAAGGGACCCTGCTTCTATTCCTGGTCCTGGAAGATCCTGCATCTGAGCCCACGTGCGCAAGTACTGAAGCCCGAGTGCGTAGAGCCCGTGCTCTTTAACAAGAGAGGCCACCACAGTGAGAAGCCCCCGCTTGCTGCAACTAGAGGAAGCCTGCACGCAGCAACGAAGACCCAGTGCAGCCAAAATAACTAAACACATGAAAGTTAAGATGCAACACCAGGTGTCCACGTTTGAGGGGATGACTGATGTGGAATAAAGTGGGTTCAATCCTAGTGTCTCCTGGAGGAAGAACGGCAGATGCTCAGACTTCACAGAGGAGTCAGCTTTGATTCAGAAGGAAGGCACTGGGGTTATTTTACAAGGTGGGTGGAGTAGGTGGTAATGAGTGACTGACAGTGGTCAGGAGTAGGTACCCCTGGGGACTTTTAGTGGACATCAGGAAGAATGGAACAGGAGGCTGCAGAGAGGCACATGGCCATCACAAGGCTGATTAACCTTTGCTACAGGTAACAATTTTATGTGTTGCACATTGGGTGGCCAAGCATGGACTCAAACCTGGTTGTCTAACTGTTAATATGTCGCTATTCCCATTTCCTGGGCTAG
Source organism: Capra hircus (assembly GCF_001704415.2). Lineage (NCBI taxonomy): Eukaryota > Metazoa > Chordata > Mammalia > Artiodactyla > Bovidae > Capra > Capra hircus. The sequence goes on along the minus strand of NC_030812.1, from coordinate 93,768,294 downwards.
GAGAAAAAGTAGACTGTTTTTTTCTATTTCATCTGCAAATTGCAAATATGAAAAAAAGCCATGTCAAGGGATGGAGGAAGTAGTAACTGTCAGGTGCTTTTAATTCAGATGTGAAAACAAAAGGCAGATGCAGTTCTGGGAATCCTCTGATTAGAGCATGAAACCAGGAAAACATTCTCAAAAGGGAAGGAACAAGATAACATTCCTTCCTGGATCCTTTAAGGTAAAAATCATACATCTTCTTTACGTTGCAAAACTATTGGCATGTAGATCATGATTAAAGGGAGGGAGGTTCTGCTGGGAAAGTTTCAAGGGTCAAAAGCAAATATTGAACACCGAGTTGGCAGATTTATGAGGTGCACTTTACAATAGAACACAAAAGCCCTAAAGATATGAGAAAAAAAAAAAAAGGGAAACTATTTCACGTGGGAAGGAGCAGCTGAGCAGGTCACCTGCATGTGCCATTCTTTCATTTCTGACAACACTTTGGGTCTCTTTTGTATGTTTCCCATTAAGATCCCCTGCTCACTATTGAAACCCTTAGCATCTCTACATTCTGTAGCAGTCCTAGGCTTCCTCTGTCCCTGATTGAAGTGGAGATGCAAAAGTGAGTTGTTCAAAAAGGATTTTATGAACTAATGTAACTGATGAAACTAAAACATGAAAGCTTTTTTAAAAATAAGCACAAAAGTAAACATTCTGATTTGAACTTGTTGAGGAAAACTGGCTATAGTAAAATACTTCTCTTTTTTCCAGTGTTATTGAGAAATATTTCACATACATCACTATATAAGTTTAAGGCATACAGCATGATGGTTTGCTTTATGTTTGTTGTGAAATGATTATAATAGGTTCAACTAATACCCATCTTGTCATATACAGACAATGAAAAGAGGGAAAAAATGAAAACATTCTCCTTGTGATGAGAACCCTTAGAATTTACTCTCTTAACAGCCTTCCATCAATACAGCAGTGTCAGCCGTGAGTATTTCTGAACCTATGATTTAATAGACTCACCAGATTAGCTGAAATACACCCTGAATGCCTGCAGCCCACTGGACGTGAGTACTTCTGCTTCCTCCAATCAAGCCATTTGTTTACCAAGGGTCTGTTGTGTTTGTGCCCAAATTTGCCAAAGTGATAAAGACTCCACCTGCTAATGAAGGAGACACGGGTTCAATTCCTGGGTCAGGAAGATCCCCTGGAGGAGAAAATGGCAACCCACTCCAGTATTCTTACCTGGGAAATCCCATGGACAGAGGAGCCTGGCAGGTTACAGTCCATGGGGTTGCAAAACAGTGGGATGTGACCTATCGACAACAACAACAAACCTGATTAAACAATTTAAAAACTGTTGAAAAGTTTAAACAAAGACAAATTACTAAGAAAATAGCTGTGGAAAGACTGCTATAAAACACAGGAAAATAACAAAGAAACCTAAGAAACACTTTGTCCTCGGAGAGCTTGTCAATTACCTTAAAACATGTAATACCAAAAGTAGTATTAAGATGCATTTTGCTTAAGAAATCTGATATAGCGGGGAGGGAAAAATTGGGAATTTGAGATTAACAGATACATACTATTATATATGAAATAAAACAACAAGGACCTACTGTATAGAACAGGCAACTATATTCAATATCTTACAATAACGTAATGGAAAAGAATCTGGAAAAGAATATATATATACATATATACATATATATTCACACACATAACTGAATCACTTTTCTGCAAAGCAACTATACTTTAATTAAAAAAAAGAAGAAAGCAAGCTGATACAGAGGTTCAATCTAAGGACTAAGATTCCAAGAAAATTACCTGGCCTGATATCAACCAGTGAGAGAACAAACAAACATGAATATATTTTGAGATTTAAAAAACAACAACTTTTAAGGTATAAATAAAAAATTTTAGATGATTTCTACTTTACTGTCTTTTCCTGTGGAGGAAATACTTACTGGTCCTATTCACACAGGATAACATGATGCCGGACGGGTTCAGGTAACTAAAAGTCTACATGGTTTTGTTGAGCACTCAAGAGTTAAGATAGCTCAGATGGTAAAGGATTTGCCTGCAATGCAGGAGACCTGGGTTTGATCCCTGGTTTCAGAAGATCCCTTGGAGAAGTGAATGGCACCCCACTCCAGTATTCTTGCCTGGAGAATTCCATGGACAGAGGAGCTTGACGGGCTACAGTTCATGGGGTTGAAAAGAGTCGGACATGATAGAGAGACTAACATTTTCACTTAAGTGTGTTTGGTTATGCAAACCTTCTGAGTTAGGCACAGAGAAACGTAAACGGCTTGATATAATATGAGGAAATGTGAAGTTCCCAGGGCTAACCCAGGAACAAGGGAATGAGAGAGATGCAAAGTTAAAATGAAAGAAACGGGAGTTATGTATTGGGTTGGCCAAAAAGTTCATTTGGGTTTTAAGTAACACTGTACAGAAAAATCTGAACGAAATTTTTGGTCAACCCAATAGAAAGAAATGGCCAACGTGATCGGGACTGAAGACTCTTGAGAACAAGGATATATAAAATACATAAGAGGTTGCAGGTTGCTTGTCTTTTCCTTAAGGAAAAGATGCTTAACTCCATTCATACAATAGATTATTTATTGAGCCCCCTAAACCATCTCAGCATTGGAGTTACACAAATGAACCCCTTTCTGCCTTCATGATAATTGTATTCTAGCGGGAATTTAAAACTGGTAAGCATGAGACAGGGTGCTCAGGGCTGGTGCACTGGGATGACCCTGAGGAATGGGATGGGGAGGGAGGTGGGAAGGGGGTTCAGGATTGGGAACACATGTACACCCATGGCTGATTCATGTCAATGGATGGCAAAAACCACTACAATACTGTAAAGTAATTAGCCTCCAATTAAAACAAATAAAAAATAAAATAAAACTGGTAAAACTGGGTGAAAGTTCCTCAGTTGTGTCTGACTCTTTGGAACCCCACGGGCTGTAGCCTGCCAGGCTTCTCTGTCCATGGGATTTTCCAGGCAAGAATACTGGACTGGTTTGCCATGCCCTCCTCCAGGGGACTTCCTGACCCAGGGATCGAACTCAGGTCTCCCACACTGTAGGCAGATTCTTTACCATCTGAGTCACCAGGCAAGCCCACTGTGTAACTCTTCCCAAACCTTCAGTCAAATCTGTGGTAGACACCACTTGCCTAACCTCTGGGAATTGTGGACAAGTGCTCACATCTGTGTCTAGATGGATGGGGCAAGAACAGGAATGGGATGGCTAAGTGATTCTCAGAAGTAGCAGTCTCAAGTCAGAGATGAACATGGTAGTTTAAGTCTTCAGGGCTTGATGAAATACTGGGGAGTGTTTTTGGACTTTCTACAAGGATGAAATAAGAGTCAAAGTCATCTTATGTAGATTTCCAGGTCAGGTAACCCAACTGACACTCGAATCACTACTGTACACTAGGGCTGAAGAGCTAAATTCAGCACCAGCGCCTGGGCGCTTCAGGCTGACAAGTTTGTTTCTTTTCCTGGTTCCCATTCCAAAAGAAACGCTATTTAATCCTTGAGCAATGTTTTCCTCGGGGCTTCCCAGGTGGTGCTAGTGGTAAAGTGCCCACCTGCCAATGCAGGTAGACGTAAGAGACGCTAGTTCCATCCCTGGGTCGGGAAGATCTCCTGGGGGAGGGCATGGCAACCCTCTCCAGTATTCTTGCCTGGAGAATCCCATGGACAGAGGAGCCTGGCGGGCTACAGTCCACAGGGTCACAAAGAGTCAGACACGACTGAGCGACTTAGCACACACAGTCTTCTTCTCCCTCCTTCCCCAGCCCATTATGTATAGTCTTCTTATGTGCTCAGGAAAGGCTGGAGTAGATGAGTGTTATATACTTGCAGGGGCAGCTGGAATTCTGTTCAGTTTCCCAGCGACTCTTGCATTACCTCCTGGGTCCAGGTGGCTATGTTTACATACTAAGGGAAATATGCGTTGGAGACAGCAGTAATGCATCTCAATTGTCATAAAGATCCCCGTGCTCTGGAAATAACTTTGTTTGTTTTCTCTTACCTCCAACACACGGAAGGAAACAGACCCTAGGCTGCCAAAGAGTGGATATTGGGTTGACAAGTCAATTCTGAAAAAGGAACTCTGTATTCTCCTGTAGAGAAGTCAGAGGTTACTCTTCCCCACCCCTACCCACCCCCTATTCTCTCCCTTCAAGGGCAGCTGAAGAATTACTTCCTCATAATTATATGGGTTAAAATAATAGCTTGGGAAAGAAGGGGAAAAAAAAAAACTGATCAGTCCCTTGAAGTGTAAACTTCTTACAAATAGAGTAATTGCCAGTTTTGTTTACTGATGCTTCTCTAGGTAGTAGGAAATGTCAGGCAAGCATTTAAACAACAGAACTGTGTATCTAGAGGTAAAGAAGAGCTTCTTTGAGTCTCAGGAGGCAGTCTGATATTCTTAAACAAAAAAACCAAACCCACAAAACTTGAAGCTGGATTTGAATCATGTCTCAGACCTTTGTTAAGCATATGAACTTGGGCAGATTACCTACAATTGCTGATCTTCAGTTTTATTATAAGGTAAATTTAATTTCTATTCTAGCCAAGAAGGCTGAGCTGTGACCCTTGGTGGCGTCTGGATGTGGATAGGTGTGCCAGGTGATGGATGGGATTTGTCCAGACAATATTCACTCACCTGGAGTTCAACAGTCACACCATAGGTGATTCATTCTCAGGGAAACAGCCAAACAACAGTTGCCAGATTATTCAGGCCCATCTCCAATCCAGTCCATACATGCAGACCTTAGTTCAGAAGAGAAAAAGACCTGGAATAAAAAACTAAAACCACCTGATACACAGCTCAGTAGAATACTGAGTCACAGATATAACTGCCCAGGGGCTCTCTAACAGGCTCCCTCACACAAAGCAGAGGAATGTTGTTCTTCACTTGATCAAAAGTTGGCAGCCTGTTCCGGAGCTTTGAGAGTCCTCGCCAAATGCCTGGGGCTACGGGAGCTGTTGCTGCACCCACTGGGGGACTTCAGTGCATGAGCAGACTGTAGCCACCAGGGCAGAATCCGCTGCAGACCCTCATGCCCATAGGACAAACAGACTTACTGGACAATATTCAGGACATGCCTGGCAAGTCCCAGAAATACTCACAAGAGCTCCAACAAATGAAAATTAAGTTTCTACTAACTATTCTGTTAAGTTTCTAGTAACTACTGTTATTATGAACTTTGCAGAGTCTTGTATGGGGAAGTTTGGTTTAATTAAAGCAGAAAATGATGTTATGAAGTTCCTGGCCCCTCGTTGGCTTCCCTGGTGGCTCAGCTGGTCAGGAATCTGCCTGCAGTGCAGGAGACCCCAGTTCAGTTCCTGGGTTGGGAAGGTTCCCTGGAGAAGGGATAGGCTACCCACTCCAGTATTCTTGAGCCTCCCTGTGACTCAGAGGGTAACCTAGTTAGTGGTTGGTATTCCTGGATGCCATTCTCTAAACGGCAGGATCAACTGCTTCTTCCTTTGTGCTATTTTGTGTATACTAGGTATATCTTCTCTAATTTTAACTGAAATTAATTGAATTGAAAAAGCTAAGTATATGGCAACTTCACTTTATTAGAAAAGAGTGGTAGTGGAAAGAAATTTCAGTTGCACTCAAGAAATAACTGTGTAATTGCTGCTGCTAAGTTGCTTCAGTCGTGTCTGACTCTGTGCGACCCCATAGACAGGCAGCCCACCACGCTCCCCCATCCCTGGGATTCTCCAGGCAAGAACACTGGAGTGGGTTGCCATTTCCTTCTCCAATGCATGAAAATGAAAAGTGAAAGGGAAGTCGCTCAGTCATGTCCAACTCTTCGTGACTCCACGGACTGCAGCCTACCAGGCTCCTCCATCCATGGGATTTTCTAGGCAAGAGTACTGGAGTGGGTTGCCATTGCCTCCTCCAACTGTGTAACTAGATGTGATTAAAACATTATCCCCAAAACAAATACTTGGAATCTACCATAGGAACAAAAGTTTAAACTATGTTTATTTAGATAAACTTTTTTATTATTTGAAATATATTTACACTGCATTAGCAGGATATATTTGAGAGAAAGAACAGAAATTCTGAAATGTAGAATGGCAGATATTCCTTTTCACGTTATGTATCAGATTAGGAAAAGCAAATCTGTCGAATGTTTAAAACTTGGCAAAATTATTTGAAGAAGGAGCAAGTGCCTGGTGAATTAGGATTAGATGTAAAGGGATAAGAAAGTCAAAGGGAGAAAACTTATTAATCCTTCAAGATTGAAGAAACTGGTTGCCTAAAGACATATCATATCAAATGTATCAGACATGGCTACATTTAATACATTCTGTTTTAAAAAAAGTCTGTAAAAAATTGAAAGGAGTCTTACAGTTTTGCTACTGGATTTGAGCAAACTCTGAGAGATAGTGGAGGACAGAGGAGCCTGGCATGTACTGTAGTCCATGGGGTCACAAAAGGTCAGATAAATTAGCAACTAAACGACAAGTTGGAATAATATACCAGTTTTTTATTTTTTGTTTTTGTTTTTGTTTTTTTGTATTTGGAGCCAAGACTTCTTTCTTTTAGGTCTCAAACACTTTTACAGACTTTTGAGATCTAGACAGTGATAGACTGTCCCTAACAAGTAAGGATGTAAAAACAGACTGTGAGAAAGAAACCAAACCCATTTACAGCTGGCATGCATAACATCCCTGTGAAATAGAAGAAGCGTATTTAAATTAAGGTGTTTGTCAGAGAAATGGAGGCCAAGAGCCAACAAGACAGAGTACAAAACTGTAAATTTGTCAGGGAAGAAAATATAGTTATATGAGGACGTGACTGTAGGGAGGAGTAAGAATTTCTGGCGTAAGTTTCAAGAGCAAGCTCCATGAGCAGTCTGAGACACAAACGTGAAATCAGCAGGAATGATAATGGTGCCAGAGGTTTGGATTTTGCTATTGAACCAAACTCGGGTCCACCCACCCCCACATAAGGCCACTGACTGGGTTGTGATGAAGGAAAGTGCAGTTTTTATTACAGGCACCAGACAAAAAGTTTGGGACAGCTAAGGCTCTAAAAACCCAGATTCCCAATGGGTTTCAGGGAGGCATTCTTAAAGACCAGTGAGGCAGGGGAGTCCCAGGGTATGCGACCAGCTCCTGCAGTCCTCTAATTGGTTGGTGATGAGGTGACAGTGCAGTATCACAGGGGTTAACACCATCAAGGCTCAGGCTCCCCTATGTCTGACAGCTCATGGTCATCAAATAGTTCATTTCTTCCATTTGGTGGGGATTTTAGCTTCTGTAAAACAACTGAGGAAATGTGCATCAGATACTGTTAGCTAGGTACTTCACAGAGGAGCTAGAGCAGAGGACCTGGGGAAGGGGTCTGTCCCTGGATGGTTCCATAGGGTCCTGCTATGTTACAACTTAATCATGAAAAAATGGAGGAAGTTGGATCAAGAAAGTCTTGGTATCAGATTTCTTGTGTATGGTTGCTATGTATGCTTAGCCACTCAGTCGTGTCCAACCTTTGTGACCCCACAGACTGTGTAGCCTGCCAGGCTCCTTTGTCCATGGGGTTCTCCAGGCAAGAATACTGGAGTGGGTTGCCATTTCCTCCTGCAGTTTATGGTTGCTACTCAGGGTATACAGTGCTACTGATGGAGAATCTCTGCATGACTACAGAAGAACTAGAGGCTTAAAAAACAACAACAACAAAAAACAGGCTATGTGTTTCCTCCTAAAAGAAGGATGGTTAAGACAGATGGTTAGGAATAACAAAACATTTTCACAGCTTGGTTTTAAGTTGAAGAAAGTAGGACAAAGTAGACAAAAATTGAGATAAATTTCAAATTCCCTCTTTCAAGTGGAGGACTTCTAGAAAAGGTATCCTCAGATGAAGAGAAAACAATCCCTAATCAGAACATGCAAGAAGCAAGGAACAATAGACTGGTTCAAAACTGGGAAAGGAGTTGGACAAGGTTGTATATTTTCACCCTGCTTATTACTTAGCTCACATGCAGAGTACATCATGAGAAATGCTGGACTGGATGACTCACAAGCTGGAATCAAGATTGCCAGGAGATGCTGCAGAAAAGTCGGCATGACTCTCCTCTTGGTCCTGAGAGGTCCCTTCCAAATGGGCCAAAGGACTCTACATATTGCCAGCCTATGTTTGGCTTTGACAGTTCATGCACAGTTCCAGCTGAATTCCTCTTACCAGTGTCAAGGTTTGCTTGTTCCAGAGATCAAGCCCTGAGCCTTTGGAGTGGGAGCACTGACTCCAAGACCCTAGACTACCAGAGAACTAACCTCAGGGAGTATCAAATAGTGAGAACTCACAAAAAGGAAACCACATGAATACAAGACCGGGCATCACCCAACCACCAGTAGCACCCTGTGCAGGATGCCTCACCTAAAAAATAAACAAAACAAAAATGCAAACCTAATCATCAGCAGACAGGATTACCACCTCACTCAGCCTTGCCCATCAGAGGGAAAACAAACAAACAAAAAACTCAGCACAAATCTCACCCTATAGGAAACTTATACAAACCATTGGACTAAACTTAGGAGGGCAGAAAGGAAGAAAGGAAGGTAGATTTCAGCCTTGAAGCCTGGGGAAAGGTGACCTCAAACACAATAAGTTAAAAAAAATTTTTTTAAGGCAGAGAAATACTGTACAAATGAAGGAACAAACTAGAAACACAAAAATAAAAATCAATGAACAGGAAATAGTTAAACTACATGGAAAAAAAATCAGAATAATGATAGTAAAGATGATTAAAAACACTGAAAACAAAATGGAGAAAATGCAAGAATAAATTAAAGACTTAGAAAAATTAAAGAATAAACATAAAAACAACACAGTTACTGAAATTAAAAATACTCTAGAAGGAATCAGTAGCAGAATATCTGAAACAGAGGAATGAATCAGTGAGCTGGAAGATACAATGGAAGATACAGATAACTTCTGATGATCAGAAAAAAGTAAAAAGAATGAAAAGAGCTGAGGATAGTCTCAGAGACCTCTGGGACAATATCAAATGCACCAACATTCGAATTATAGGGGTCCCAGAAGAGGAAGAGAAAAATAAAGGGTGTGAGAAAATTTTTGAAGAGATTATAGTTGAAAATTTCCCCAACATGGAAAAGGAAATAGTCAATCAAGTCCAAGAGGTGCAAAGCATCCCATACAGGATAAACCCAAGAAGAAACACGCCAAGACACATACTATTCAAACTAACAAAGACTAAACACAAAGAATGTTAAAAGTAGCAAGGGAAAAGCAACAAGTAACATACAAGTGAAACCCCATATGCTTAACAGCTGATCTTTCAGCAGAAACTCTGCAGGCCAGAGGGGAGTGGAAGGATGTATTTAAAGTACTGAAAGGGAAAAATCTATAACCAAGATTACTGTACCTGATAAGGATCTCATTCAAAATTGATGGAGAAATAAAAAGCATTTCAGACAAGCAAAAGTTAGGAGAATTCAGTACCACCAAACCAGCTTTACAATAGATGGTAAAAGGACTTATATAGTCAAGAAATACAAGAGAAGAAAAAAGATCTACAAAATCAACTCCAAACAATTAAGAAAACAGCAATTAGAACATGTGTATCAATAATTACTTTAAATGTACATGGATTAAATGTTCCACCCAAAAGACACACACTGACTGAATGGATTAAAAAAAAAAAAGTACCATATATGCTGTCTACAAGAAATCCACTTCAGACCTAAAGACACATAGAGACTGAAAGTGAGAGGATGGAAAAGTATATTCCATGCAAATGGGAAGCAAAAGAAAGCTGGAGTAGCAATCCTCATATCGGACAAAATAGACCTTAAAATAAAGAATATTACAAGAGATAAGGAAGGACACTACATAATGAGCAAGGGATGAGTCCAAGAGGAAGACATAACAATTGTAAACGTCCACGCACCCAACATAGGAACACCTCAGTTCATAAGACAAATGCTAACAGACATAAAAGGAGAAATGGATAGCAACACAATAATAGTAGGGGACTTCAACCACCCACTCACACCAATGGACAGATCATCAAAACAGAAAGTTAATAAGGAAACACAAGTCTTCAATGATACACTAGATGAGATAGATCTCATTGATATCTTCTGGACATTCCATCCAAATGCAGAAGAATACACCTTTTTCTCAAGTAAACATGGAATATTCTCCAGGATAGACCACATCTTGGGTCACAAATCAAACCTTAGTAAATTTAACAAAATTGAAATCATATCAAGCATCTTCTCTGACCAACATGCTATAAGACTAGATATCAACTACAAGAAAAAAACTGCAAAAAACACAAACACATGGAGATTAAACATCACATTTCTAAATAACCAACAGGTTACTGAAGAAATCAAAAGGGAAATCAAAAAATTTCTAGAAACAAATGACAATGAAAACACGACAACTCAAAACCTATGCAATGCAGCAAAAGCAGTTCTGAGAGGTAAGTTTATACCAATACAATCCTACGTCAAGAAACAAGAAAAACATTGAATAGACAACCTAACTTTACACCTGAAACAGCTGGAAAAAGAGAACAAAAAACCCCCAAAATTAGTAGAAGGAAAGAAATCATAAACATCAGAGCAGAGATAAATGAAAAAGAAATGAAAGAAACAATAGTAAAGATTAATAAAACTAAAAGCTGGTTCTTTGAGAATATAAACAATATCGACAAGCCTTTAGCCAGACCCATCAAGAAAAAAAGAGAGAAGAATCAAATCAACAAAATTAGAAATAAAAAAGAAGAGGTTACAACAGACAGTGCAGAAATACAAAGGATTATAAGATACTATTATGAACTACATGACAATAAAATAGATAAACTGGAAGAACTGGACAGATTCTTAGAAAAGTTCAATCTTCCAAGATGGAATCAGGAAAAAATAGAAATTATGAACAACCCCATTACAAGCACTGAAACTGAAGCTGCAATCAAAAAACTCCCAAAAAACAAAAACCCAGGACCTGAGGGCTTCACAGGAGAATTCTATCAAGTATTTAGAGAAGAGCTAATGTCTATCCTCCAGCAAAATGTGAACCGTGAAATTCCAGATGTTCAAGATGGTTTTAGAAAAGTCAGAGGAACGAGAGACCAAATTGCCAACATCCGCTGGATCATCGAAAAAGCAAGAGAATTCCAGAAAAACATCTATTTCTGCCTTACTGACTATGCCAAAGCCTTTGACTGTGTGGATCACAATAAACTGTGGAAAATTCTGAAAGCGATGGGAGTACCAGACCACCAGACCTGCCTCTTGAGAAACCTGTATGCAGGTCAGGAAGCAATAGTTAGAACTGGACATGGAACAGACTGTTTCCAAATAGGAAAAGGAGTACATCAAGGCTGTATATTGTCACCCTGCTTAGTCAACTTATATGCAGAGTACATCATGAGAACCACTGGGCTGGATGAAGCACAAGCTGGAATCAAGATTACTGGGAGAACTAACAATAGCCTCAGATACGCAGAAGACACCACCCTTATGGCAGAAAGTGAAGAAAACTTAAAGAGCCTCTTGATGAAAGTGACAGAGATGAGAAAGTTGGCTTAAAGCTCAACATTCAGAAAACTAAGATCATGGCATCCACTCCCATCATTTCAAGGCAAATGGATGGGGAAACAATGGAAGACTTTTTTGGGGGGGCTCCAAAATCACCGCAGATGGTGACTGCAGCCATGAAATTAAAAGATGCTTACTTCTTGGAAGGAAAGTTATAACCAACCCAAACAGCATATTAAAAAGCAAAGACATTACTTTGCCAACAACGGTCCATCTAGGCAAAGCTATGGTTTTTCCAGTAGTCATGAATAGATGTGAGAGTTGGACTGTGAAGAAAGCTGAGCACCAAAGAATTGATGCTTTTGAACTGTGGTGTTGGAGAAGACTTTTGAGAGTCCCTTGGACTGCAAGGAGATCCAACCAGTCCATCCTAAAGGAGATCAGTCCTGAGTGTTCATTGGAAGGACTGATGTTGAAGCTGGAACTCCGATACTCTGGCCACCTGATGCAAAGAGCTGACTCACTTGAAAAGACCCTGATGCTGGGAAAGATTGAAGGCAGGAGGAGAAGGGGACAACAGAGGATGAGATGGCTGGATGGCATCACTGACTCAATGGATATGAGTTTGGGTAAACTCTGTGAGCTGGCGATGGACAGGGAGGCCTGGCATGCTGCAGTCCATGGGGTTGCAAAGAGTTGGACATGACTGAGCGAATGAACTGAACTGAACTGAATGTCTATCCTTCCGAAACTCTTTCAACAAACTGAACAGGAAGGAACACTTCCAAACTGATTCTATGAGGCCACCATCATCCAGATACCAAAATCAGACAAAGAAAGCACAAAAAAAGAAAACTACACGACAATATCACTGATGAATATAGATGCAAAAATCCTCAACATTCTTCAGCATTGCCCTTCTTTAGGAATGGAATGAAAACTGACCTTTTCCAGTCCTGTGACCACTGCTGAGTTTTCCAAATTTGCTGACACATTGAGTGCAGCACTTTCACAGCATCATCTTTTAGGATTTGAAAAAGGTCAGCTGGAACTCCATCACCTCCATTAGCTTTGTAGTGCTGGTTCCTAAGGCCCACTTGACTTCACACTCCAAAATGTCTGGCTTTAGGTGAGTGACCAACCACATCATCGTGGTTTTCCAGGTCATTAAGACCTTTTTTTGTATAGTTCTTCTGTGTTTTCTTGCCACCTCTTTCTTAATCTCTTCTGCTTCTGTTATACACACACAGTCGCTCAGTCATGTCTGACTCTTTGCAACCTCATGGACTGTAGCCTGCCATGCTCATCTATCCATGGAATATTCCAGGCAAAAATATTGGAGTGGGTAGCCACTCCCTTTTCCAAGGGATCTTCCCGACCCAGGGATCAAACCAATGTCTCCTGCATTGCAGGCAGATTCTTTACCTTCTGGAGCTTCCCTTGTGGTTCAGCTCATAAAGAATCTGCCTGCATTGAGGTTGACCTAGGTTCAATTCCTGGGTTGGGAAGATTCCCTGGAGAAGGGAAAGGCTACCCACTCCAGTATTCCGGCCTGGAGAATTCCATGGACTGTATAGTCCACGGGACTGCAAAGAGTCGGACATGACTGAGTGACTTTCACTTTTCCACTTTCTTTACCATCTGAGCCACAAGGGATGCCCCTGCTTCTGTTAGGTCCTTACCATTTTGTCCTTTATCATGTCCATCTTTGCATGTAATGTTCCCTTAATATCTCCAATTTTCTTGAAAAGATTTGTAGTCTTTCCCATTCCTCTATTCTTTGTGTTGTTCAAGTAAGAAGGCTGTCTTATCTCTCCTTGCTATTCTCTGGAACTTTGCATTCAGTCAGGTATATTTTTCCCTTTCTCCCTTGACTTTTGCTTCTCTTTTCTCATCTATTTGTAAAGGCAAATATCATGTTGGTATTCTGAAAACAGTTTAACTCTGCTGACCCTTTAAAGTGTCTTGAGGACCTTCACCCGAGGAGTCTACAGACCATGCTTTGAGAACCACTACTTTACATGGTAGTTATCTTATCACGTTGTAGGTCTCCTCACCTATTCTTCTCTGCCTTGCTAAACTGCACTCACTTAAGGATGTTTGCATGAACTGCTCCCTTGGCTGGGAACTCTGCCACTGGTATCTTTATTGTTATCAGATTTCAACTCAATGGCACCTCCTAGAGACACCTGTTGTGCTTAACCAGTTCAAAGAACACCTCTCTCCCCTAGTCACTCTCTATTATGTTACTTCACATTACTTTCTTTATGAAAGTTATCATCATTTGATACTATCTTGTTTGTTAATTAATATGCTTCCTCTATTAGAATTTAAGTGTGGTAATCCAAGGAATTGAGTTGTCTTACTCATTTTTGTACTTCCAGCTCCTAGAAGAGTGCAGTCAAAATTCAATAAATATTTCAAAAGACCGTGAGGAATTAAAAGAAAAAGCAGATACTGCAGCAATTTGAAAAGCACAAAGCCTAATAAGGCAGTTTATTACAGTTTTCAGTATTAATCTTCCAAGGACTACTATCTCATGACATTTTTTTCATTGTTTATAATCAACTTTAATACTCTGTCCACACCAGTATAGAACTTGCATTGTTCTATTTTCCATTTCCCATTACTACACTTAGATGGAATGTAAAATACTTTAAGGCATAGACAAAGAAGCTAGAAAGGCACGTAAAATATCCTTCTACTTAAAAAAAGTAATTTTTTTCTAATCTATTTTTAGAGTATAGTGTATGTAAAGGTTAACATTTATGAGCATGATCAATCTGGGATATTTGACATCTTTGGTATTTTGAGTTTTCTTATTCAGGAACATGTTCTGTCCCTTTACTCATGTCTTTATTGATGCATCTAAATGAGGTTTTACTATTTTCTATATAAGTATACTGTGTATTATTTATTAGAATTATTCATAACTACTATGTATTATATGCTTTTGTTGTTATTGTAAGTCAACTGTAAGTTGTACTTTTAAAATCTACTGTTTATGTATAGAAATTTAAAACTTTTTGTATTGATCTTGTATCTGGAAATCTTGCTAAGCTCTTTTATTGCATACTAATAATTGGTAAATGAAAGTTTTTTGGTATATAAAAGCACATCATTTACTAAATGATTTTTTTTTCTTTTTATTATATTGCTCCAAATAGAAATCAGGAGACTACGCATCTTAATTTGCCTAGGTGGGTTGGTAAGATTGTTTTTATATCCTTATTTTCCCTCCTTTCTAACGTACTGCTTTCACCTAACAGTATATATCTTGCTGTATTTCCTATTTTAAAGATAATGATATTTAACATTTCACCATGAAATTCACTGTAGGAATTCAGTTTCTATTTTTTCAGATTATTTTATCATGTTAATGACATTTGCTTCTATTTGTAGGTTCCAAGTTTCTAAACATAAACAATGTTTTAGTTGTACTGTTTTCTCTACCTATTGATATGATCAAATGTTTTTTCTACTTTTATTTTTTCATGAGGAAATTTTATCAGTTTATTTGTCATACTGAACTATTGCTGGAATAGTTGCATCCTGAAATAAACTCCACTTGGTCATGATATATACTTATTTTCTTATGTATACATTGCTAGATTTGGTTTGCTATTATTTTATTTGGACTTTTACATCTATGTCTTGAGTGATATTTATCTGTCATGTACATTTATACCATGAGAAAGTACTGCCTATGTCAGGTTTTGGGGTCAAGGTTATGCCAATCTCATAATATATGTTGGGGAGCATTGTTTCTTTTTTCTATTCTTTGGAAGAGTTTGTATAAGATTAGAATAATCTGCTGAATATTCAGGGAGGGTGAGACGTTTTAAGACAACAAAAAAAAAGTGAAAATCACAAAGGAATAGCTAGGTTTTTTTTCTCCTACATTAGAATTATGAACTTCTATTCATCAAGTGCACTATAAAGAGTGAAAATACAACTAAGAGAAACTTGTAGTATGAACAACACCAAAGGGTTAATATGCACATATTACCGTAAGACATCTACAAGTCAGTAAGAAACAATCAAATGTAAAAATGACATATGTAATTTCATTCTAATCACTGTCTCCTGTATCCTGTTCTCCCAACCTTACGTAGGTAACAGTTTTTATTAATTTCATTTTAAATCATTCCAGCTTTTTAAAAGTATAGAGGAATATATATTTTCTTACCTTCTTTCTTGCCTACTGACATCATTTAAAGGCAAAAGTCCCTAGAACTATGCTCACATCTGTACAGAGATCTTCATTCTTATTTTTCAAATAGCTGCACAATATTTCATCATGCAGCTGTTTTCTATTATTTATTTAGGCAGTCTTATTTTATTGAACATGAATTTTTCCCAATCCTTGGCTACAAATATTGCTCCAGTGGGTAATCTGTACATGATTTATACTTGGGATTTAGTGTGGTATGATTTTGAAATTAACCTCCAACTACAACCATAGCTCCATTGATTTTTCCTGGCAACAAACTCTTTGGTTGGTGACGACAACAAATTTTACTAAAAATCCCAAACCTACCATACACCAGGAATTAGTGTGGGTCTGAATAAATATGGCTTAACCAGAGACAAGGACTTTCTGAAAAGATTTAAACAGACTGAAGTTTCTGTACTGGGTTGTGTCTCTCCCACTGGAGATAAAATGGGAAAGTTGCTCAGTCATGTCCAGCTCTTTGTGACCCCATGGAGTACACAGTCCATGGAATTCTCCAGGTCAGAATACTGGAGTGGATAGCTGCTCCCTTCTTCAGGGGATCTTTCCAACTCAGGGACTGAACCCAGGTCTCCCGCATTGCAGGCAGATTCTTTACCAGCTGAGCCACAAGGATACTGAATATTAATATGCACTGGTAGACATAATTAAATGACCAAGAAGAAATTACAATTCCTTGTAAACAGTTTACAGACAACAATAAAAGGGAGATGTTAATGCTTCAGGGTAATTACAATATTAATCTCACTCAAATTATCAACTGCTGTTTCTCAAAATGAATCTTTAAAATAAGTTTAAAAAGTAATATGTGTATGATATCAAATCAAATAGAAAAAAAATCTTATCATGTCCCTACAGATATGTCAGCCTCACTTCACATAGGAAATTTTAAGTCTGACTCCTTGTTTTGTAAGTTTGAATATTATTGCTTCTATCATTGCCTCTATGGTTCCTGCGTATCTTTCACTCCAACAGTGTAAAAGTTTTATTGCCAGATTGCTAACATTTACTTTCTACTCAGCAAAGACAAAGCAAAAACAGCCTGCCTTGTTACTAGCATAAGAATCTAGGTTTGCTCTTCATTTCTCATGAAACCATCTACCATATGAAAATAATTTTAATTAGCTACATTCTTATAAAGGCTTTCCTGGTAACTCAGAGGTAAAGAATCTGCTCAATCCTCTGAGTCAGGAAGATCCCCTGGAGAAGGAATGGCAACCCATTCCAGTATTCTTGCCTGGGAAATCCCATGGACAGTGGAGCCTAGCAGGCTACAGTCCATGGGGTCACAAAAGAGTTGGACACAACTTAGCGACTATTCAACAACAACACATTCCTATTAGACTAGACTGTTACAGAGTCCAAGATACATGAAAAGGTAAATTCTATGGTTGATAAAACTAAATGGAATTGTCAATATATAGCTTACACCTACAGCTGGTATTATATATTTATTTCATAATTTCAGAAAAAGATACATTATTTAATAGCAGGGTATCAACTGCAAGATGATTTTGACTGAATTGATTAATTATTTAAATCAAATTACCAGTACATTTTTTTAAATGCCCATGTTAACTTGATTGTTTCACTGCAAAGAGTAGGTTCCATTTTAGCAAATTAAAAGACCAACTTGATAAATATATTAAATGTTCATCTGAGAATAAAAGAAGTATTTCTACATGTCTCAGTTCAGTTCAGTCACTCAGTTGTGTCCGACTCTGTGACCCCATGGACTGCAGCACACCAGGCCTCCCTGTCCATTACCAACTCCCAGAGTCTACTCAAAACTCATGTCCATCTACATGTCTAGATGATATAAATATCAAGAAATTGTCTACAGTTAATTATACAACTAAAATGGAGATAGCAATGATCACACTGGGGCAAAGAAATAGAAAAGAAATATATTAGCTTAATATAAAGGCTTAATATAAAAAAGAAATATAAAAAATATAAAAGCTTAATGAGTTATTTAGCAGTTGTTTTTAAAGCTAAAAGTTTCAGTCCTCACCTGATATTTGTCTTGCCACCCTGAGCAGATAAGTACCCAGTCAGAACCACAGCTCCATCTATCTGTGCGTGACAACAGTCTTCTTGGTCGGTTGGTGACATAACAACATCCACAGTCCATGGGTAACCCAGATCCATGATTCACAAGGGGTCATTACCTTTGGGGGGTTGAATACAAAAGTCTTTATCAAAGCACTTCACTAAAGATCCATTGGTATCTCAGTCAGGACATATCAGATCATGGATATTGGATCATGGGATCATGTGGATGTTTTTCTCCTGAACAGTACCTGACCTGAAACGCCAAATTAAACAATGGTCAAAGTGAGCTGGGCAAAAGCAAAGTGCAGAATGGGAAGCTGATTTTTTATGGGCAGTAGTAGAGAAAATTTTCTCATTCCTTGAAGCGTTTATATAAAAACCACATCTCATATCTACTAAATAGCTAAATACTAAATAGCTAAAATGTACCATTTTACTATTAAGAATTCAAACCATCAATTGTCTGCTGATTCTCTACAAATGGCTTCATGCAAAAGAGTCAATCTGTAATGATTCACATTTAGGTTCCAAGTTTTAAATTAATTCTGTTGTCAGGATATGGTCTGCAATGAATGACAATTTTAATGGTTATTTTCACCGCTTTTGACTGTGTCCTATTTATAGCTATAGCATAAGCAAAGGAGAAAAAGAGGATGTTTTGTGTAATCTTTATTTCTGTCATCTTCCTCACATATATTTTTTCTGATCTCTACCACAAAATCAAATATTATTTAATTTAGTGAAAGGAACAAAATTATTATGTTAAAAAGGAAATTACTTCACTGAGTATTTTTTTTTAATCCTAAAACAATTTTGGATCTCTAGGAATAAAAAATGGAAGAGACAAAAAGAGTCAGTTACCAGATGAGAGGTTTGGATCTTGCTAGGAAAAGAAGTGAGACCTTTCATGCAAGTAAGACAAAATGAGTTAATTAATTTTTAAAACTTTCCATAATTTTAAATTAAAATTATTATAAAAACACAGCATTTATGGATTAAAAAGTAAAAATGACTTTTGTGTATGTTTTACTCCTTTCCTAACACTGCTCTCCCAAAATAATGACTGGCAGTTTAATTCTTTCAGACCTTTTTATATTTATATGTATTTTCCTATTGTCCTTATTTCCTTTTTCTACCTTTAATTTCTTTTCATCTAATTATGCCAAGAAACTTTTCTTCCCAGAAGGAACAATATCATATCTAAAGCCCTGATAGCATATTTACATGGCAAGCAGATGTGTTAGATGGATGCTACCTTTGCATAAAACAAAAAATATTCAAGTTACCTAGCCGTAGTAGTGTCATATACACACAAATGACACATATATATAGGTTTCTCTGGTGGCTCAGATGGTAAAAAATCTGCCTGCAATGCAGGAGACCTGGGCTCTATCCCTGGATTGGGAAGATGCCATAGAGAAGGGAATGGAAACCCACTCCAGTATTCTTGTCTGGAAAATCCCATGGACGGAGGAACCTGGTGGACTGCAGTTCATGGGGTCACAAAGAGTCAGACATGACTGAGTGACTGATACATAAACACAATAAATGAAGACGGTATTTTAGATCATTTTGAAGTGTACTAGTAAATTAACTGGCTTGCCAAACTAATGGATCTGTGTTAAAAACAAGTTCATAATTTAAAAAAGGAAGATAACAATGATAATGACTCAAAACATGTTTCAAGGAAAGCCAAATAGTTAACAATAAGCAAAATATAGTTTTGCTTTTTAAGACATAGTTTAAGCAAAACATCATTATCAATTATATTAGGTTTTATAATAACATTGATTTATAGTTTTCTGGTGGCTCAGAGGTTAAAGTGCCTGCCTCCAATGCGGGAGACCCAGGTTCAATCCCTGGGTCGGGAAGATCCCCTGGAGAAGGAAATGGTAACCCACTCCAGTATTCTTGCCTGGAAAATTCCATGGACGGAGAAGCCTGGTAGGCTACAGTCCACGGGGTGGCAAAGAGTCGGACATGACTGAGCAACTTCACTTCACTTCAAGTAATTTATACAGTCTGCTTTCACAGTATTTTTAATATGAACTGTAAGCATAAAGAGTAAGCATCTGCTGTACTTTGACATTTAAGTAACATAAAAATCAAAATGTCTTAAACTAATACAAGAATTCTATAAGACAGTTTTCCCTTCACTCAAATTTGAAAAAGGGCTTCCTCAGTGGTTCACTGGTAAAGAATCTGACTGCAGTGCAGGAGACGATCCTTGGGTGGGGAAGATCCCCTGGTGGAGAACACCGTAGCCCACTCCAGTATTTTCGCCTGGAGAATCCCATGGACAGAGGATCCTGGTGGGCTACAGTTCATGGGGTTGCAAAGGGTTGGGCACAACTGAGCAACTAATACATAGAACAGGCTGGTATAATTTTTAACAAAAATAAAGAGACAAGTGGATTATCAGAAACAAGGAGGAAAAGCTTGAATGAAGATCATGGCAATATGCTTACATTAAAAGAAAAGCAATATCTCAAGTCAACAACCTAACTTTAAAGCTCAAGAACCTAGAAAAAGAAACTAAGTCGCTGGTGTATTAAGAATTGCAGGTGACAAAACAGCACATCAGATGAGGTAAAATAATAATAAATAAATGGAATTCAAGTTAATGGATACCCAAAGGCCAAAAAAATAAATTAAACCAAGAGAGTTACTCAGAGTGATAAAAGGTAACAACCTATAAAGAAGGTAGGGCAGTCATGAAGTTTAAATACCAAATCAGAAAAAAGAATTCTGTAAAATAAATACTATTCAAAATATGAGGATAAATTGACAGAAACAGAAACATAGGTAACAAGAAGATACTATCAGGAGCAATATGTATTGAGTAGATAAAAACAGCGATAGAGTCTATTTTGAAAATACAATAATTAGCAATATTGAATAAATAGATACAAATTGAGTTGTCATATTTTAAACCACATGTTATGCCTCCTTATCCAAGATCCAGAAGACATTTTCAAAACTGGTCATATATGAAATTTCAATAATTTCCAAAAAGAAGAAATTATAGAGCTCACAAATTTCTAGCCCAAATTAATAACTAGAAATTAATATTGATAACTAAAACAAGAAAACATTATAACTATAGGTAAAATTTTAACCTCTTTAATAATTTGGTTAGGATGAGATGAAATCTAAAATGCACTGGGGATAACAGGTTTTGGAGAAGTGGTAAAAAATGATATTAAGGAAATTATAAGATAAAACATAATATAAGTAAAAGTTGTTTAAAGTTTTTAAAAAGATAAATTATTTTTGAAGATAACAATAAACAGACTTCTGAAAAATACCAGAAAAAAGATAACACAAAGTCAATGTGTTGATTCTAACATGAATGTGTTGACTTTAAAATGAAGTGGTCTCCCTGCCTATTCCTCCATTATCTTGGGAAGACACATGTAACTTAAGGTCCACTTCAGAGCTAGTTACAACAGCTAGGACATGGAAGAAACCTAGATGGCCATTGACAGATGAATGGATAAGGAAGTTGTGGTACCTATACACAATGGAATATTACTCAGCAACAAAAACAAACACATTTGAGTCAGTTCTAATGAGGTCGATGGCCCTAGAGCTTATTATACAGGTAAGTCAGAAAGAGAAAGACAAATATCATATATTAATGCATATATATGGAATCTAAAAAGATGGTACTGACAACCTTACATGCAGGGCAGCAAAGGAGACATAATAGACTTTTGGTCTCAGTGGGAGGAAAGTATTCTTGCCTTGAGAAACCCATGAACAGTATGAAAAGGCAAAAAGGTATGACACTGAAAGATGAACTCCCCAGGTTGGTAGGTGCCCAATATGCTACTGTGAAAGAGTGGAGAAATAACTCCAGAAAGATTGAAGAGATGGAGCCAAAGCAAAAACAACACCCAGCTGTAGATATGACAGGTGATGGAAGTAAAGTCTGATGCTGTAAAGAGCAGTACTGCATAGGAACCTGGAACGTTAGGTCCACAAATCAAGGCAAATTGGGAGGTCAAACAGGAGATGGCAAGAGTGAACGTTGACATTTTAGGAATCAGCGAACTAAAATGGACTGGAATGGGTGAATTTAACTCAGATGACCATTATATCTACTACTGTGGGCAGGAATCCCTTAGAAGAAATGGAGTAGCCATCATAGTCAACAAAAGAGTCTGAAATGCAGTACTTGGATGCAATCTCAAAAATGACAGAATGATCTCTGTTCATTTCCAAGGCAAACCATACAATATCACAGTAATCCAAGTCTATGTCACGACCAGTAATGCTGAACAGGCTAAAATTGAACGCCTCTATGAAGACCTACAAGACCTTCCAGAACTAACACCAAAAAAAGGTGTCCTCTTCACTATAGGAGACTGGAATCCAAAAGTAGGAAATCAAGAGATACCTGGAGTAACGGAAATTTGGCCTTGGAATACAAAATGAAGCAGGTCAAAGACTAATAGAGTTTTGCTTAGAGAATGCACTGGTCATAGCAAACACCCTCTTCCAACAACACAAGAGAAGACTCTACACATGGACATCACCAGATGGTCAACACCAAAATCAGATTGATTATATTCTTTGCAGCCAAAGATGGAGAAGCTCTATACAGTCAGCAAAAACAAGACCGGGAGCTGACTGTGGCTCATATCATGAACTCCTTATTGCCAAATTCAGACTTAAATTGAAGAAAGTAGGGAAAACCACTAGATCATTCATATATGAGCTAAATCAAATCCCTTACAATTATACAGTGGAAGTGACAAATAGATTCAAGGGATTAGATCTGATAAAGTGCCTGAAAATCTATGGACAGAGGTTTATGACACTATACAGGAGGCAGTGATCAAGATCATCCCCAAGGAAAACAAATGCAAAAAGGCAAAATGATTATCTGAGGAGCCCTTACAAATAGCTGGGGCTTCCCTGGTGGCTCAGAGGTTAAAGCGTCTGCTTGTAATGCGAAGACCTGGGTTCGATCCCTGGGTCGGGAAGATCCCCTGGAGAAGGAAATGGCAACCCACTCCAGTATTCATGCCTGGAGAATCCCATGGACAGAGGAGCCAGGTGGGCTATAGACCATGGGGTTGCAAAGAGTCGGACACGACTGAGCGACTTCACTTTCACTCTTTCACTTTACAAATAGCTGAGAAAAGAAGAGAAGCTAAAGGCAAAGGAGAAAAGGAAAGATATACCTATTTGAATGCAGAGTTCCAAAGAATAACAAGGAGAAATCAGAAAGCTTTCCTCAGTGATCAGTGCAAAGAAATAGAGGAAAATAATAGACTGGGAAAGACAAGAGATCTCAAGAAATTGAGATACCAAGGAAACATTTCATGCAAAGATGGGCACAATTAAGGACAGGAAAGTATCAACCTAAAAGCAGCAGATGCTAAGAAGAGGTGGTAAGAATACACAGAAGAACTATACAAAAAAGATCTTCCCAACCCAGATAATCATGATGGTATGATCACTCACCTAGAGCCAGACATCCTGGAATGTGAAGTCAAGTGGGCCTTAGAAAGCATCACTACGAACAAAGCTAGTGGAGGTGATAGAGTTCCAGTTAAGCTATTTCAAATCCTGAAAGATGATGCTGTGAAAGTGCTGCACTCAATATGCCAGCAAATTTGGAAAACTCAGCAGTGGCCACAGGACTGGAAAAGGTCAGTTTTCATTCCAATCTCAAAGAAAGGCAATGCAAAAGAATGCTCAAACTACTGCACAATTGCACTCATCTCACACGCTAGTAAAGTAATGCTCAAAATTCTCCAAGTCAGGCTTCAGCAATACTTGAACCATGAACTTCCAGATGTTCAAGCTGGTTTTAGAAAAGACAGAGGAACCAGAGATCAAATTGCCAACATCCGCTGGATCATGGAAAAAGCAAGAGAGTTCCAGAAAAACATCTATTTGACTATGCCAAAAGCCTTTGACTGTATGGACCACAACATACTGTGGAAACTTCTTCAAGAGATGGAAATACCAGACCACCTGACATGTTTCTTGAGAAATCTGTATGCAGGTCAAGAAGCAACAGTTGGAACTGTTGACTATGCCAAAGCCTTTGACTGTATGGACCACAACATACTGTGGAAACTTCTTCAAGAGATGGAAATACCAGACCACCTGACATGTTTCTTGAGAAATCTGTATGCAGGTCAAGAAGCAACAGTTGGAACTGTTGACCATGCCAAAGCCTTTGACTGTATGGACCACAACATACTGTGGAAACTTCTTCAAGAGATGGAAATACCAGACCACCTGACATGTTTCTTGAAAAATCTGTATGCAGGTCAAGAAGCAACAGTTGGAACTGACCTGGAACAACAGACTGGTTCCAAATAGGGAAAGGAGTACGACAAGGCTGTATATTGTCACCCTGTTTGTTTAACTTATATGAAGAGTACAACATGGGAAACGCTGAGCTGGAGGAAGCACAAGCTGGAATCAAGATTACTGGGAGAAATATCAATAACCTCAGGTATGCAGATGACACCACCCTTATGGCAGAAAGTGAAGAACTAAAGAGCCTCTTGATGAAAGTGAAAGAGGAGAGTGAAAAAGTTGGCTTAAAGCTCACCATTCAAAAAACTAATATCATGGTATCCGGTCCCATCACTTCATGGCAAATAGATGGGGAAACAGTGGAAACAGTGGCTGACTTTATTTTTTGGGGCTCCAAAATCACTGCAGATGGTGACTGTAGCCATGAAATTAAAAGAGGCTTACTCCTAGTAAGGAAAGTTATGACCAAACTAGACAGTATATTAAAAAGCAGAGACACTACTTTGCCAACAAAGGTCCGTCTCATCAAGGCTATGGTTTTTTCAGTAGTCATGTATGGATGTGAGAGTTGGACTATAAAGAAAGTTGAGTGCCGAAGAATTGATGCTTTTGAACTGTGGTGTTGGAGAAGACTCTTGAGAGTCACTTGGACTGCAAAAAGATCCAACCAGTACATCCTAAAGGAAAACAGTCCTGAATACTCATCGGAAGGTCTGATGTTGAAACTAAAACTCCAATACTTTGGCCACCTGATGCGAAGAACTGACTCATTTGAAAAGACCTTGATGCTGGGAGAGACTGAAGGAGGGAGGAGAAGGGGACAACAGAGGAAGAGATGGTTGGATGGCATCACCACCTGACATGAATTTCAGTAAATTCTGGGAGTTGGTGATGGACAGGGAGGCCTGGCATGCTGCAGTCCATGGGGTTGCAAAGAGTCAGACATAACTGAGCAACTGAACTCAACTGATGGCTTATTTATCTCTGAATCTTCAAAAGTTAACAGATCTTCGGATAAAAGAGGTAAATATTCAAACTAGAAGAGATCTAGTTTGCTACAGGATCTAATTTCAACAGGACTTCATTTCACATTGCAAGAAAAGCATTTTGGAAGCGCTTTAAATTCTTTATCTAACAAATGTGTAGTAAAGCATTCTACATTTTCTGAAGTTAACTCCTGAAAATCTCAGTTGTAATTTCAGATAACTTGTGTTCTCAATTATCTGACACCCTTTTGATTTGGAAAATCATTTCTTCAGGACTGGATACTACCATGGGACTCAAACAGAAACAGACTTATCATGTTCAAATAATTTTTATATTTTTTATTAATTTATTTATTAATAATTAATTATTTATTAATATTTATAAACAATTAATTTATTTAATTTATTAATTATTATTTATTTATTTAATTTTTATATGAAATATTTGTATTATTTTATAAAGTACATAAAACATGAACAACAATATGCTGTGCTACAAGGGAAAATTAAGTTCTACTCAGTTCAGTTCAGTCACTCAGTTATGTCCGACTCTTTGTGACCCCATGAATTGCAGCACACCAGGCCTCCCTGTCCATCACCATCTCCCAGAGTTCACTCAGACTCACATCCATCGAGTCAGTGATGCCATCCAGTCATCTTATCCTCTGTCATCCCCTTCTCCTCCTGCCCCCAATCCCTCCCAGCATCAGGGTCTTTTCCAATGAGTCAACTCTTCGCATGAGGTGGCCAAAGTATTGGAGTTTCAGCTTTAGCATCATTCCTTCCAAAGAACACCCAGGACTGATCTCCGTTAGAATGGACTGGTTGGATCTCCTTGCAGTCCAACGGACTTTCAAGTGTCTTCTCCAACACCTCAGTTCAAAAGTTCTACTAGACAGGTTCAAAAAATATTGAGGCTACCATCAAAATTATAAACAAAAAATAATCCCAAGTAACTTAAATACTTAAGAAATAGATATTTTAAATTATCATATGAATACTTATTTTCATGCTCCACTGCAGTACCACCTTCATCCTCAATAATCTGATTCACACTAAATTGGGGGTTTAATAGGTACATTAACTATGTACTCAAATTCACTCATTCACTCCCTCAACAAATATAAACATACTCAAGTGTGCCATACCCGGATGCTTCCTTTTAAGTAACTTCGGGGTTTTCTTCACTTGAAGTAAAGAAAGTTGAGGTTCTGGAACTGTCTCACTGCCTAGAAATTTAATACATAACCAGCACCACAGATACGTTTGAGTATGGAGAAGAAAGTACTAAGAAGTGAAATGTCAGCACATGGGGGCTGGGGGCTCCATGGAAGCGGCAGCGGCACATAAGGGTTAAGAACCCCGCTGGGTTCAAATCCTGATTCCAGTACTTTCCCCCTGTATCCGTTATCTCGTCTGTAAAATGGTAATTAATACTAAAGAATTCATAGATTTGCTGGAGAATCGAATGCAAAAATGGAATACAATGTGTTCCAAAGTAGCTGATATTCATTAAACGGTATGATGCCAGCCTCTGCTACGGGAACAAGGGAAATGTTTTCCTGGCTAGAGTACATCTCGGATATATATGGCTTAAAATGAAATGTACATATATCACTGTCAAGGCTGGGAAACTACCCCAGAGCCAATCCAGACAACCAGTCCAGGAAGCTAAGTGATTTCACGATGTCCAGACAAGCCAGAGCTAGGGGAGATTAGTCAAGGTGCATGGGATCACACTGCATTTTAGGGTTCTAAGCCCCTTCCCAATTTCCAACACACAGACAAGCTGGTGAGGAAGGACACAGCCAGAAGTCGAACAAAGCCCTTAAAGGACTTCAGTTCCAGCCTCGTCCTTGCCGGCAGCACGCAGGTGGAGCCCGGTCTTCAGTCCCGCCTTTGACCCCAGGAAGCGCCCGCAAACCGGCGCTCCTTACTCGGTCTCTTGGGCAGGACAAATGGATAGGACTCCACGACTATACAGCTATCTCCCTACATCATTTTCACCGAACTATTTAGACTACAACCCGCCGCCCCACTCCTTCCTGCAGCCCCGGTCCGGGCGGTTCTGAACAGGACCGTCACTTAGAAAGCCAGGGTTTATCTCCTAGGTGAGACCGGGTCACAAGACCCTCTCTCTCCCGGGCAACAGTACTGCCTGCGCCCCGGCAGCGCTGCCGGCTAACTCCTGGATTCTCACGCCTCGGGGCTTGAGCACCGCCGCTGGGCAGTCGGGGGTTGGGATGCTCACCTGCTCGGCGCGACCACCTTTGTGCAGCTGACCCACGAGTAGCGCAGGGGCCGACGGTTTAGGCCCGGCCTTGCACTTCGCCCATACGCGGCCGCCCTGCATTCCGCCTCGGAGTTGGATTACCTCTCACTCAAACAGTCCGTCAATATATAAAATATTAATGTTTGGCAGGACCCCTGGGCGCAATTCTAGGCCTGCACCTCGCGCTTTCCTATTGGACACTACAATAGGTCTCAGAGGTGGGGCCAGCCCCATCGGCGAGAACCACGCCCTCTGATACCTCCCGTCCAACCGGAGGCAGAGAGCCGCACTTGCCTTATTTGCATACAAGTTACTCTACATAAGCTCAGATCCCGAGGCATTCGCTCCCAAAACACGTATTTCTAAGTTAACGATACCAGTTTCCCAAACGGAGTCCAAACTCAGCGCTTCAGCGTCTGAAACAAAGGGGGAGATCACTTACTGCCTTGCGATGCATTTCCCAGGCTACGTCCCTAGCGCGGGCCCCGGGCTCCCCACTTCGAGCTTTGCTGCTCACACCTCCCCCAGCCTCAAGCCTAACCCCGAAACATCCGTCCGAACAACTGCAATCGTAAAGCTTCTGAAGCACCTATTAGCACAGTCACCAGGAAACGTAAGCATTATCAACCCTTTTTTTGAGGTTTTGGTGGCCCTAAAAAGGGCCTTTTGGAATCTGATAAGCCGCAAGCACAGCTCAGCCACCGAAGCCGTAGAGGGTGCGGCCCTGGCGTTTCAGAGCATACACCACATCCATGGCCGTGACCGTCTTGCGCTTGGCGTGTTCCGTGTACGTCACTGCATCGCGGATCACGTTTTCCAAGAACACTTTGAGCACTCCACGGGTCTCCTCGTAGATGAGCCCTGAGATGCGCTTGACGCCACCACGGCGGGCAAGACGGCGAATTGCGGGCTTCGTAATGCCCTGGATGTTGTCCCGTAAGACCTTCCGATGACGCTTGGCACCTCCTTTACCCAGCCCTTTCCCCCCTTTGCCCCTGCCAGACATTTTCAACACGAAATCAACGCCAATCGCATAAAACAAGCTCGCAACAGTTGGAAGAACGAAGAACCTGGGCTAATATATCCTTATAGCGGACCTAGTTGAAAACCTCAAGATAGTGGGCGGAGCTAAGTCTCCAAGAGGTTTTTGTTTCGTTTTGTTTTTTTTTTTTAAATCCCTTCTCTACAAAATTTTTCGGTTGCTTAGTTGGGAAAAGTTTTTGTTATTTTTGCCATGAAATTGAGGAAAGACTCGACAGGAATTATGTTGCCGTTTTTCCATACTTAAAAAACGGTAGGCCAGATCCAGTGAGCGCTGGGTTTCCCTTGTCTCTTTCCTCCACCTCGTATGCCCCCGCCTCTCTCTAGCGCGCGGGAATTCTAATTTTATAGTTTTCAAACGAAAGGCACACTTTTATAATACTATTCTTAGACTAATTTGAAACTCAGTAGGAACTGGGAATGCTTTGAGTGAGTAAATTCGCTCAGTTGTGTCCGACTCTTTGCTACCCCATGGACTATAGCCTACCAGGCTCTTCCATCCATGGGATTTTCCAGGCAAGAATACTGGAGTGGGTTGCCATTTCCTTCTCCAGGGGATCTTCCCAACCCAGGGATTGAACCCAGGTCACCCTCATTGTGGGCAGACGCTTCATCGTCTGAGCCACTACCCAAAGCAGTTGCTTTACACCTGTGGGTCTTTTAAAGTCATCAGTTGGCGTAGAGGAAATCTTTCAATCGTTTTCTCTTTTGTGGCCCCCTGCAGAAAAAAATTAAAATCTTTTCCGAAGAAGTCTAACCTTACCCTTTCCTCCCCACCCCCACCGCCGACTTTTCTCTTGCAGCTGCTTCTGCACAATTTGCAGCTTTTATTGCTTCCTCCGTTCCCCACCCCCAGCCCAAGCACGGGGTTTTGCTTCTCAGTCAAATGACAATTTCTGTGATTAGCTAAAATAATGTAACGCTCTTATTTCATTAAAACTCGACGTTCTTGTGAAATAGTGGATGCCATGATCATGGCTTTAAATCAGGAGGTTCTCATTTCTTAAGAAATCCCTTGAGAAAAACGGAACTTTGAGTAGTGTCACCACTCTAGGAGACAGGACTGTTTTCCCAAAAGGTTCATACTGTGAAAAAAGGCAGCAGTATTTAAGTATGATTCATAACTCCTTCCCAGGACTTAACGCCATGAGGAATGAATATTTTGGTAAATTGTGCTCCCTGTACCTAGTCCTGACGAATAAGCCTTTCCAGTAGGAAAGCTTTATGGCAAATATTTGCTTATTATGTACCTATCCTCACCCATCTCTATAGCACAAAAAATATAGTGTTATTGTTGTTAAAGCAGAAATAAAAGAACCATCAGAACACAGGATGGCTGGGGGGTGGGGGTGGGGGTGGGGGTGGGGGTGGGGTGGGGAGTCCTAAATAGTCAAATTGAACCGCATGATTTTAATGCTTGATTCAAAAGAAGGAAAAGTTTGGCAGAGTCAGGATTCTTGTAATGGCAACATAGGGTTTTTGTTGTTGTTGTTGTTGTTTGTTTTGTTTTGTTTTTAGTATTTACTAAAAAATCAAGCTTAGAACATTTTCAAGTTAGAAATCTCTTTTGCTTACAAGGATTTTTTTTTAAGTGTCAATAATAATAAAGGTAATGTGTCAAAAATTTCGGGCATACTCAGCCCGAACTGCTAGAGGCATTTCTTGCTTGAGTGCTTAGTATTTGTTGACTAAGTTAACTAAGGAGTAACTCTCCTTCCTGATTTTTCTGTTTCTTACCACGGTTCCTTAATTTTTAAGACATTCTTTTCCTGAGAGCGACGGAGGAGGTTGAAACCTCAGAATCCGCTAAATTCAGCCGAACTCAATAAATTCAATGGAACCCCAACCGGACCTAGGTATTTATATCAGCGGTTATGTAAATGAGGACTGAGCAGTTTGCTCTTTTGATTGGAGAAAGGTGGAGAAGGTGGTCCTTCTGCCAGCGTCCTAATTGGGAGCAGAGCCTGCCTGTCATTGGTCACCGGAGCCAAGGAAGCTGCTGAGCCCAATGGGAAGGCGCTGCCTAGTGTCAGCAAAGTGTTGGTAGAGGCAGTTCCGGTGTGGTACGTTGCATTCTTGTACTAGGAACCGGATCGCTGGGTTTTTCCCTCTCGCTGGAGTTTTAGGCGAGAGACAAATATGTCTGGTCGCGGAAAGCAGGGCGGCAAAGTGCGGGCAAAGGCCAAGTCCAGGTCCTCTCGCGCGGGCCTGCAGTTCCCAGTGGGCCGAGTGCACAGACTGCTGCGCAAGGGTAATTACGCGGAGCGAGTGGGCGCCGGGGCGCCGGTGTACCTGGCGGCGGTGTTGGAATACCTGACGGCGGAGATCCTGGAGTTGGCTGGCAACGCCGCGCGGGACAACAAGAAGACCAGGATAATCCCTCGCCACCTGCAGCTCGCCATCCGCAACGACGAAGAGCTAAACAAGCTTCTGGGGAAAGTGACCATCGCTCAGGGCGGCGTCCTGCCCAACATCCAGGCCGTGCTGCTGCCCAAGAAGACGGAGAGTCAGAAGACGAAGAGCAAGTGACCCTGATGCCGCCACAGGGGAGCCGGCTTCCCAGCAAGGGCTCTCTCCAGAGTCGCCCCGCCCGCAGTGTTTTTGAATATGCTTGATGTTACGGAGAGCCGGAGCCATCTAGTGGGGAGGTGGGCGGCGAGACCAACTGGGTCGGGGGCCCAATAAAGTCGGTGAAAATCGTCTGGTCGAGAGAGCTGTGTAGTCGCGGGGCCCTGCCGGGAGACCCAGGGGCGACCGGGAGACCTTTGGAAGAGGTACTGGTGGGTCGGCTTGAGCCACTTTCTGGGCAGCTTTGTTCCGCAGCCACCCTCGAGGCGCTACGGGCGGATCAAGGGAGACCAGAAGGGACCCACTGGCGTGGAGGTGGGCAGAGTCGGGGGCTTTCCCTGCTCGTGCGGAGGCAGAGGCGACGCCGAGTAGGTGCAGATGAGGCTGGGCCAGTTGTTTTTACATCCGCCTCCCAGGGCCTGTGCTCCCTGTTAGGGCAGTTCCGGAACCAGTTCTAGGAAAGAGAGAGTGATGAAGATGTGGTCTTGGGCAGGAGGTTGTCTGTCCGGCCACACTTTTCAGAAGGGAGAATAACTTTGGATCTTGGAAGAGTAGCTTTGACGACACGGTGTCAATTTAACAGATTTTTCTTAGCCTGACAGCTGTTGTGTTTTCTTGTTTGGGGTGTCAGATATTTTTGTGTGCACGCTTATGTTCACATGTCTTTAAAATGAAGGAACCATCCAGTAATATGTGTAGTGCAGAAGCCTGAGTCATGAAGTTGGAAATTTGTTGCGCTGACACTCATGTTGTGTAATAGTGCAGCGCCTTTAGTCATGAGTTACCTGTACTTGAGGAGCTTTTTAAATGACTTTCTCAAGTTTCTAGCTTCATAATGGTCTTATCTCCACAATATCATATCCCTTTGGAAAGGTAATTGATTTGATTTTGCTTTATAACAACAAATCCCTCTCTTAAGGTCCCTTATGTTCTACCACTGGGCCTGAGGTAATGACCTCATTCCAACAACACCTATTGTGTTTGTGTTGCTTAATGGCAGAGCAAGGCTTTCATAAATATGTGAAATGTGAGAAAAGGCAAGGACAGATGGTATGGAGAGAAACATTTCTGCTCAGGAATTTACATTTAAAAGTTACACAGTAACAACCCTGGTCTTTCCTAGATTGACCCTTCCATTTCCCCCTTTTCTACAAGCTTCTTCTTGGCCTACAAAAAAGATCATTTATTTAGATTTCACATATTTGGATTCATCTTTTCCTTAAGTCAGAGTTGATGTCGTTCTGGGGAAAAGAAAAGGATATGTCTTCCACCATCAATGGTAGTAGTTGGCCTGTTTTCCTGGCATGGACTTTTATTTCTTCCCCAGTATTTACTGAGAACCTCTCTACGCTATGCACAGTACTGCGTAATGGGTTACTGCGGCCAGCACAGCAAGTAGGGATCGAAAGTGGTCAACTGCACAGTTTGGGAAAAAGAAACTAGAGACAGAATTAAAGTTTTAAAAATGGGACCGGGGGACTCAAGACTTCTTGGGTCAAGAGCCCTGTTCCTCAGAGCCACATCACTTTTATTTAGTGTCTTGGCAAGCAGAAAGTATCTGTTGTGCTACGGTGAAGTCAGCCTCCTGTGTCCCCAGTCATGTCTCCCATTTTATTGATTACTTTAAACTATCTTTGTTATCTTCTTGTACAAGGGCTGTCACCTAGCTGGAGGTCATAGACCCGCGTGTGCCTTGGGAAAACATCTTAGTGTGTGCACAAGCAGCGTTCTGAACTCGCGCTGACCCAGTGTTCCAAGGTCCACACTATGTTTTTCCTTAGCTTAGCAGGGCATGACAACCCCAGCTGATCAACCCGATGTACCTTTATTTAGGTTATGCTGCATTGCTATATTTTGCTTTTATTCTTTTCCCATGGTGATTTTCTCATGGCTTAGCCAGAGCAGTAGGTGGCTATTAACCCCTGCAGCAGGTGATGAGGATACCCTGGTCTATGAGACCAACTAGATTTCCACTCCTGAAGCTCACTTTTTTTTTCTGGGTAACTGAAGACTGGACAATAAACAAATAAGTGACCATCAAAGAAAGGATTCCCTTTCAGCTTCTGCTACTACTTGTGTCTCTCTATTGCTTGTGGAATGGATGTTGGGATTACTTCTCCCATGTGATCAAGTTTGAAGTATATACAAAAGTCAGGCCACACGTTTAGGAGGCAGATTATTGTCCCCTGTGTCCTAAAGAGAATAGACCCCAAGGGTACATACCTTGGGCAGTTTCCAAGATGTCCAACTCTTCATTCCACTTCCCGCCTCTTCAGACTTCCTTGTGTAAAATAGTCACAATAGCTATTTTGATGACCGAGATTGTTCCTTTTTTCCATGCCAGCTATTGTTCAGTTCAGTCGGTCAGTCGTGTCCGACTCTTTGCGACCCCCATGAACCACAGCACACCAGGCCTCCCTGTCCATCACCCACTCCCGGAATCTACCCAAACCCATTGAGTCGGTGATGCCATCCAACCATCTCATCCTCTGTCGTCCCCTTCTCCTCCTGCCCTTAATCTTTCCCAGCATCAGGGTCTTTTCCAATGAGTCAGCTCTTTGCATCAGGTGGCCAAACTATTGGAGTTTCAGCTTCAACATCAGTCCTTCCAATGAACACCCAGGACTGATCTCCTTTAGGATGGACTGGTTGGATTTCCTTGCAGTCCAAGGGACTCTCAAGAGTCTTCTCCAACACCACACTTCAAAAGAATCAATTCTTCTGTGCTCAGCTTTCTTTATAATCCAACTCTCACATCCATACATGACCACTGGAAAAACCATAGCCTTAACTAGATAGATCTTTGTTGGCAAAGTAATGTCTCTGCTTTTGAATATGCTGTCTAGGTTGGTCATAACTTTCCTTCCAAGAAGTAAGCGTCTAAATTTCATGGCTGGAGTCACCATCTGCAGTGATTTTGGAGCCCAGAAGAATAAAGTCAGCCACTGTTTCCACTGTTTCTATTTGCCATGAAGTGATGGGACCAGATGCCATGATCTTAGATTCCTGAATGTTGAGCTTTAAGCCAACTTTTACACTCTCCTCTTTCACTTTCATCAAGAGGCTCTTTAGTTCTTCACTTTCTGCCATAAGGGTGGTGGCATCTGCATATCTGAGGTTGTTGATATTTCTCCCAGCAATCTTGATTCCAGCTTGTGCTTCCTCCAGCCCAGCGTTTCTCATGATGTACTCTGCAGATAAGTTAAATAAGCATACTGACAATATACAGCCTTGACAAACTGCTTTACCTATTTGGAACCAGTGTGTTGTTCACTGTCCCGTTTTAACTGTTGCTTCCTGACCTGCATACAGGTTTCTCAAGAGGCAGGTCAAGTGGTCTGGTATTCCCATCTCTTTCAGAATTTTCCATAGTTTATTGTGATCCACACAGTCAAAGGCTTTGGAATAGTCAATAAATCAGAAATAGATGTTTTTCTGGAACTCTCTTGCTTTTTCGATGCCAGCTATTGTATGCTCAATAAATAGAAGTACCAGTATCTACAGGGATATGGGCTTACCTTTATAGGTTAAAGTAGAGGTAACTAATGAATATTTTGTTATTTTTAATGTCCAGTTGTTGGGAATTGTTCTCGTTATTACTGCCTTGTGGCATGATGAGCAGTGGAGAATAAAAAAGAGTATGGGTTGCTGGTTTTGACATTTACGTCTTAATTTCCTAAAAAATTTGAGGCATCTCGAAGATTAAAACCAAATGGTAAAGAAATAAGGGTATGACATTTATGAAAAAAACAAAAGCTTTTCTCTCTAAAGTTTCACAGGAGTCTAACCCTGTTACCTGAAGATAAAAACAGGCAAGATTCACAGATGTCAGTACACTGACGACCCCATTCTCATCCTATCTCAATCACCACTGTCCCAGAGATTCATAGGCTCCCCTCAGATACTTCCCCTGCGGCAAGATTCAGTCAGTCCATTTTAACCTCACCATTTCTGTTTTTGAGAGCTTTTTAAACCTGAATACTTTATTAGCTGTTAAAAATGCATTTGTTGTTGTTATTCAGTTGCCCAGTCATGTCTGGCTCTTTTGGACCCATGGACTGACGTGTGCCAGGCCTCCCTGTCCCTCACCATCTCCTGGAGCTTGGCCAGGTTCATGTCCATTTCATTAGTGATGCCATCCAGCCATCTCATCCTCTGAGGAGGATACCCCTTGCCAAATCAGTTCAGCTTGTGAATCTTCTATGCACCAACAGTTCTTGCCAGTGTGTGATTATTAACTTAAAAGGCCCATGTTTTTTTTCAAGCATGAGACCCAATGGAAAAAGATTTAGGATAGAAACTGGTGAGACCTGAATTCTGGTCTTTAGTAGATTTCTAATCCATAGCCGTGTATGTAGACACATATATGCTTTCCCAGGGAGATAAGCCATTCAGTGTGGCACGTTGTGACTTGGCCAGGATTCGTTCCTTCTTTGTTTTTCCTGCAGGACTAGTCTTGTCTTTGTGTCTCTGAGAGCTGGTCTGCTTAGTTTTATCTGCCTGGAATCAAAAGGTTTAGTCTGGCCCCATAATTGGTGATGACTATACGCAAACTCTTCACAAATTTCTTTCCAATGGTTGAAAGGTCATATACAACAACATGTAAGAACTTACTCTCTGGGAATGAGACTTAGCTTCAAATCCACTCATCTCCTCAGTAGCTGAGTGATTTTGGAAATGCTACTCAATTTCTTTAAATGTCAGTTTCATCTATTAACTGGGCATAATAGTAGAGTTACATCGGTGAGTTTGGAGGAAGATTAGAGCTAATGTGAACGAAGGCACTGAATTTGTCGTATAGAAATGCACTCAACGAATAGTAACAGTGAAACTGGATTTAGAGCAAGTGGCAGTCGTGATGGGACCTACTGAAGTTAGTAAACATCTGGTATTCTAGTAATTCTGTGATTTTTCAGATATCTCACCATAAAAACTAGCTTAGTTCAGTTCAGTCGCTCAATTGCGTCCAACTCTTTGCGACCCCATGATTCACAGCACGCCAGGCCTCCCTGTCCATCACCAACTCCCAGGGTTCACTCAAACTCATGTCCATTGAGTCGGTGATGCCATCCAGCCATCTCATCCTCTGTCGTCCCCTGCTCTTCCTGCCCCCAGTCCCTCCCAGGGTCTTTTCCAATGAGTCAACTCTTTGCATGAGGTGGCCAAAGTATTGGGAGTTTCAGCTTTAGCATCAGTCCTTCCAAAGAACACCCAGGACTGATCTCCTTTAGGATGGACTCGTTGGATTTCCTTGCAGTCCAAGGGACTCTCAAGAGTCTTCTCCTACACCACAGTTCAAAAGCATCAATTCTTCGGCGCTCAGCTTTCTTCACAGTCTAACTCTCACATCCATACATGACCACTGGAAAAAACATGGCCTTGACTAGACAGAGCTTGGTTGGCAAAGTAATGTCTGTTTTTGAATATGCTATCTAGGTTGGTCATAACTTTCCTTCCAAGGAGTAAGCGTCTTTTAATTTCATGGCTGCAATCACCATCTGCAGTGATTTTGGAGCCCAAAAAATTAAAGTCTGACACTGTTTCCACTGTTTCCCCATCTATTTGCCATGAAGTGATGGGACCAGATGCCATGATCTTAGTTTTCTGAATGTTGAGCTGTAAGCCAAATTTTTCAACTAGCTTAGTGGCTGTTTACTAATTATAGAACATCTACAACTCAGTCTAGAACAGAAAAGAGTCATAAATAGCAAAATTAACTTTGTGAACCTGAATTTGTATCTCCCGCTCCAAAGACAACCTAGTTTGGAATTAATAGTTTAAGTGTACCCACTCAGATTAAAAATGGAACCCATTTGTTCAACAATTTATTGAGTGTATATTGCATGTTATACCCATGATTGATAATCCACTGTCAAGAAAAATGATGACAATGTAATCAGAAAGATGATCATGATCTAGCAGACCACATGTTAAGAAAAGGAGATGCTCAGGGTGTTAAAGGTACAGGGAAGAGGCACCTGTGTCCCTCAGCCTGGTAGGGAGGGTGGCGCCTGAGATGGGTCCAGTGCAAGAGTGTGTCTGACATGACAGGGTGTGCTAGGAAGACAGCCCGCATGGAAGTACAGGAGTCAACAGACAGTACCTGTGGCCAGATGTAAGCATAACCAGAGGAAAAGTCTGGCCTGGAGATAAGAATTTGGGAATCATGATTAACAAGGTCTGTGTGGGTAAAATCATCCAGAGGGAATATAGATCTAGAGAGTATATGTAGAGAGATGTATCAGTAAATCTCTAGGAAACAGACAGGGCAAGTGGGGATGGGCGAGGTCTAATCCACTGTCAAGAAAGAGGAGCCATTCAGAGGTGAGAGGATGTGGCCTGGAGAAAGCATCAAGGGATAGAGATTTTTCACAGTTTGGCTCTATCACTGTGCTCCCTTACTCTACCTAAGTTGCCTTTACTTTTACATAGAACTGGGTAAGGTCTGTCTAGTCAAGGCTATGGTTTTTCCAGTAGTCATGTATGGATGTGAGAGTTGGACTGTGAAGAAGACTGAGCACCGAAGAATTGATGCTTTTGAACTGTGGTATTGGAGTAGACTCTTGAGAGTCCCTTTTACTGCAAGGAGATCCAGCCAGTCCAGTCTAAGGAGATCAGTCCTGGGTGTTCTTTGGAAGGAATGATGCTAAAGCTGAAACTCCAGTACTTTGGCCACCTGATGAGAAGAGTTGACTCACTGGAAAAGACTCTGATGCTGGGAGGGATCGGGGGCAGGAGGAGAAAGGGACGACAGAGGATGAGATGGCTGGATGGCATCACTGACTCGATGGGCGTGAGTCTGAGTGAACTCCGGGAGTTGGTGATGGACAGGGAGGCCTGGCGTGCTGTGATTCATGGGGTCGCAAAGAGTTGGACACGACTGAGCAACTGAACTGAACTGAGCTGGGATATGTTCTATAAAAGTTATTACATTTTCCTACCCAGGAGCTTCCCTGGTGACTCAGCAATAAAGAATCCTCCTGCCAATACAAGAGATGTGGGTTTGATTCCTGGGTCAGGGAGATACCCTGGAGGAGGAAATGGCAACCTGCTCCCCTATTCTTGTCTGGGAAATTCCATGGATTGAGGAGCCTTGGCGGGTTACAGTCCATGAGGTCACAAAAGAGTTGGACATGACTTAAAGACTAAATAATAATTACCCAGTGAATGCTGGCCAGTTGGCTCACTTTACCAGTGGCCCTGGAATAATGGCAATGTACTTTTCCCTTTTGCATTTTCACACTGCACATACAGAAATTAAAGGTATATATCTGTAGTGACACAAAACCATTTTTTAAAAAAAGCTCATAAGAATATTGGCAAAGAACCATTACAAAATACATCTTTGTTATCATCCCATTTATTTAAATAGCTTTTCACATATTTTAACTTTAATCAGTGTTTTAATTGCTTTAATCTTAACGAAGTTATAGAAACAGTGGCAACTTACTTTTTTATTGATGTATAGTTGATTTACAGTATTATGTTAGAGCAACTTATTAATTCATAAAGCCAGTGTAGGCATTTTAGAATGATTAAAGCATGAGAAATTTGACCCTGACAAACTTAATTAGTTGATGTTTAAATGTAGTTTGCCATGAGAGGAAAATGGGGAGTAAGAGAAAAAAAACAAAACTTAAAAAAAGGAAACCAGCTGGCTTCAGGAAGATATGAAATTATCACTGTAAGGCTTTATATTGTTTTCTGTACAAGGAGAGGAAAAAGAGAGTTTATAGGTGTTGAAAAACACATTTTAAAATATGTGTGCATGTTGGTCGCTCAGTAATGCCTAATTCTTTGCAACCCATGGACTGTAGCCTGCCAGTCTCCTCTGTCCATGGAGATTCTCCAGCAAGAATGCTGGAGGAGGTTAGGAAGTTAGGGGATCTTCGTAACCCAGGGATCAAATCCCGGTCTCCTGCATTGCAGGCAGATTCTTTACCATCTGAACCACCAGGGAAGTCTCATTTTAACATATGTGTGTGTGTGTATATATATATAAATACATGTGTATATATTTTATGTATATATATATTATATATTTTATTTATATATATTTATGTATTTTCCCTTTATATATGTAATATATATTAATATATATATTTTTCCCTTTAATTTTCCCTCTAATTTTCCCTTTATATATATATAAAGAGGAATATAATGGTTTGTAAATATGTGTAACTTCTGATCCCCAGAACCTGGCCAATGGTCTGGTATTCCCATCTCTTTAAGAATTTTCCCTTTCCTGGTATTCCCATCTCTTTAAGAATTTCCCCTTTAAATATAATTCTTAAAGAGATGGTGGGAATACCAGACCACCTTACCTGTCTTCTGAAAAACCTGTATGCAG
This sequence comes from Capra hircus, assembly GCF_001704415.2. Taxonomy (NCBI): domain Eukaryota; kingdom Metazoa; phylum Chordata; class Mammalia; order Artiodactyla; family Bovidae; genus Capra; species Capra hircus. The sequence goes on along the minus strand of NC_030812.1, from coordinate 93,728,955 downwards.
GATAAGAAGCAACAGTAGTAACTGGGGTCTTTGATAATTTTATCAAGCCATGCAATTAAAAAGTCAGCACTACTTAGCTCCAAATTATAGAAACAATGGAGGGATAAGCCCTACGTTAAACAAAATTATCTTTCTTTTAGGCAAACCACACAAGCAGCCTGCTTATGAAGGTTTATTTGCTTTCTGTCTTGAAGTATTAATGCATCTCAAATGAGCTGTCTTCATGTCAAAAGCACAAGTGGTCACTGCTGCTCTAAAATATTCCTGATGAAATTGAGTTTATTAGAGAGGTCAGTGTACAAATTACTCTTACTAATAAGAAGACACAAAAGAAGCAGGTATATGGCCTGGAGGAGGTGCGATTTTAGATTGTGACAACGGACAAGGAGGAATATAATGGTTTGTAAATATGTGTAACTTCTGATCCCCAGAACCTGGCCAATGGCCAGTCATCACCAGTTGTGGGTCCAGGCAGACAAAACTAAATGGAGCAGTTCTCAGACACACAAAGACAAGAATAAAGAAGTCTTCATCCGATTTAGAAATGCTGACCCAAAGCAAAATTAGTCTGAAGGTCATGATCTGAGGAGAACTTCTGAACTCAGCCAGCCCCCAGAGGTTCAGCTCCAAAACAGACTTCAGTTCAGTTCAGTCGCTCAGTCGTGTCTGACTGTTTGTGACCCCATGAATTGCAGCACGCCAGGCCTCCCTGTTCATCACCAACTCCCAGAGTTCACTCAAACTCATGTCCATTGAGTTGGTGATGCATCCAGCCA